>NC_041217.1:32728546-32748882 GCF_002837175.3 Physeter macrocephalus
GGAGGGAGGGAGGGAGGGAGGGAGGAGAGAGACAGAGAGCGCATGAGCACGCGGTGGGGGGGAGGGGGATCTCTGATGCTACCATAAGCACAGTGCATCCTCCTGAGCATCAAAGATTTTTATATGTGTGGGAGGTGGTAGGATGTTGTTTTATTATTACAAGAAACACAGATCCATTATGGAACAGAATGTAAACCTTGCATGTATCTGCAAGATAAAAAGACTTCAAAGAAACTTCAGGATCATATTATTAGTCTCGGAGGTCCCCATTTCATATCACCTCTACAGTCAGAAGTACTTGGGTAGAAAAGTTTGAGAGGCACTTCAGGAGACAGACAAGGTGTTATTCCTTTACTGGTTTCTGTGACCTTGCTCAACTAAGGAGTCTAAGAACTAGGTTCACTGGTTTTTATGCTGCTTTGAAATCCCTCACAATTTTCTGCCAGAGTCCTTAACAGGTAGATAATGACCAACATACTGCTTCAAATGTGGATGCTACAGTGTTTGACAAGCACCAGTCTGAACGTCAGGCAACACAGACAGTAGCAAGAGACCCATGCAGGCCCTAAAGTTAATTTAATTCCGATTTTCAGTCGGCTCGCTTTCTGGTCCAGGATGCGGGATGCACCACGTGGCACCTGATATAACTGCTGGTGACACCCTAGCACCATCAACCTTAGTCTAAGTCATTCACTCCCCATTTCTTTTCCCATCTTTCCTCGATCTCCCCCTCTTCTGTCTTCCACTGACAGCCTGCTTCTTTTCCCCTCGCCTTATTCTCTTTTTCCTCCGCACTCTTGGCTGTCATTGGTTAAGCTTTCTAATGGCACTTGGGCGTAAAGAAACTACTGATCCCATCTAAGAAAAACTGCTTCTGAAAGTCTGAAGACAACTAGGCTGAATGTCATCTTTAATCTGACTGGGCTAATAAAGAAGGACAGCAACTCTGAAAAGTTAATTTTTTTCTCATGAAAATCTGGAAAAAAGACACTGAACAAGTTTTAAATCCATCCCCTTAACAGTGTAGCTTGAACCACTTCAAAATGACTTTATATTAAGGATTCATTAATTAATGTGAAACTGACATCATGACCAACTGTCCTTGATTTTAATAGATGACTCTGAACTACAACAAAGAGTTCTATATTTAGATAAGATACAAAGAAGAACTTCCTAACCGCTCAGGAAACAAATATTAGAACAACTGGAAGAAGATACTTACATAATTTCTTCTTTAGGGTTTTAAAATAGAATTTCACTTTCTTTTAATAATCAGAATGAAAGATTTTGATTGTCTTTTCAACATCCCTTTATAGATCAATAATTCTTAGATTAAAATTTTTAAAGATATACCTTGAAATTGCATTGCCAAAAAGAAGACTGAGGTTGTGTGGCTGGCAAAACCAATACTCTAAAACTGCTTTACTTGCAAAATCTATACAAAATTTTAAGCATAAACCAAGAGTACTGGTTCATATATAAAGCTACATGATAGCTACTACAAACACCAGGTGAACAGTCAGGTATGTTGTGTCCAAAGTCAAAAGCAGAGAATATAAAGAAATATCAAATAAATTTGTGAGGGTTCTTTTAAAGTATAGCATAGTAAAGCTGAGAAATCCCTTTAAACTCCCTACCTTGAATTTTTTAAATCTCTGGTGGGAAAAAAAGCAGAAAAAAATTTTAAAGGATAAATTCTCCACTGCTCTGTCAATTTTCAAAATATTTTCACTATAAAACCCAATGTATTCAGTTCCCATGCATGCCCCTTCCCCTGACACTACATTCTATATTTGCAGTTTCCAGGGTGGTAAAGCAGTATCCTTATTCTCCACAAGGACAGCAGGGCTATAAGCATTAAGCAAAGGGATCAGGGGGAAAAATAAACGATTCCCTAAGAAAACAAACAAATCCGCAGATTATTCCCACAAAAACTCAAAAAGAGACAGTGATATCAAAGAATCCTGAATTTTTGTCTTTGAGTCAAAGAAATGTATTGACAGGGCTCTAGTTCTGCTACTGTTTGAGCCTGGCTGGGTATTTTAGCTTCTCTGAAAATGAGGACAGCCAGACCTCTAGCATTCTCTCTACCTGTAATTTTACAATCCTGAAAGTGTTTTCAAAAGCATTCATGAGCCTTTCTCATAACTTCTTCTCCCTCCATTAACCTAAGATGCCCAAAGAGTGGGATTATGCTAAAATGAGCCAGCGTTCCACATTCGTCTTCTTCTCCTTTCTACACACAGCCACCCTTCCTTTCCCTAAGAGACCTGGTGGCAAAGCAAAATGAATCAGTGTCACTAAATCTAACCGTTAACCATCTTTTAATGTAATGGAGACACAAAATCAGCTCCAGATTAGATTTCTCAACTTGTCCAAAATTTTTGGAGGACATCAAATATGTGAGAGCAGTTTAGTAAAATTCTAGAAATCCCATTTTAGCACTATCAATCCTCATACTCTAACACAATATGGATTTATACTAATTTATGGAAATTTTTAATTTATACTAATTTATGGATTCATACTAATAATTCACAAGTGAATAAACAAGTTTAAATAAAAAAATAAAGATACCACAGCGTAAAAATATGCCTTGCCTACCTTTGTTTTACTCGTGTTTAACACCTCATAGAACACACTTCAACAAGCCAGGACATCTCTCAGAAAAATAATGCTGCCTTAGTAACCCATATTGTCAAAGGGCTTGCTAAAACATAGACTAAGAGAGTTTTATAGTCCTATGATAGAGTTTACTAAGTCTCCCTCTTACAGCCAAAAATAATAATGTTAATCTGACCCCAAAACTGTACTATAATAAGCCTTGCTCCTGAAAAGTAAAAGAGCAAAAAAACAGAAAGCCTGGACTCAGGAAACCATAAAATGTCTCTATCTGTATGAGAAGTGAAGGGAAAGAAGCAAAGTATACACTCTTAGACTTGAGAAAGTCTGAAAGACCCTGGAGAGACCATTCGATCCCAGCATTACTGAGATCATGACATATACTATCTACTGGCCCAGGCCCTGCCCTTTAGGGCTATATAGTTTAAGCCACATGGATTTGTCAAAGACATGACTCAGAAATAACTGTAGATAATACTAAAACTATGCTGGAAATTGTACAGAGAATTTTAAAAGCTGGAAAATGCATCTCAAACTCAAGCTTTATAAATGAACACCAACCTTCCTATAAAGCTTTATAAAGATGAATCACCCAGCTCGGTGCTTTGTGACCACCTAGAGGCATGGGATAGGGAGGTAGGGTGGGAGAGAGATGCAAGAGGGAGGAGATATGGGGATATATGTATATGTACAGCTGACTCACTTTGTTATAAAGCAGAAACTAACACACCACTGTAAAAAATTATACTCCAATAAAGATGTTAAAATAAATAAATAAAAACAAAGAAAAAAAAAGATGAATCACCTTGCATTTTAAGTAACTGTGAATTCCCAAACTCAGAATTTACTTTTCTTTAAGAGACATTACTGTTATGGTGCTTGATAAATAAGGTAATATGATATTCTACATTTAGCTCTTTGATGGATTTGTTAAGGCACGTTTTCAGACTGGTGACATCACTTGATTCTCCACTAAGGGAGACCCACACAGGTCATCACATCCTTCTTCTTACCTCTACTGATCACAACAAATAGCTACCCATCCCCATTCCAAAAATCTTTAGAGACAATTCCATGACCTCCCTCTGGCAGTATGTTCTACTGTTGCTGTCTTCCTTTCAGGATATGATAGGAAATACAGTGAGTTCAGAGTTTTCTTAGAAGAGAATTTCACGTATAGGGAATTTCTATTTTAATTTAGAGCAAGTATGTAAATATTTCTCCCAAACTCTTTTCCTTAACTACACTTTTTTTAATAAATAGAATCTTAGATGCCTCATTTCTCTTCACTTTCAAAGTTATAGTAACTGTGGAACTGTTATTAAGAGGTCATATAAAACTCAGTGGAAAAGCAACAATTGTTGCAAATCATGTGTTTATATAATGGTCAAATTAAACCAACATTTAGATGTTGAAAGAATTAGTCAGATAAATGATAGAGAACTTTATCCAAATATCAGAATGATGGAACAATTTTAAAGCCACAAACCTATAGAATACATTAAAATGACAGTCAGCAGTTAAGGATACTTTCGGCGGGGGGGGGGAAATATAGTTTCTAAATGCACAGGGCTTTTTTTCCAAAACAATATTTTAAATTTTGACGTTAAATACCTGATCTTAAGGATTCCAACTCTCTCTTTTAGGAAAAAGAAAAAAAAGTAAGAAAAATACATTAGCTTTTAGAATAAAAGAGAGCTCTTTGGTGAATAAGACAATATAAAAATTAAGCCACATTCTTATAAACCTTAAAATTAAGCACCATACACACTTTTATAGTATCAGAAAAAAAGCTGTGGTGTCTAAATTTTCCATAAATTCTGTAAGTGTTCAGTAAGATTTAAAATACTATTACAATTAGTTTGTTAACTTTCTTCCAAGGGAGTCAAGACTTCATTAATGGCCTTAGATAGGTTTTTTTTTTTTAAATCTGATCCATCGTTAGTGACATACTTGGACCAAGGGTAAAAGAACGTCTGTCTTCTGCAATGAGCATTCCATGTTAGCTAGAGCATGCAAACATTAGTCCTGTGTTCCTACGCAGTCTTTCCCTGTAGCATCTGTTGCTAATTGAAAGGGACTAGAATTACAAAATTCTAGTCAATTTCTCTCACCAGCTCTTGCTGTGTATAAAGATTTTCTATGCAGGGGCTGAGCATTAGTCTTCCACTACAGCTGATGACTAAAGAGCTAAGAGAAAGAAACACAGAAGAAAGCATTTCTTTTCTCTTTATATATCCAACAATACATGGAACTAAACTGTGAGAAGAGGGACAGCTAAGCATATCTTATGTTAGCTTGGTAAATTACAATTCTGTAAACATAACTATTCACCTATAAAGTCTATTAATGTCCTAGTTAACCAATTGTGTATGTCTTCTGTTTGTACAGTCTCTTCTTTTTATACCCATCTTCAAAAGTAACTGCCAATATTAAACTAATTCTGTCTTATTTCCAGCTCCTAGGCATAGTACCTGGCACATAGAAGGCACTTAATAAATGTTTGTTGAACAACTATCTCTATCTTGTGTTTTGTAGCACAGTGCAATCAAAACACCTCCAAAGGCCTCATCACATGCATTTTCTTGAAGTCTATTGAGCACAGAGATCTACATCAAGTCCTTCTGTACCTTTACATGTGGTAGGCCAGAAAGTTTTCAACATTATCTAAAGCATACTCTGGCTGCTGGATGAAACGCAAGAATGGAGGTCAGTCAGCTGAGGACTGCAGAAGTCCAGGCAAGAGATGATGGTGGCTTAAAATGGGGTGGTCTAGTGGACACCTTCCAGGGCTCCCCTCTGCAGAGCACAATGACTGCTACAGTTTGTCCTGGCACGGATGGCACGTGGTAAAGAAAAGAAGCTGGAAAGCCCTGGGAGGAGGAAGACAGGACTGGGAGATAAATCAAGGTTTCCCCTGTCCCTGTTCAATGGAAGGAATCTAGACACACAATTACATGAAATGTGCTCCAATGGGTACGCTGGCGATAACATCTGAGTAACTCTAGAGCCTGGAATCTGCATTTCCTAGCCCATCCTTTCAAATGGGCATTTTGCTCCTTTTTTCTTATTTTATATTTATATAGTTCTGTTGACACTGCAGAAAATGCTGGCTGCCCAGTTATCTGTTCCACATTCCATAAAGTCCTTCAACATCGTACTCAATCGATGATTCAAATGCCTTCCTTATTGGTCGAGTAGAGAATATGAACTGTTTAAAAGTTGCTGGTATCACATTGCTCTAACTCATGAGAGTGCTATCAGGGAAGACCAGCAACAGGGGCGAGCACTTTCCAGAGGGGAGAACCTGCAGCAGCTGGGGCTCAGCGCTCCTGCGCACGCCCCCCACGGTGATGGGAGAGAGGCGGTGCTGCCCCCCTTCCACACGCGTGCCTTCCTGGCTCATCCCAGTCTCTAGGCTTGCTTCCTGACGCCACCACATGACTAATTCTGTTGGTTTTCAGGGAATCGAATTATATGAAACCCGGGGCCTTGGGTTGTACTGCGGAGACCTGAACGTAAGTACTAATTCAGGCGAGGTTTAACAAAATTCTGCTTCTCCCACTACCCAGCTTTTAATTCCTTGTTGTCGTGGTGACCTGGCAACCATGTTCTGAGCTTTCCTGCAATTATCTGCACAACTTGGGTCAAAGATCCTTAATTTAACTAGATTCAGCATTCCAGAGCCAAAAATTACTTGTTCAAGGAAGTTTATAGGTATCATTACTATAGTTTTCTTGTGAGATAAACTAAGAAACAGGTAACTACCATATGACTTCTGGTTGACTGATTATAATTCCGAGCTCTATACAATCTTGCTTACTCTCACCCTGCATTTCTGGTAGGAAAAAAACCAATAGCATGCTCTATTTTCCATTGATCATATCACAACTCCATTCTGAATAGCCATCGGGTGTCACAGTGTTACCCAACCAAAGCCATTATAGTTGATTGATGAGAACAAGGCTAACTGAAAATTGTGAAAATGACAGGCACAGTTTTCTCTCTCTCCCCGCTGCTCTGCTGCTGTGTTAGGCAGGCAGAGCTACATGCACTGCTATTAACGGAGCTTCAGGAATTCTATTTGCTTTATCACCAATTTTTTAAAACCTTAGCATTTTTAAACATTTATTTGAAGGAAGTATTTATGAATAATTGTTTAGAAGGAGTCAGCCCTGGTTACTTCCTGGAGATTCAAACTGACAAGATTTTACATGGTATAAAAACTGATGATTTGGTCAAAGTAGCTAGCCAATAGTTCTGGTACATAATGTTGAACTCAGCATTACATCTTCTTTGCTCAATATCACAGGTAAAAGATAGTTCACTTTCTTCTTTATAATACTATGGTGGTAAGACCAATTAACTGAACAGTTGCCAAAAATCCATTTAGACCTTAAAATTAAGAAGCATTACACTGCAGCTGTTACTTAAAACAGTAAGTATCTAATCTTGTGTTCCTCTTCTAAAAAAGAAATTTGTCCAAGATCATAAAGAAAAAGATGTAGAGTAAATAAGACGTTAAAATTAACTTCCTTTTAATAATCTAAAGCTTGAAGTAAACCCCCTATTCCCCAATATCAGGTAGTACTAGGAAATGTACAGAGATATTGTTTTTATACAGGAGGGGTGAAATACAGTATCAGTTCTTTCACCCTTATCAATTCTCTAGTTCTAACAGCTCAAGAATTTCTTCCCTTGAGAGGAATTAATGTGTTATTCACTAAGGTGCCGAATAAACAAGGACTGAATACTCTGCTATTACTCTGTCTCATTCTCACCACTAGAGACAAATCACATTCTGGCCTGATGAGAAGTATGGTTTCAGAATGGGTCTATTTCAATACGGAGTGACCTTAATGCAGAGGTGAAGGTGACTGGCCCATTTTTAGGGGGTTTGTGAGGACTCCAGGATATACCCTACCTAGGGATGGATCCCAAGGTTTCAGACCCTCAAACATGTATAAAGTAACCCTTTAATTTTCTTTCCATCAGAAGTGCCTTGCCCTTCTGGACAACGCTAAGACTTGACGTCAACCTCTTTTTGCTTAGCCTAATATACTCATGGCACAAGCTTCATCAGTATACAGGGGTGGAATGCAGCAGGGAATTTTCCTCAGTGTAAAATTTCCACTATTCTATGGCAAAATTGAAAAGATACTGGTTCTCTCAAAGAAGACATAGAGTTAGTTATATAACATTAGGAACTAAAGGCAAAAGATTAAAAGTACTTGCTAATCATTCGAGGAAAACATTAAAACATTTACTATGTACATGGGAGCTACTGTTGAAGTTTTGCTTAAGGGTAAATCAAACAAAACAGTTCCTGTTTGAAACATAACGTTTAAATATTAACCACAAATATTTCATCCTTTTAAAATTATTTCTACAGCTCCCTCTTGCCTTTTTCTTCCTTCTCCTTTGGCAGGGGTGGGCGGGGGGAGACTGGACCAGGGATGTAGCCATATTTCCTGGTTATAACATTATTATTTCAAAATATACATCTATATTCAGTTGCTTTCTCTAACAACTTCACATGCCTAAAATTAGATTCCTCACGCATGGTGAAGTTACCCAGGACCCAGAAATTCTCAGATCTAAATGATTCTTTCTTCTTTTAAACAGCTTTGTTTGTTAAAAATCTTGGCATTTAAATTTCACCCTATTCAAAAGTTGTCTTGGCTTTTTTCCTGCAAATGAAAACAATTTCCATAAATTCCTCATTATATTATATTATATATATTATATATATATTATAATATATTATATTCCCATATTATATACTTTATGTGCAAACTATAAATGAGTAAAAAGAGAATACCTAGAAAGTCCTCCAAGTGAAATAATTTTTTTAACCTTACTGATGTTAGACAGGAAATCAGTATTTATTTCTCGGCAGAAAAGTTCTTGCCCTTAATAAGATGGACTTGAATTCTGACATCTGTGATCTTCTGAATATTCAACAAATCCGTTTTGGATATATATATAATAAAGCAAATATTATAGGATGTTAATTGCAGAATCTAGGTGACGGGTAAATATGGGTGGTACAATTCTTCCGACTTTTCTGTATGTTTGAAATTTTTCAAAATAAAATGTTAAGAAAAAAGTTCTTAAAAATCTATTTTACTACTGGTAAATTAAGGCCTAAAAAGTCTTAAATAACTTGCCCAATGACATGCAATGAGTTAATGGCTGATGTTAGAAAAATATTGAATTTTGGTAATTCTCAATTTCATCGTAACATTCTAAATCTTAAACCTACGATGCCCTCATGGTATTTTTAAACCATCCATGGTCTGAGTCCTAGATCTAATTATCAAATACATAACTATCACACAGAGCACCATGCTTAAAAAGCAACTAATCGTGTGTAAAGCATGCGTATGAAGAAAGGCAGGGGAGACTACGCCCCAAAAATATATTCATGGATTATTTGATAAAGTCAGGCTAGAAGAGCAAAGAGTAGTAGTAAATAAATGTTATGCTCTAAAACTGAATTTTGCAGAGAGTTATCAGCATGATTTTTCTATGTTTCACTTTTCACCGTCAGCTGTGAGCTGTTTCCAAGTGTGAAATCGCCTAAGAGAGGAAGCAAAGCTGTCATTTGACATCTGGGAGCGTGGAGATTGGGCTGTGGTAAAAAGCACTTTGGACTTCTTCAATTTACACACATATTCACCTATAAATTCTCAAGTGTGAAAAGTATTCAATGAGAAATATCAATGTAAATTTCAAGCATTTATAAAGGCTCATAAATCGGGTGGAAACAAAAGGTGAAGGACACACTCATAGGATACCATATCAACTTGTTAAGACTAGAATGGGAAACTTAAGTGATTATGTTAGCAGAATAACTAACATATACACAATTTTATTCACTTGTCTTAGATTGCATATTAAACTTTCAAATCCAGTCTTTTGTGTTTTATGTGCTTAATAAGTTCTATTTTCTAGCTGCTTTTTTATGATGAGAGACGAGACTGCTAAGAAACAAATACTGGTAAAAGAAAAAATAAATACTTTCTTGACATTTTATTTTTCCTTTATACTTAAAATACTATAACAAAAAATTATTCTATATTATGATAAATTAATAGTTCCAATGATAAAGCACATTAAATCTTCTAAATACATGTGTGTTTGTGTATATACAAACTGAAATAAAATCAGAGTAACTACAAGGAAGTCCTCTGGAGAAGAATAACCAATTAATTCCAGTTATTCTATAATTCTCCAGATTATTCTATAATCTCTCATACAAAAAAATAGAAGAATCTGTCTAAACATCTCTTAATAAAATATCTAAAACTCTCCTCATATGGAAACTAGACAGTGTTATATTTATATAGTCATGCTATAAAATCTATTCCCACTTTGGGGACTATTTCTTTGCTCTTTCTTTCCTGAACTCCGTTCTGTGTTTCTGTGGTATGAAAGGAACCCATTTACCATGAATGATGTTTATTTAAAATAAAACCTTTCTAGAGAATCATCCTAGATAATCTAAGGATACAAAGTGAACCTAAAAGGAACGGCTTCTACTTTGAAAACAGGGCTGGGTTTGATCAGTGAATTCGTATTCTCAAGACTCTCTTGATGGGTCTGCAGCTGCAGCCATTTATTTGCTGGCTTTTTCACAGATGTAGACAGAGAAAAAGCTCCATGGTTTTTGTCTTTTTGTTGTTGGATTTATTTTCCTTAATATAAAAAAGTGGCAACTTTTTTTTAAAAAGTTCTTCATTTCACTGTAGAAACTTGTGAACATCGGACATCCCTGGTAGTATACATCGTTGAAATGACTATGACTTTTAAAATCTAAGATCGCAAAGTTGGCAGAAACTACACTTAAATAACAGAAGGTGATCATTTGCATTTCAAAATTTATCTATCTTGCTTTTCCCTTCAATTAGACCAAAACATGTTGATTCACAGGTTTCTGTGTGTGTGTTTTCTTTTTTAAACTTATTTATAGAGCAGAATAATGGCCCCCCTGCTAGTTTGGCATTTGCTCAAGTTTCTGTCCATGTAAATCGAATCTGTTACTGGAAATTTTTCTCAAAATATAAAGGCACATCATCCACAAGATAAAAAGATACACTGCTGATATTATAAAGTACAGGGCAGGTGGATAATGTTTTTAGGACAAATGTGTGATAAGGATTCCCAGGAGGGAGGCGTGGTAGGGGTAGAGGTTGCATGCTGTTCAAACATAAGTGAATCGTTCTCATCATAATCTTGTGACAACTTTACTTTCTAACCAAACATCAGCTGCTTAACATGCTTTAGAGTTACTTGGACAAACATACTAAGGTTAGAGTTGGGAAACAGGAAGGCAAGGGGATGTAGGAGGAGAATTACTTCAACCCTTAGTATTGCAAAGGACAGATCAAAGGATGACTTAGTACTCTATGTCCCCGTGTGTTCATTGATTTGTGATTTTTAAGCATTGAAACATTAGCTTCTTATCATTGCTCCCACCCCTTTGAGAAGAGGAGCAAAGTCTACTTGTATTTCTATCAGTAGCACTGCTATTCAGTTTTGAAACAAACAGTAATTCACAAATTTTTGTTCCAATTCCCCTTGCATTATAAGCAATGGGCAGGAGTACACACACTTAACTGAGTTCTGCAACTGTAGGTTTAAGACCATCTAAATGAGAACACCAGCATCACTTTTCAATTAAGGTCATTACTGATTGAGTTTTATGCTGTTGATAAAACAAATTAATAGGCCCAAGGAATGGAGAGACCTCCCACATTGTTCAATGTATGCCATAATACTAGAACACTTTTGTAACTCACAAAGCTTGAAAGTACAATTCTTTTATGCAAATAATTAAAACAAAGCCCTCCTTCAGACTACAGCTTTTTGCAAATGTTAGTGAAGGACAACCTGGACGATGACAGCAAAAATCCATTAATGGTAGACTGCCACCTGCTGGTAAACTATGAGAATTGGGATTTCTGGGAACAGCCTTAAAAATTAGAACTTGGAAACTGATCGCTATTAAATTCAGTACACAAAACTGTATTTCAGTACACGAAGTTGAAAGTATGTATTTGCTGATGTATGTAGTATGGTTTTATTCCACATATATTAAAATTCTCAGGAGGTCACATGCTGTGAAGGTTAAAGTGAACATGCCTATAGTTTGAAGAAAAATAATCTGCTAGAAAGCCAAAGTGCAACCTTACAGATAGTTTTCAACAAGAAAGTAAGAAGAAAAATAGGAAAAAAAGAGTCAGTTATAAACATTAAACTGCCCCATAAACATTTGGTTTTGATGTGAGGTTTATACTGCACTTGACTTCAGGACTTAACAGGTTTTACTTAGAAGAACTCTCAGATTTAATTTTGATCCTAAAACCCTGAAATTCATTATAATTAACATATATTTATTTACATACATTGGTACCTAAAATGTTATTTATAATCAAATTAGAAAGGGGAAGGGTCTGTTAAAAAATAAACCAGATAACCATAATAAAGTGATTTCACTACGAAATTTTTTTGTTATCCCATTAACTAAATCATACTAATAAGATTTCAGGGACTTCCCTGGTAGCGCAGTGGTTAAGAATCCGCCTGCCAATGCAGAGGACACGGGTTTGCGCCCTGGTCCGGGAAGATCCCACATGCCGCGGAGCAACTAAGCCCATGCGCCACAACTACTGAGCCTGTGTGTCACAACTACTGAAGCCCTCATGCCTAGAGCCCGTGCTCCGCAACAAGAGAAGCCACAGCAATGAGAAGCTCGTGCGCCGCAATGAAGAGTAGCCCCCGCTCGCCGCAACTAGAGAAAGCCCGCACGCAGCAACGAAGACCCAACACAACCAAAAATAAATAAATAAATTTATTTTTTTTAAAAAAAGATTTCAGAAGCCAGCATAATATTATCTATTTGAGAAAGAAAAAAATGTAGGCATGCTCTATCACCCCTAGGAAGAAATAAAATCAAACAATCCTAATTTGGGGGACGAAAGAGTTAAGAAAAGAGTATAACAGTAAGAAGAAAATCTAAATCATTGTTTTCAGAAAATAGTTTTAGTATATTTGCTTTGCAGATTGAAAAACTGTGCTATTTCTCAATACAGAAATAATTCTTAACAATGAAAATTGTAACTAAAAACAATATAGCTCTTTGAATCCTAATTATAATCATTTCCCATTATGCAGGGAAACAATGTTAGCATCAATAATAACGCTGGTTTGCTAGTAAGCATTAAATACTGTATTAATCAACAACTAAGTGTATCATGTCAATACAATCAGCTTGAACCTCCTATGAAAGCCAGAGGGTGACAAGTGAAGCAACTTTGGCCATTCAAAGAGGCTGAATGCTAGGCAAAAGGTGAACAAACTTTGGATTCAAACACAGCCCCATCTGCACTGATGACAGACAGAAACTAACTCAAATCCAATTCATATGCTTAAGAGACCTATAATTATCAGCAAAGGATCTAACACCCCCAGAAATAAATCTCTAATTTAAAAAAACAAAGACAATACAGTAAAAGTAAGAGAAACCTGTTGTGTCAAATATTTGGTTATTTCAAAACAAGAAGAAAATGCTTCTTAAAATTTCTCAAATATGGAAAGAACTCTTTAAAATCTGCTCTAAAATGCCAGGGTGGCACATCACTGAAATCACAACATTGCATTTTCTTTTTATTTCAAATTTTATCCACTTTTAGTCTTAGGAATTTTACTCTTTTAGTCATCTACCTCTCACATCTTAAAAATCATCCATTTACTGGGCTTCCCTAGTGGCGCAGTGGTTAAGAATCCGCCTGCCAATGCAGGGGACAGGGGTTCCAGCCCTGGTCTGGGAAGATCCCACATGCCGTGGAGCAACTAAGCCCGTGCGCCACAACTACTGAGCCTGTGTGCCACAATTACTGAAGCCCACGTGCCTAGAGCCCGTGCTCCGCAACAAGAGAAGCCACCACAATGAGAAGCCCATGCACCACAACGAAGAGTAGCCCCCACTCGCCACAACTAGAGAAAGCCTGAGTGCGGCAACAAAGACCCAACTCAGCCAAAAATTAAATAAATAAATAAATAAATAAGTAGACAGTCCTCTGTGACTATGAATGGGGCAGAAATAGAGACACAGATGTAGAGAACAAATGTATGGACACCAAGGGGGGAAAGTGGTGGGGGTGGGTGTGTGATGAATTGCGAGACTGGGATTGACATGTATACACTAATATGTATAAAATGGATAACTAATAAGAACCTGCTGTATAAAAAAATAAATAAAATTCTAAAATTAAAAAAAAATCATCCAATTAAAGAGGATACTTAAAGGTCCTTTTAAACACTAAAAAGTTGACATTTCTACGAATTCATGGCCAGTTCTAAGAGAAGTATAAACCCACTTAACATCATATACTAACAAATATACATACACACATATACTATGGATTATATAATGATTTTATCCCCCAAATTATCTTTTGTAACGGGTTAAAGAGATAACCAAATCCAACATATTGTCAACTGCTAGTGAAAATACAACTTCAATAAAGAAATGAGAGCTGCCAAACTACTTTTCCAAGTGAAACATTTTAGGAGATTGCTCTAACCTGGGGCACAGTACATTCTCTCTATGGCATCGCTGTCACAGGAATCTTCAACCTCACTCCACCTGCTAAAATACGTTAGCTGAATGTGTCCTAAAAACAAAACGACAGGAGAAATCAAAACATTTTTCTCTTCCATTTTCTGCAGAAGTGAACTGTAATTACTCCTTTTGTAGCTAAAAACAGTATCATTAAGAATAATGGCATCATTAAGTACTAGAAGCTATTACTGGGGGTGAATTTGCTGCACTGATAATGAAGCTCTAGACAGGAAATGAAGATACTAATTACAAGATAAAACGCCTACTCAGTTAATTGGAAGCAACAGCGAATAAAAAGAAATGCATTTGCAAAAGTTCCTGACCTCTATCATTCAATAAGATGTTGTTTGGGTTCAAATCGCGGCACACAATTCCCTCTCTATGTAAAGCATCAAGGGCTACCACCATTTCAGCTGCCCATCTTTGAATACAGCCCTCTGGGATGTAAAACCTGGAGTTTAGTGCTAATTTTTTATCAAGGTCCTCAAAAATCTGATGTATTTCCTTGTCTCCTTCTAGTGCTAACCCACTCTCTGCCTTAGTCTCAGAGTCTCTCTGAAATACAGTCGGCTCCTCTTTAGCCAAATCATCAGTTTGATCTGTAAACAGCAATACTTCTTCAGTTTTTAAAGTGTCTGTATTTATGTTATATTCATTAGCACCTGAGAGTGGGTCAGAAATATGGAATAAGCTTTCTTTTGCGTTGTTTGCTGTTACTGCCGATGCAACCAAGCTAAGTCCTTGAAACTCAGGATCTGAACTGTGTAACAAAGACATGTCTCCCGCATTACTATGATCATCAGCTGCTACAAATAACATCCCAAGATCTCCCTGTGCGTAGTGTTTCTCTGTGATACTATGGGATTTAGGCCCACAGGGATCACTCAGTTCCTCTGTGCCTTTTTCTTCACGCGCTTGGCACTGTTCAGTACTAAGCCTGAGGCATAAAACATCAGGGGTTTCCAACAGTTTACTTTCTATTATGCCTGTATTAGTCTGTGTGAACTTAGTAGGTCCCATTGCTGCACCATCTTTCATTGGCTCCAATTCACCAGGCAGATTTACAAGAAGATCAGGCCTTCCTTCATCAGTACCACTGACATCATCAAAAGCAGCATCTTTAAAAGAAATAACCGGGACTGAGTCATCTGAGCCCCTGCTAATGGTGTCATGAGCTATAAACTCTACCTTGCTTTCACTAGTACTAAAACTCCTGGGAGTGCTGTCTCCATCAGAAAGAGCGAAGAATGGTTTCAAAGGTTCTGACTTTAGACTATACAATTTTTCTCCAAAATCAAGTCCTAAAAGTTCACTAGTGCTATCCTTACTATCTATTCTAAAGAATTCCATGGGGCTGTTTTTAGATCTACTGAGGGAATCTGATGTTCTTGGAGAACTAACTGCTTCCAGGCCATCATCTCCAGGAAAGAACTTCAGCTCATGGGCTGTCAGCTGTGTGCTGGGGCTGTCACTGTCAGCAGCAAGGTGTGCTGGGAAATTTTCTATAGCTTTGGTATCAACATCATTCCTTTCAGTCTTTATGAAAGGCTCCTCATTCAAAGACCCTGGTTCAATCTTTTCTTGCCCATATTCATTGCATAATGTTAAATAACTAGTAGTACATTCTTCTTCTGAACTTGAGCCAGAATCTGGCCATTTTGGAGAGCTGTCTTGCCCATCATCATCTTGGTTGCTATCATCTTGAGAGCTTGGAGTAAGACTAGTCTTCAAAGGCAGAACTTTAAGCATGGCTCCACCATCACTTTCTCTGGATTCAAAGCTGCTGCTGTCCTGAGGACTAGATGTTGGCTGCTGCAGTTGAACTTTAGCAAGTGAAGATTTTTTCACTGCTTCGATGTCAAAGCTTTCTTCAGGACTTCTGTTTAGAAACTTACTGATATATGACCAGAGTTTGCCACCTGTGAATAAGCATAACCAAAAAAAAAAAAAATTAAGAACACCAAATTAATGGTTACCTATTGAAGCCATTAGAAAAACAAAAAGTATTCTGATAATCAATCAAAAGCAAGTCAATGATACCCATTAATGTCAAGTATGCTGTAAGAAGCAATTTAATAAAATGCCTTCTTGAAGAATAGTCGAGCTTGGATTTGGGATTCACGACAACGAAGAGTCTAAATAAAATTTTTGCAATGAAAAAAAAAACTAAATAACTAAATAAAATGCTTTCTTATTATTGCTGACTGGTGAGTACAGTTTCAAGCATATCTCCTAATATCAATTATTTTTAAATGACAACCTATTTCTTCCTTTGAAGAGAAATTGGTTATAACAAATACTAATATGAAATTTCACAGCTAAAATTCTACTTTAAAGTTAAACATAATTTACTCTAGAAACGTCTATGTTCTGCTCTGTTTATTAATAATTTTTTCAAGCACGGCCACCGAAGCTCTACTGACTAGAAACAGTATTACAAAAAAAAAAAAGAATAGTTAAATTTGATTCAGAAATCTTAAAAACAGTAATTGTGGGAACATACTTTGTAAAGATATAACTATTGCTCCCAAAAATAGGAAATAATACATCAAAAATGAAACCCTGTACTAATAAGGAGAAAGCAATTTTTTTCAGCACATTTTTAAATGTCATTATTAAACATCATATACCAAGGGGAACTAAATCTTAGGGGAAATAATCACTGACAGTCAATTATATGTGTAAAAAGGTCAATGGAAGCATCCAAAATATCTTTCTTTCCTTGGCATTTCATTTCATTTCGAGGAACTCAATAAATACATAAGTGCCCGATACTGTGCCCAGCATACAGTAATGCTATAAAAGGTAACTGCCATGATATTAATCCTAGGCTACTCAGACATCTTCTTCTACCAGTGATCTAGTTAACAATCTTATCCCATTTTGATAATAATTAGTGGTAGAGAACATTGTGGTGTTTAACTTCCCTCTTGCTTCTTCTTAGCTAACTTTCTGTCATCACTAGATTATACTCGGTGTCTCATATTTCTCCATATTCAAACTAAAGTTTAAAGATGCATATATGGCTTTGAAATTCACTCACTCACACACAAAAGAAGCTATGCATCGATTCCATCTTTTTTTATTCTTTTGACAACAATAACCACATTCCTCTTATCACAAATACCTCCATTGTGGCACACTAACAGTAATGCCTGCCCTTAAGCTGGGGTTCTTGTATGCAGTCCAAATAAAATGATGTATATCGTTCAACTGTCCTACTGTGAGGAGAGGACTAAGTCTTTTTCATCTTTATACATCTACTGCCTATACAGTGTGCAGGACATGATAGGCATTCACTCAATGCTTGTTAACTCAAATCATAACTTATCAGAATGGGATATGCCATCACAAAGGAGACACTATCTATAGCTGTAAAGTTCCAGTGATCAGCAAGGAACAGTACCTAGTAAAGTTCTAAGAAAAGTTGCATTCATTCTTAGGCTAATTCAACCTGGATGAGCTGCCCAAATCTAAAATTTAATGTGCTTAAATTCTTTATTTTTGCTCCCCAAATCACTTCTTCTTTCTGACTTCAGAGCTACTGAGGCACAAAAACTTGGACTATTTTCTCTCCTTTGTTCTTCCTATATCTGACAAGTTTCCAAGTCCTATAAGATCTACCCATGTTTCCCACAGTCTTCCTCTTCTTTTAATTCCTTTGACCACTCTGTGTTTCTTGGAATAATGTTATAGCTACAACTAGACCACTACTTTCAGTCCTTCCTGTATCACTCTATCATACTAACTGCTGCCCAAGTAATCTTCCATTTTAGCACAGATCTTATCATGTCATTTCTCCAAGAACCCAAAGCCTACCCCCACCCCGCCCACCTACTGAACGATGTACCAACTCCATATAGGCATTTGGACCCTTAGTAATACAGTATCATCCCATAATTTGTACCTCTCCCTCAACTCATCACACATTTCACCTGAATAGAATTTCTCCACATATAACCCATGCTGGGCTTTTGCTCAAACTATACCTATCACTTAGAATTGTCTTTCCTATTAGTTTCCCCAATATCTGCTTGTCAAAATCCTACCCATTCTTGATGGTCCTTCAGAATTTGTTTTATCAGTTTTTTTTACATACCCTCACTGTATACAACTCCTATCTTCTCAGAATCCTCTGTATCACTTCATCCCTCTTATGACATTTACAACACTCTATTTCATACTAATATTACTTTTATGCTTTCATTAGCTCTTTTACCACACTGCAGGGTCTTCATGACTGCAAGGAGAGGATTCTGTCTAGCATGTAAAATAATAGGAATTAAATATTTATTAAATTGAGTTATAAAAAGATGACATCTTTACAAATTTTTTGAAAACCTTTCAAGGAAAAGTTTATACAAATTAAAAATGTCATTATTTTTGGTCATACTTTCTCCTTATTCTAAAACAGATACATGATTTTATTATTTTTAAAAAAATTAATATAGAAAAGGACACAGAACAGCAAAAAAATTCAGAATATATAAATCACCCATAAACACTATTAACCATTAGTACATTTATCTTCTGACTTTTCAAAACTAACATCTTACCATAAACATTTTCTAATTTCATGAGAATATGAACTTGAAAGGCTATACAGCATATCCATGAGATAGATAGATATGGTGTGTTTAATGTTCCTCTATTGTTGAACATCTAAGTTGCTTCTAGTCTTTTACTATTAGAATTAAAATAATGTATACTTTAGCTTACAAATACTTAACACCTCTGATTATTTCATCAGGACACAACACCAGAAATGAAAGTGCTAGGTCAGGAAGTATGAGTATCTTTAATGCTTCTGATATGTGTCGTTAAATTGCTTTACAGAAAAGCTGTACCAGAATCCACTCCTACAAGCAACGTGTATTAGTGCCATCTTCATAGCATCTTACCTATATTGGATATTAGCAAGTTTACCAATTTGATTAATCAAACATGGCATCTTATTTAATTCCATTCTTTTCATTATTAGATTAAAAATTTTTTATGTAATTGTTGGCATTTTCTTTATGGAAATTCGTTACTAGCCTAAAAAAGTACTCTAATGTGAAGTATAAAAACTGCATTTTCAAGAGAGGAAAAAAAACCGTTTTAGCTCTTTCCATTCCTTTTTGGGGGCCAAGTTAGATTTAATGCTCAATGTGGAGCTATAGAAACAAAAATTTGGTCCTATGACATACTTTTTTCAATTACAAAATCATGAAAACCACATAACTTACAAAAGTACATAATTCCCATGAAGTTTCTTTCCACAGAAGCTGAGTTCTACTTTCTACAGAGTTAAGATCAGGCCTAATACACAAACTTTTACACAAATGTCAACATTATTATTGTAACATTAATAATATTAACCTAAAAAATAGCCTGTTATTGCTAAATCACAAAATATAAATAGAAAATATCTAAAATATTTATAATTTTTAATACTCTAAGAATATAAATGACACTTTTCTAAGCCCTGTTGAAGCACATAAAATTGCATACATTAGCTACTTTAAGCTATGAAAATAGCAATCCATAAGATTTAATAAAAACTCTTTTTGTCTCTCTTTAGATTTTCATCTGTTGGTTTTCTGCAGGATTACAAAGAAAATCTTTTCAATTTACTTGACCAGAATTGGAATTTAAATTTAAAACATATGATAAAATATTGATGGACCCATGATCAAAAATCATCTTTTGACCCAGCAATTCTACTTCAAGAAATTTGTCTTACAAATAATTCTCAAAACAAAACAAAATAAAACAAAAATGCACATATATCGGGACTTAAACAACAGTAGACAGGGGACTACTTAAATCAATTATGGTAAATCTGCACAACCAAATACCTTGTATGTATTCAAAAATAAACAAACAGCAATATTGCAAACACTTAGTGTTTACCATGTACTAGGCACTATTATAAGTGCTTTATTTATTTATTTTTTTTTTTTTGTTAATTCTACTTTATTTATTTTTTTTTTTTAACATCTTTATTGGAGTATAATTGTTTTACAATAGTGTGTTAGTTTCTCCTTTACAACAAAGTGAATCAGTTATACATATACATATATCCCCATATCTCCTCCCTCTT
>NC_041217.1:32751070-32777457 GCF_002837175.3 Physeter macrocephalus
AAAAGCTTTCTCTGCATCTATTGAGATGATCATATGGTTTTTCTCCTTCAGTTTGTTGATATGGTGTATCACGTTGATTGATTTGCGTATATTGAAGAATCCTTGCATTCCTGGGATAAACCCCACTATAAGTGCTTTACATATACTATTTAATCCCCACATCTACCCTATGTAATTATTACAGTTAATTACATAATTATTATGTAATTCTTATTATCCCTGTTTTACAAATAAGGAAACAGAGGTATAGAAAGGCTAAATAATTTTCCCAAGGTCACACAACTAGTATATTGTGAGCCAGCCTTCAAGCTAACATAGTCTGGCTCTAAGACCCTTCTTCCCCCGCCACCTTAATTTTTATTTAATTATTTATTTATTTTTGGCCGCGTTGGGTCTTCGTTGTTGCCGTGCGCGGGCTGTCTCTAGCTGTGGCGAGCGGGGGCTACTCTTCTTTGTGGTGTGCGGGCTTCTCACTGCGGCGGCTTCTCTTGTTGCGGAGCACGGGCTCTAGGCGTGCAAGCTTCAGTAGTTGTGGCTCACGGGTTTAGTTACTCCGCGGCACGTGAGATCTTCCCGCACCAGGGCTCGAACCCATAGCCCGTGCATTGGCAGGCGGATTCTTAACCACTGCGCTACCAGGGAAGCCCTAAGATCCTTCTTTTTAATCACTATACTATACCGTCTCTCTCAGTGGACACCTATATGTACTGATAAGGAAAGATGTCCGAAGTACACTGCTAGGGTGGGGGGAAAAGCAAGCTACAGAACAATATGTAAAATGCATTTATGTTTTTAAAAAACAGGGACTTTCCTGGTGGCGCAGTGGATAGGACTCCGCGCTCCCAACGCAGGGGGCGTGGGTTCGATCCCTGGTCAGGGAACTAGATCCCTGCACGCCGTGGCTGAGGGTTCGTGTGCCACAACTAAGGAGTCCCCGCAACGCAACTAAGGAGCTGGCAAACTGCAATTAAGGAGCCCTGGAGCTGCTACTAAGGAGCCCGCGTGCTGCAACTAAGACCTCATGCAACCAAATAAATAAAAATAAATAAATATATTTTTTTAAATCAGACAGGTAGGGGGCAGAAGTATATGTTTATATACACAGGAAATTTCTGGAAACGTTCGCCCTATTTCTAGAGAATAGAAATGGGCATTAAAGTGAATAAGGAGGAAGAATTTTTATTTCTACTTTATATACTTCCATCTGGTATGAATTTCTTTCTATATTAGTTTTATAATGTTTTTTTAAAACTAGTTAAAAAAGAGAATCATTTCATCCCTTTGGTCCCCTCTTAACTTGAGGAAAAACTCTTTCCCATCCCCCACCTATTTGCTCGGAGGCTTTTCCAATCACTTTCCTGTAACCTAGTCATTCATCTTTCCTTAGTCAGTATTGAGCAATTATACACTGAGCACCTTCTATCTACCAAGCATTCCTATAAATGCTGGGATATATATATATATATATATATATATATATATATATATATATATATATATATATATATATATATATGATGATCCCTAATCTTAGGAACTTAAAGTTTTAATAACACATATAGCCTTGACTGAATACATTTGTTTCTCCCACCTTTTCTTCTTCAAACAGAGTTAAAATAAGCAATCCATTAACAGGAACAATAAACATTTTAAACCTCTCTCCTAAAATCCTGTCTGGCATATCCAACTGCCTACTCAACACCACCTGGAAATTTAATAAGCATCTCAAGCTCACATGTCCAACACTGAATCTCTGGTTTTTCCCTCTAAATCTGCTCCTCCCACAGCTTTCCTCATCTTAGTAAATGGAAACCATTCTTTCAGGTATTTAAGCCCAAAACCATGGAGTCATACAAGGCAGAATCATGTCAGTTCTACCTTCAGAACGTGTTCAGAATCTAACAAGCATTTCTCACCACCTCCACCACTAATGCTTTGTGGAAGCCAGCGTCAATTTCACCTGGAGTGCTGCAACAACCTCCAAACTGGTCTCCCTGCTTTTGAGTTTGCCCTCCTAGATTCGATTTTCCACCAAGCAACCAGAGTAATCCCTACCTTGTCACTGCTCTGCTCAATATCCCCCAGGGTCTTCCTATCCATTCAGAATAAAAACTATGCTCTTAAAGTGGCCTAGAAGACCACGCCGGATCTGCCCACCTGCCTCCTCACTTCTCTGATACCATTTCCTACCACTCTTCCCATTCTGCTCCAGCCACACTTGACCTTGCTGTTTCTTGTACAGCAAATACACTCTTGCCTCCAGGCCTATGTACTTGTTCCCTCTTGCCAAGATACTCCTCCCTCCCATGTCCACATCTGCTCCCTCTCTCATTTCCCTCAGGTCATTGGCCAAATGTCTCCTTCTTAATAAGGTGACCACTCTGTATAACAACCCCCAACTCACCCTTTTGGCATTCCCTCCTATACTTACTTATGTATTTGCTTATTGTCTGCTCTGCCTCTATAGTGCAAGCTCCATGTGGGCAGAGTCTTTATTTTGCTCACTGCCAGGTTAGAACTAAGCCTGTATTCCAGAGAGCACTCCATATATTTCTAAATGAATGAATTAAAAATGTTACAAAAATTAGTCCAAGAGACTCATGTGAATCATGAATAGTTCTGTTAAGCAAAGGGAAGTTAAAGCCCAAATCATAAATATTCAAGGATTCATATTATGGAGAAAACAATACTTCAGTATTTACTTTTTCAGTAATAGCTATTCACGTACATGAAAGTGATGTTTTTATGATATATGCACAACCTCCTAATTCACAGAGGTAACAAAGAAAGTACCACTGACATGTAAAAAGATAACACGCTGTCCATCAGCCAGTTCACTTGACTGTTCATGCCAAATCCAGGAAATTATCCTAGATTCTTCTCTCCGTAACCTGAAATCCATCACAGGTCCCACCCTCAGAGCAACTCCACAAGTATCCCAGAAGGCCATGCCATCATCATCTCTTGCCCAGACTACTTTATTACCCTTCATTGCTTCTCCTCTTGCCTTTCTATAATCCATTCCACATACAACAGTCAGAGTGATTTTCTTAAATGTAGATCAGACATTGTCACTGCTTAAAATGTCCCATCGTCTCCCAATGCACTTGAATGAAAGCCAAAGCCCTGACCGTGCTCCTGCGTGCTTCTCCAATAGCTTCATATACCACCACTGCCTTCACCTACCAGACTCCAACCGAATGGTCTCCTTTCTTGTTCATCAAACATTGCAAGTTTCTTTTTGCCTTCGATTTCTTACGCTGATCCCTATACCTAGAGTGGGTTTCCCCCTTACATCCAAACAGTTATTTCTTTTGTCATTCAAAACTCCTCTTAAACGTCACCTTCTTAGAGTGGGCTTCCCTGACTAACTAGTCTAAAGTAGTCCCCCAGTCATTCTCGATTAGAGCTCTCTGTGTTAAAGATGAGTATGGTCCCTATTATTAGCCAGTATTATCAGGCTTTTGTTTTTCTGTTTGACTCTCCACAAGAAGAATGTATGTTTCAAAAAGTCAGACTCTTTTCCTGTTTTGTTCACCTAAAAGCCTAATAGATAGTACATGCTCAATAAATTTGCTGAATATTAAATGAATCCCGAGTCCCTATTTACACCATAATCCAATATATTTGTATTATAAAATCTTCTTAAAATTAAACAATAAACACCTGAAATGAGTAGTCAAAAGAGATTCCTGCCCACCCCCCAAGTTTAAATAATCCAGGACAAATTCTATGGTCATGTAACCATTCAAAGTCAGGCATGGTCAACAATAAAGGAAAGAGACTTGGTAAAGATAATCTAAAACAGTGGAAAATTTGAAAGCCACATGTCTATGGCTTTAAAGCATATTATAAACATTTTCTATAGTAACAAAGTAAAATCAGTTGAAATATCAGCTTTGGGAAGTATAAAAGAAGGTGAAAAGATGGTACAAGAAAAAATGAAGTATTGTATTTGGAGAAGGAAAAGGAAAAACAGGAAGAGGAAGCTGCAAACAGCAGAGGTACACTAGGATTGAAAAATTTGCCACAGATAATCTCCAACATGAGTAATCCACACTGGGTAATAGAATATTGACTATAATTACATTCATCCTACTGACCTTGTTCTAAATTATTATGGATTATTACTACGCAAGTTATTTTGTTCCACACCAGAGGTGGCTGTATTTCGCTATCAGATGACATGACCTCTAATTCAATAATGTCTGTAATGCACTGGTATCCTCGGATAAAAGCTGTCTATAATATCTGAACAAAGGTGAATTAGTTATCCAATTCACACACGCAATTAACTCTCTTAATACCTGAGAGACCATGGAGCCCCTTCTGAATTTCCTATCAAATACTACATGTGGAGGTCTTCCCTCCATCTGTAGCTATCTTGTGCTGTACTTCATAATAAACAATATTAATAGTTTATTGCCCCCGCCAAAAATCTTACATTAGTTATCAGACGAGACCTCATTCCACAAAGCAATGACTCATTTTCCTGGGAAAATGCATTCAATTCAAATGTTATGCCTATTACTAAAGCACAGTAGTTCTTTATTCTCAGTAACGTTAAAATAATAACAACACCTTCATGAAATATGGAAAATAATTTTAATTTTCTTTATTATTTTAAGAACACCTCTCAAAAGCCAAAAGGCAATATTTATTTTGTGGATTAATATTTACATGCTGTGTTCATTCTACATAAAAGACTATTTATTTAAATTTAGGTGTTAAAGGGCAAAAACAAACCAAAATATAGTATTTTTTTGCCACCTGTTCCCTTTACTAAGAGCTGAAATTTCATAATTTGAAGACAGAGCACTGTGCCTTTGCTTTGTACCCATATGTGATGCCAATGGCCGTATTTGTAAAAATCCAGATCAGAATAACTAGGTAATGTCAAATGTTAAAGCAAATACCTATGCCTTCTAAAAAAGGAGGTAATTAATTAATTCTTCAGGGGATGCTCTTCATTTTGTCATCTAACATTAGTGTATCTTCTCAGCAGAAAACAAGAGAAATCCCTAAAATAAAACTTAGTTCTCTTAGCACACATTCGCATTAAAGTTCTCATCATATTGGACTAATCCTAGGTGTGAGTAAGTAGTTAAGTATATCTAAGAATGTTACTACAGTTCAAATGAAATCTGCCTTTCGCCTGGGCTTTCATTCTCCCTCACAACTCAAACTAGGGAGGGAGAGCAGAGGAATAAGGAAACAATTTCTCACACGTGTTTCCTATGTTTTATCCGCTCAAGTAATGACAGAAGTAAGAAGGACATTATAGAAACTAAAAAGCTAAGCAGGTGACATTCTTCACTCCACAAACAATTTAAACTACAAACCAACCTTCCGCATGCTGCAGCACAAGAAATACCGACTCCTCAGAAATGATGTACTTGTGCAGACACACCATGTTGGGCACACAGCGGGGGATGATGGTCTTTCTGTTCCTGCTGTATTCACTGCTTTTCCTTAGACCCTGACAGAGAACAAAAAGGTCAGTTGTACCCTCAGTTGCCTTTGGAGCCTGCTGTGCTCTGTGTTTATCAACCAAACTAATCTATCCGAGTTACCCTGGGCTTCAGAGAAACCACTCATCTGCTGCTCTATGCCCCTCAGTCCCTGGAGGCTCTGCTGATGGCATCTGGCGTGAATCCAGAGAACGGAAGATGCCACAAAGCTGCCATTAAAATCAATTACGTGGGTCAGTGTTTTTATTAGAGATGCTCTCAAACTAAGTCATCAGGATGACACACAGTTATTTCTCTATGACCTTTTCTTAAGTTTTATTTTACTTATGTATATCTTTAAAGCAGTAGACATCGTGAGATCAATTCAAATTCCTGAGACACAAAAGGCATTCCTAGATTAAACGGGCAGTTTTAAAATTCTATTCCAAAAAAGTACAAAGATCATTTTAAGTTTTCTCCAAAGGAACAAGGTATTATGTAGTTTCTGCCGTCATATCCTGGTTTAAAAATCTGAGAAAATGCCAGTGATAAAGTATACTCATAAAAAGAAATTTATTTCAGTATATGTCAATGTGACCAACTGCCATGCTGATAAGTAAAAGAAAAAATCTCAGAAAAATATAAAACTAATCTGAAATTCACTAATTCTGGATGCTGTGGAAATGCTTAAATTAGGACATTTTCAGAATATGTACTATCACAATCCACTTCAAATATGATTTTGAAATTACAAAATTGAGGGGGTTTTCTTCCTTTATTCATTTAATTACAAATTGAGTAATACAGAGAATCAAAATTGAATTTAGAAAAAAGACAGGGCAAGGGATGTAGATAACACTTTCCCAAATACCTGTAACAAAGACTTTAAGGCAAAATTTCAGCTCTTAAAAACTATAATTATAATCAAAGGTATGATTGCGTGTGGTCTTCACATATTATGCAAAATGTACTAGAGGTGTATTTAAATTATACACTATACATTTAAACAGCATAAAGTGAGTCTTCAACTTATACAAATTATTTCCTCCATACTCTATAACCTAAGCCTCTTTTTAAATGTATGCTATAGAGTATTTATCCACTGTGATGGAAGGACACAAAGTAAAATAAATACAGATCACTGCAAACATAAAAGAACATTCAAACAGCCAGAAAAAAATTAAATATTTTCTTTCAGAAGCATAATTTTAAAATAAGTTTCTAAATTCATTAAACAGAAAAATTCTACTTACTTTTAGAATGAATGTCTGTTCTGTCCTTGTGTCCATTACAAGTAAAACCTACATAAAAGACATGAGTAATAACCTATTTACAATACAATGAAACATGAACTCATAACTTTTTGAAACTATACTTTAAAGGTTTGGGAGAAGTGTTGAAATTGACTCTGCCAAAATTGTTAATTTCTGAATTAATTTTTTTTTAAGTCGCTAAATCACAGGATTAAAACAGTCCTATCTAAAAGTGTGTTTCCTTTCTAAAAATGCCATATTTTAGAAACACTACTACATTTTCCTAGATTTATTTTAAAATATATTTCTTAAAAGGAAAAATTATTTTAGAAAAAGAACTTTTCCTCATGAAACATATATGGTTAAAAAAAGTTAAAAAAAATTTTTTTTACAGAAATTGAAGTCTCAGTTTTCTTCCTAAAACCTCTAATGTAGCAACTTGCTACAATGTGATCTCAATAACCCAGGCTCTAACCCAAGGCACCCTTCTGGTGCTACTTCTCCATCCTGGACTCATCCTTAACTCCTCTTTTCCCATCAGCAAATCCTGCCAGCTCTATCTTCAAATTGTATCCAGAATCTGAACTCACCTCACCACTTCCACAGCTATTACCCTGAATGAAACAAAGATTTACCTGGATTATAACAATGGTGTCCCAACAGATTTCTCTGCTTCCATCTTTGCTGCCCTATGGTCTATTCTCAAAATAGCAGGCAGGGTTTGCTTTTAAAAACATAAGTTATATCATGTCACTTCTCATTCAGAGAAAAAGCACACATTCAAAACAATGACCTCAAGACCCCTCATAATCTCACACAATGCCCCCTCAAACTATCCACTCCCCCTGCACCCATCCTGGTGAAAAAAAGAGTGAATAGAGATAGGGAATTATGCTACCATATTAATATTTATATTTACAGTTTATATTTTATAAACATTTTAATATTTATATATTTTATATTGTTAATCTTATCATTTTGGAGAAACACTATAGCAGAGGTTGGCAAACTTTTCCTGTAAAGATGCAGGTAGTAAATATTTAAGGCTTTGCAGGCCCACACGGTCTCTGTTGCAGCTATTCAACCCTGCTGTTGTAGCACAAAAGCAGCCAGAGTCTGAAATGGGCCATCGCGGGAGAATTTACACCACAGAAATCTGAAGACACTGTAAACAGGGCTTTTTTTCCCCACCCCCTCCAGAGAGTTGGGAGTCAAGGGTAAAAGAAGATATTACACTTAGAAAAATAAAAGAATGGTCAGAAAGAGAAAAACAAATACCATATGCTAACACATATATATAGAATCTAAAAAAAAAAAGTGTTCTGAAGAACCTAGGGTCAGGACAGGAATAAAGACGCAGATGTAGAAAATGGACTTGAGGACATGGGGAGGGGGAAGGGTAAGCTGGGACGAAGTGAGAGAGTGGCATGGACATATACACACTACCAAATGTAAAATAGAGAGCTAGTAGGAAGCAGCCGCATAGCACAGGGAGATCAGCTCCGTGCTTTGCAACCACCTAGAGGGGTGGGATAGGGAGGGTGGGAGGGAGACGCAAGAGGGAGGAGATATGGGGATAAATGTATGCGTATAGCTGATTCACTTTGTTATACAGCAGCAACTAACACAACAATGTAAAGCAATTATACCTCAATAATGATGTTAACTAAATACATAAATAAATAAATAAATAAATAAATAAATAAAAGAATGGTGAGAAGAAACAGGAGTTACAAAGAGGAACCCGTTTAAGACCTGATGAATTTGAAGTAATAGTGACAACTTCATCTTTGACCCCTCTTCTGAGTGATTGACCTATGCTATTTAACTCCATTTAATTTCAATTGATTATTCCCACAGATACCTCCTAAACTCATCTCTTCCTCTTCCCAAAGCCCTGTCCCCACTAAAACTAAAACAAAACCCCACTTCACCTCTTACCATATTGAATAACACCACCACCCATGGAACCCCCTCAAGTCAAAAAGCTCCCTAAGTCACCGTGAATTCTCCCCTGCCCCCCACCTTCATAACCAGTGACCAAGTCCAGTCAATTCTACCTCCTAAGTATTTCTCTCCTCCACCTTCTACTCTCTTTCGCCTACCACGTTTTAAGTGTTTAATATGTGCTATGCTTTAGTCATGTGTAATCATTGTTAATTCTTTCAATTACCCAATAAGATAGTTTTACCATTCCTACTCCACATGTGAAGATACTATAGCTTCATCTCTAGAAGCTATGACGGTAGATAATAATAGTATCTACCATTTGTGAGAATTTCAGTGAGATAATCTTTAAAATTGCTTGGTACAGTCAGTTATTACTATTATTGCTATCACTATTATTGCTTCTTCTCCCTGAAATGTTCACCCAGCCCCTTATCAAATAAGCACTTATCTTTCCATATTCAGCTCAAATGTCACTGACACTTTTCTTCCTTTGTTCTCCCACTGTATATGGTACCAGCCTCTTCAATTTGGTTTTATTTGGTCACTTGTCTATATCCCAGATTTCAAGCTTTTTATCAGCATGTTGTAAGCAGAATAACAGTCGCCAAAGACACTCATATCTTAATCTCCATAACTTGTGAATATGTTATGTTACTGGCAAAAAGGACTCTGCAGATATAATTAGGGTACAGACCTTAAAACAGATTACCCTGGATTATCTGACTGGGCTTAATCAAATCACATGACCCCTTAGAGAACTGTCTCTGTCCAGAACTGGACAGCACAAAAATGATATGGCAGAAGGGGAAATCAGAGGGATTCGAAGTATGAGAGGGACATGCTGTTGCTGGATACAGAGGTCCACATGTTAAGCACTGGAAAGAGCCCTCTAGATGCTCACAGTAAGCATGAGAAGGAGCAGGCAGCTTCTAGGAACAAAGACCAACTCTTGGCTGAGAGCCAGCAACCACAGTCCTACAACCACAAAGAAAAGAATTCAGCCAACAACCTGAATGAGCTTGAAAGTGGATTTTCTCCCAGAGTCTCCAGTAAGGAATGCAGCCCTGCCAGCACCTTGATTTTAGCCCAGTGCAACCCATGTCAGACCTCTGATCCAAAGAACTTTGACATAATAAATTTAGTTGTTTTAAGCTGCGAAGTTTCTGGTAATTTGTAATGCAGCGATAGAAAGCTAATACAGGGCACAAATTGTATTTCCTCCAACATATAACCTATCCGTCTCCCACAGTAATCGTTCAATAAACATATGTGAATGAATTTAGGTGTAAAAGTTTGGAAGGTAGACAGCAATTTGGGAATAGAGCTTAGAAAATAAGTCAGGACTAAAGATGTACAGTAACTGAGCAATCTCCATAAAAATAACAGCTAAACACATGAGGAAGTACCCCAATGGAATGCTCACTTTATAGCAGGCACTGTGATGGGGTTTAAGGAATTAAATCACATAATTCATTCAACAATCCAATGAGGTAGGTATACTGCTTTTTCTTGCTTTTTGGCCACACCACACGGCATGTGGGATCTTAGTTGCCCAACCAGGAATCGAACCCACGCCCCTTGCAGTGGAAGCGCAGTCTTAACCACTGAACAGCCAGGGACGTTCCAAGGTAGGTATACTTTTATTAACCAATATTACAGAGGAGAAAACAAACATAAAACTGTTAACCTGCCCATGCTCACAAAGCTAAGACGTGCTAGAGGTGAAATTTAAACCCAGCAATCTGGCTCCAAGGCTCTTCCTCTTTAACTGCTAAACTATACTATTTATGTCTGTGTACACATAGCTGGAATACTGAAGGTATATAACACAATAAGAACCAAAAGTACAGTGAGGAATACACCCAAAACCCCAGAAAATATAGTGGTTCAGACATCAGGAAAAGAGAATGCTTAAAATGAGAGTGATCACCTGTGCCAAACAACAAAGAGAAGCCATGAAGAATGAGGACTAAGAAGGGACTCCTGCCTAAGGCAGTTAGGAAGTCAGTGATAACTTTCAATACTACATTATGCAGTCAACTGGTGGGGACAGAAGCCAACTACTCAGAGTTAGTAATGGGTGATAAGAAAATGGAGGCAACACATACACGTCTTTCCAAAGAGAAGTATGTCAGAAGAAGGAAAAACACTAAAATGAAAGAGTTAGTAGGATCATCAGGTTTGAACTATTTTCAGAGAGGGTAGACCTATTTGCCCATAATTTCCCTCGGAGCTATATTCACCACCAATCTTGAACCTCCTAGGCATGGAAGCACATTCAAAGAACTTGAACCTTGACAGTTAAATTAACATATCACGAGTGCAAAAGGGGGCACACCTCTGTAAAGGAGGGCTCAATAAACATCTACTGAGTCTGTGAAGACATTCAGTATTCCTTAAATCTCATCTGTTTTCACATCAAGTTGGGACTCTTTTAAGCTATTCATCAGATTCCAATCCTAATTTAAATAACATACTTCTAGGTGAAATAGAAAACGTTTCACTAGGTAAAAGGTAAGGAAGCTGTACAAAGCAAAGAACTTTTTTCTACCGGAAACTTCTTAATCGACTGAACAGAATGTACCTGCATAAATCAGGAGTGATATCTCTTTGCTGGTCTCACTTAGCCATGAAGCATGAAGTGGATCAGATAAAAAGGCCAAATTAAGATCGATAAACATGGCTGAGAAGGGTTGCTTTGTTTACATTTACTTTCTTCTCCAAGTTTGTCTGCAACTAGACAATGTTCACATTGAGGCAATAAACACAAGAACATATGTGATTTTTTTTAAATGTGCCCTTTGACTGTCAATTTCTCCCAAACAGGTGTTGGCTAAATGATTATAAATTGGCCTCTGGATACACCTCTTCAACTGAGCCGTACAGGGCTGGTGATAATATAATTAGACCTAAAAACATCAGGCTGGTGAATGCTTTCCATCTGTTTGGCAATAATGTTTAGTTAACAGTAGTCTTTAAAAGAAGCACCTTCAACTTCAGTTCTTAAAGTTATTTATAGAGCCATTCTTAACACACCAGCACTCCTGCTAACAAGAGCTTTAGCCACTTGGAAATTATTAGCCATACGGCTGTATACAAAGAGAAACGACTGCATTTAACATCTGTATCTTTCCAAGTTTACATGCTTCAACCTCATTTAGAGTCATTTCTTAATGAATAGTGCTATGGCGCTGCATTAATATTATAGTTGCATGCACAAAGATCATAAGGAGCCAAACATTTTTTTAATGCCAACAGTAGGCCAATCTGTAATGAAGCTGTCAGCATAAAGGACAAAATAATAGCTTCTTTAACCCTCAAACAGAATTCGTTCATTTGTGGACCAGAACATATCAATTTAAAAACTGTTTCATGGGTTTGCTCACCTTTATAAAGACAAAAATCTAATTTAGTACTAATTTGATACAATTGTCTTCCCAATAAAAGACTCCTAAAACCATCTTTTATTTCATGATAAAACAAGTACTATAACTAAACCTGTCATGAAATAATTATCTTGGATAGCATACCTTATTGAAAGAATACAATTAATGTATTTTTCCCTTTCATTTTTCACACTTACTTATCAGCACTATTTTAGCATATGGTCTAACACGAGAGATTACTTCATCTTTGCCCTTGGTAATATATAGAATCACTGCTCCTAACTGGGAAAAAAAACCCAAAAAACAGACAACTTATCCCTTTAGGATTAGCCTCATCTGCTCCTCAATTCCACCAGCACAATGAGACTTGCCTACTCTTTTTCGCAACAGTAGCAGGAAAAGCTCCAATTGATTATAAGTCAATTTTGTTAACTAGAATGGGGAAGGCCCAATATTTAACTAGGTACCACCTCTGGAAAGATAGGAGAGGTTGGGGAATATATCAAAAGTATCAAATGATGAGTTTTTTTTAAGCATATGAAAAATAAATTTGGAGAAAAGAAAAGAGACAAATAGCCATAAAGACACTATGATTGTGGTGAGGAATTATGGATAGTTCCCTTCAGTGAAGATTATGTGCCACCTATTTTTTAATTTTTTTAGATACTTAATTTAAAGGTTGACATTCAAAGTCTGAAAGTCTCTAAAAGTAAATTCAACTCCAATTCCTTTAAAAAGAAAGACCACCTGGGTTATCTGAGGGAATATCTATCTCTACTTTGGTGCCAGTTACTTTACAGGACTCCAGAACAATTAATAAAAGTGTTTTTTTAAATGTTTAAGAAAAGCTTAGAGATAGCCATACCAGACAAACAGCGTTTCCCTTAATGGTGTCACAGTACCATTCGTGTTGATGGGATGTCATCTAAATGGACTTCAATTGTGCAAGTTATACTGCTGGGAATTCACCCATAAATAAACAAACATACCAGAAAAGAACGGGATCAACATCATAAAGAAGCCAGAGAAAACAGAGAAGCCCAATTCCACAAGTTAGAGGGTCTTTTTCAACATAGTTCCAGATAAATAAGATTATACTTACTGTAGTCTCTTTTTATTTTATTTTTTTTATTTTATTTTATTTTTTTTTGTACTCTCTTTTTAAAAAAAGTCCACACTTAATTTGACCATTATTAGATGAGTTATTAACTAAAGTCATCTTGGCAGCTTTATAGGAGTTAGTAATGTTATTCTTCTGTAGAAATGGTTTGAACAACAAACCTAAAGCACTAAACCTTTGCTCTCCCTGTCAATACCACATGATGATAATCAATTGTTACTTACATTTATTGCTAAAACCCATCTCATTTTATATGCTTAGAATATTCAAAATGTATTTCTACTGTTGATTGTTAATCCATACCTTATGCTCATGAGATAATCTTATGAAAAATTTAACGGGGCTTCCCTGGTGGCGCAGTGGTTGGGGGCCCGCCTGCCGATGCAGGGGACGCGGGTTCGTGCCCCGGTCCGGGAAGATCCCACATGCCGTGGAGCCTGCGCGTCCGGAGCCTGTGCTCCGCAACGGGAGAGGCCACAGCAGTGAGAGGCCCGCGTAACGCAAAAAAAAAAAAAAAAAAAATTTAACTACCAGAAAACAAAGAGTACTGGGTGACCTTTACTACCAACAATTCTCCCCACTGGGGTCTAACTCTTTCTTTGACATCAGAAGGCTAGCAATGCTCCCTGTACCATTGCCCAGCCACTCCAAAAGCAAAAGATACTCAGCCTACCACTTCCGTGCATGAGAAGGTGCAGCATCAGGAGCATCAGCATGAACAGACTGTGCAGAGGAACTTCTCACCTGTTATGCCACGGAATCCATCTGTTCTTAATGGTCATACACTCACAAAAGTTGTTTCACTGATAAGAACTGAAGTATGAAAAGTAAAATTTGACACGGATACTTACAACTCTATCCTAAAGGACATTTTCATTTCCTACTCTCAAGAATCTATTTTCAGCAAAGCATAAAAGGTACCCCTGTGATGTAAAGGGAACAGAAAAAAATTATTTGGAGTCTTACCAGTGCTTTATTTGTGCTAGAACTTCCAACATAGCACAATATCATGAACTAAGTGAACAAACAATCAAAAAGGGTACTGCTTTGTGGACTGATAGCAAAGCCAAAACATCACCAACCAACTTAGGGCAAGGAGAAATATCTTTTTGAAGCGGGCTAAGCGCTTTAGGCTTCTATATAACCGAGAAATATCTTCAAAGGTAGGAACAACAGAACTAATCTACTAGGATTCTATGGAAGTAGTACGTAAGATCCACATTTCTTTCCAATTATTAAATTCCAAATTACCATAAATCAAAATATACTTTACGCACCATTGTAAAGCAATTATACTCCCATAAAGATGTTAAAAATAATAATAAAATAAGGAAATGTAAAATTTTATATATATATATACTTTAAATGTTTATCCAAACACATTTAACTCCCAAAAACATCCCAGTTCAGTTTACCTAATTCTTTTATCTGCCTTAACTACAAGCATATTGGGGCAGGGGCAGGGGAAAAGAACCACAGTAGGACTAGCAAGCAACACAAATCTAAGCCGGTAAATAACGAATTCCTGTATAAGAAAACAACTAATTTTAGATTTCTTTAAATGCCCAGACATTTACAAAGGTTTGAGTATGCTAATTTTTTAATTAAAAGATATTTCAGCAGCGAAAGCTCTTTCATATGCACTACTGATTCTTCATCAAACGTTAACTTTCCAACTTAACACCAGTATAGCCGGTGGCAGCCTGAAGGTTCACCATCTGCTGCTACCCAAAGTCACTGTGGCCACCTTCAGAACATATGCATCAAAGCCTGGAGATAAGAGACTGAAGGAATACTGCGTAAGTCAGCATAAGGGTGATGACAAACCTAGAGGCAGGCAACAGGCAAGCTACCAGAAAATTCAGAACATCACGAACCATCAGTCACCTCTTAGAATACATACCCAAGGTCACAAGGGACTCTAGTGGCTGAACAAAAAGACAAGAGAAATACTACCTCTAATGGAGTTTACTTAAGTAAATGTGATGATTTTTTCCTTTAAAAAAAGGGGAGAGGTGGCTAGTTTTTTTAAATCCCCTATAATTTTATACAAAGCAAGCATACAATAAATGAAGTGAAATATAAACTGAAGGTGTGTTCAGTCTATGAAATAATAATAAAGGTATATATATTTTTTTAGGTAGTCATAAAATAAGGTACTTTGCTTTGAAAGGTTTGTTTTCTGTGTACCATCATATCCACAATCCAAATGTTACCTAAGGTAAATGCACTTTGAGATGAGGTTTTATAAAATCCACAAAATAGCAATTAAAAATCCTGATTTCTGGCTACTCAAAAATGACATTTATTTAAGGTAATGATTATATTCATCACAATACCTCATGTAGAAACAAAATACTGCGGTGTCTTTTAAATTACTACAAACAGAGAATCTCAAGAACCTGGCTATATATTCATCTTAAAAGAAATGCACTTATATGAAATTTTCTTATACATCATCTTTGATTCCTGGGTTGGTTTTTTTGGTATCTTTAATGTAGTAAGAAGAAAAGCAATATAGAAAGTATTTTTTAGAATATATAAAGCATCTTTTAATTCTTGATTTTAAAATGGCAGCAGATACATTTAGTTTGCATTCATTCTAATCTTAATCCTGATTTTTAAAAATTCTTCCAAGCTTCCACAGCGAATTAGTTATAAATTAATTTAAAACTAGGGCATTATTAAACATTCATGTACCCTAAGAACTGTCATAACAAAGCCCATTTGTCCTGACCTCTATTTAAATTGAACACAACCTGTTGAGCACAGCTATCTACAGTTTCTATAATCAAATACAATACTGTTGTGTGTGTATGCTCCACGGGAACACAGTTCATGCCTCTGTATGCTTAGCAACTTCAATAATAATCATGATGATTTTTTAAAAGATTACAGTTTGTCATTGTCATAGCTAAAAATAGAGTAAATGTTACCGAAGTAACTTTATCTTCCAAGATGTTAGGAATATATTATGAATCATAACATTAAAAAAAGAAAATAAGCATATTTTGGTGGTGCTAAAAGAGATTTGCAAATACAAGTAATTTACTCAAAATTCAAAGGCCAGTCATTCCCACATTGTTTCATTCCTCCAAGGGGCATTGAAATATGGTTGGCAAAGATTGTTTTATCAGGATCAGAAAAGATAAAAAGGATTTTAAAGATGTTCCCCGGGACGTCCCTGGTGGTCCAGTGGTTAAGACTTCGCCTTCCAGTGCAGGGGGTGCGGGTTCGATCCCTGGTTGGGGAGCTGAGCTCCCACATGCCTTGTGGCCAAAAAACCAAAACATAAAAACAGAAGCAATATTGTAACAAATTCAATAAAGACTTTAAAAATGGTCCACATCAACAAAAAAAAAAACTTAAAAAAAAATGTTTCTCTAAAAGTCACTTGGCCAACACCTGGATTATTTATCCTTAGGCGAATAGCTAAATCTCGTCCTGCCCTAGGGCAATGCAAAATACATGTGATTCTCCAGAAAATAATCCAGGGAGTAATTATTTCAACCACAAATATGAATTTTAAATCTCATATTCCTGTTAGCCAAATGTCAATGAATGTGAGCCACTCCTCAATGATGTCTCTTACTAGGATGTGAGGTTAATGATTTAGTGAACAATAAAGCTATCACAGAAATGTCTTTTTTATATATATGAAAAAAGAGTTTTACTTTGTATAATTTTTCAAATCCTAGGCCTATACATCTCTTACTTCATAAAACCTGCTTCCAAAGGACATGTTGTGTCTTTGTAAGAAAACAGGATATAAATATAGCAGAAGGCAGAATATAAAAAACAGAGAAATCGAGTTTAAAACAGAAATGCTGAAGAGCTAGGAAAAACATCCACTTAGGAGGCTCTTCTCAGATCCAAATGCTTTAAAAGCTAGATCTCTACACCTTTGTCATCCTCATTTTGATTGTCTGTTTTCTGTTTTTGCAAAGCAACTTGCCCAAGGCCACAAAGAGATTATGCTAAAGAGAGGTAAAAACTCTGAAGTTCTGCGTTTATGGGCCCAAGTTCACTTTATGTCATTCAACACCATAATGAAACCATTTGTTCTGTTCCTTTGGTTTGAATTCTGAAGTTCACTTGGGATAATGACTTGACACTGTTAAATTTAGATGAAAATTAATTCAATTATAAGTATAGTCTGCTGTATTTAGCTTTAGATCCTTCTTATTTGCATTTGCTAGAAACACCTAATACTCTGGTGCTGATATAAACTATGTCCATTCATACTCTGGTTTAATATTTTCATTCTGCTGCTAAGTGTGTTCCATAAATATGCTCAAATAAATTTATAGGCCCTGGAAACTGAAATAAGTCCCTAAAGAGCAGCAAATATGTCCACATAGTTTTTATATAGTGTTCAAAATTGGTGCAGTGTGTACTCAGTAAATGCTATCTTATAAGGATAACAGATGGACACAGAGGCTACATCTTCAAGTCAATCAATACATATCCAACTAAGGTGCCAATGTCAGAGATAGCCTGATTCCAATTCGGAAGAAAATGCTTCAAGGGCAAGAAAGCTTTAAATGTTATTATTTTTAAGTGTTTTAAATGAGTTTTGCACTTTTGTAGCAGATGGAGTTGAAATTCTGGTACTGGTCAAAATTTAACAATGTTTTAATATGACTAGAAATTTTATTTAGTAGAAGAATACAATGTGTTGATGTTCTAAAAAATTCCAAAATATTTTAAAGCATATATGAAACACAAAGACACAACACTCATTCTCAAATTGACAATTTCATCGACTGCAACAATTTCCCTGCCAACAATCTACAGATGTATTCTGTGAGAGAGGGTGAAAAAGGGAGGAGGATGAATGTTTTGACAGTTTTCAAAACTACTCTTCTTGCTCTGATCCTGAACTTGTAGTATATTTTGAGGTACAGACTCACAGAGTATTTGAAATCTTAAAACACATGTATTATCTCTTTTTGTCCCCTTTATAACTATTCAGCAAGCATTTGTTAAATCCTTACTGCATGGACAGCACTGTGTTTAGTTAGGCATTATCAGAGAAAATAAAGAAGGATAAGTTATAGTTTCTGCCCTCTAGGACACGTTAACAAGATACTTAAGGCAACTAAAGGCATACAAGCTAAAATAATACACAACTGAATGCTAAGTTGTGTTAATTCAAAGACAGCAAAGACGAGTATTAGAGTTAAGGCGGAGATAAGCTTTCAGCTAAGTCTTGAAGAATGGACTAAACATAGGTGGGCAGGAAGGAAAAACGGAAGAATTCAAAGAGTTGAAGAAGCTAGAAAGAAAGCATGCTCTGAGTCTCCCACAATTCCTTTAGCCTGAAACACTATTCTAGGAGCTAAACCCTACTCATTCCTCATGTCTTTGCTTTGCATCTAAGAAGCCTCTGGAGAGCCCCAAGCTAGGCACCCCTCCTACATGTTCTCACAATACCCTAGTGTACTTCCTTCGCCCAAAGCAGTTTCACACTGTATTGTAACTGCTATTTCCCACTGAATTATAAACTCTGAGAGGGTAGAGATTAGGTGTTTTATTCACCATTTTAACTCCAGTGGCTATTATCACACTTGACATATAGCAGGAGCTCAACAAATATTTGCTGAATGAATGAATGAATAAATGAGAAAACAGAAATGGAGAAGACCTGGAGAGAAATGGTGAGGAGTCAGGCCAATTAGAATAAATGGTCCCTACCTTTTTTAAGATAATGTGAGTAGAGAGGTATCATTCATTCATTCATTCACTTTTTTCAATACATACATATTGAGTATCTGCTGTTTTTAAGTCACTATGCTAAATGTTAAAAATACAAAATTAAATAAGATATAGTCACCAAGCTGGTGTTTGACATGTTATAAAGGCCTATTCTCCAAAGACACATATCTTCTGCACAGGATTTAGACTATCTTTTCTATCTAATAGATGTCTGTGAATACTGTACCAAAATATATAAAAATGTTAAATTTTAGGAAAGAAGGAGGAAAATACTTGGTATTTGAGGCATACGAAGGCTTGTTGGAAGAGGCATAGAAATAATATCAAAAACTACCATACAATATGGATGAATGCTATGACAGATAGGTTCAAGGCATTAAAAGGACACAGCAAAAGATATTTACATTAGACCGTAGAGGTAAGTAAGCAAGGGAGCCCTCCAGAAGAAGACAATAATTAAGAATGAGACAAATTAAGTGAGGAAGGAAAGGTAAAGTCACTCCAGGTGGAGGGGTACATCATGTGTAAAACATGACACCTTGTGTATCTTACAAGTTCCACAGGGCTGTAACCAAGACAGCATGTTGAGGTGGTCTGGGAAAGGTCTTTGTAGGCTTAGCTAAGAAGTTTGAACATTATCCTAAAATTCTATGTGAAGGTATTAAAGACTTTTAAGCAAGAGAGTTATTCGTTTTAGAAAAATCACTTTCCTAAAGTATCAGTTTTATGAATTATTCTGGCAACAGTGTTGATAATGAACCAGACGAAAATGAGACTAGAGGCAAATAACAGTATGTCTTAAAAGGGGGATAAAGAGAATAGTGTATATCTTTAAACTTACAAATAACTTGGGATGCCTAAATTTTGATTTGAAACAGTTGAAGGAAAGATGGCTTAGTTGTAACTAGCAGGACCCAGAAGCTATTGGGTCAACCTGAAATAATTATTCTAGCTATATGTCATCTGCAGGATTCTTTGTCCTATTTTGTTGAAAAAAATTTGTTAACAACTTGAAAAAGGTCGACAAAGACATGTTGATCAAAATTATGGATGCCATGAAGCTGAGAGGACTGCACAATGTGTTAAATTTAACATTCTCTGAAATACAGATCACTATCCCCCAGAGAAACTGCATTAAATAACAGTAAAGAAATGTTTAAAGTTATACAATAATGACTACAAAGAAAACAAGAGAGGAGATGAGAAAAGACAGAAAAGTTTCAGAAGACAGAAAACAGAATGAATCAGACAGATACTACAGACAGCTAAAGGAGGGACTGAAGAGTGCTACTGAAAACAGGGGCAGTATATGAAAACCTAAATGCCAAATTGATGAGGACATCAGTCCTCCTTCAACCATTGGGCTCCCAGAATGCTGGTTGGTCTAATACTAGATCCCTTGGTAAGAGATTTAAAGGTTCTTTTCTAAGAAAACCAAATAGCCTAAAAGATAAGGCATATAGATACTGACATTATTAGGTCTTGTAATAAAACATCTGGATTATTATGCAAATTGAAGGTCACCAAATGCCCAGCTCAACAAATGAAAAAAAAAAAAAAAAAAATCTCACCAACCAAATCATTGTGAAATTTTAGAACAGTAGGGACAAGGGAGAAGAGCCTATAGGCCTCCAGTGAGAGAAAGGGAGGAAGAAAAAAAATGGGTTGGGAATTGGAATGCAATATATTGGGTTGGCCAAAAAGTTTGTTTGGTTTTTAATGGAAAAACCCAAACGAACTTTTTGGCCAACCCAACAGAAGACTGATGAAGAGAATTCTCACAGTAACAAGAAGTGGAAGTGTGATGAGGAAAGCTATGCAGAAGGCCAAGAGAACAAACCAATCCATACGTAAGCAGAACAAGGAAGGAATCCAAGAGAAAAGACTCTGAGAAAACCACTGATCTAATGTACTATCTGAGGTGTCTGACTGCATTGAGACGTTTTAAAGTTCTATCAGAGAGTTTAGTAATAAATAATGATAGGGACAGAGGAAAAAATAAGCAAATGGGGGAAAACAAGGCAATTTATTAACTCTAAGAAAAAAACAAAAATTTGCACATGGAAAGTCCAAAGATATTTCAACAGATTGAAATTTAGGCCAAATTTAAGCAAAATAAAACTAGAAGAAACAAACATAAAACACTACCAATTGGAAAGACAACACACTGTGTTGAAATAACTAAAAACTGGTTATTGGAGAAGGGCAGTACTAAGGACTAAAGAGGCAGTATTTGGCTCAAGAGAAAAAAGGACTTTTTAAGAGTTTCAATTGTGTAAAATGGAATGACTGACTTTGAGACATTAAGTAGCTCTGTCTTTATTCACACTTCTTTACAGTGCCTTCCATGCTGTTTTAGAATTTACATACTGACCTATATCTCTCCTGCTAGACTAAAGAGAAGAATCATGTCTTATATAGCACCTAACACAGTGCCTGCTACATGGTGGCATTCAAAACACGTTTGTTAAATTAATAAATAAAAGGCCCTGAAAAAAAAATAATAAATAAATAAATAAATAAAAGGCCCTGAAGCTGAACAGCCATTCAACAGGGCACTACAGATGGGCCACAAGATCTGTAATTCACTGGGTCAGATGACCTTAAAGTCCTTTCTAACCCTGAGATTGTATACCCCAAGCCATTAGGAGGTAAAATGAAACTTGTCCCTTTATTTTGAAATTACTTAGGTTCTCCTATTATAAAACTGACCATACAAATATATTATATATTATACAATCATACTTTAAATACAAAAAGAATTTGACTTCTTTGGAAAATACTCTATTAGTCCAATATATTAACATTAATATCACAGATAAAGGGTTTTACAAGTACAGAATTCATTTTATACTCTTAATTATAATTAAGATATGAATTTCAACGAGACAGAATAAGATATTAAAACACTGAACATTATGAAACATAACTAAAACTCATGTGTGTGCGTATCAAACATGTGGTTGTCCCTTGTTTTAAAAAAACAGGTATACTAGATGTGGTTCCTTAAAGATGATATTATTAATTATAATCAAAGCCTATTTTGATTCCTTATATAAAAACTATGGGTACACTACATTCCCTTAAATTAAGTTTGTGGTTATTAATGTTATCTGCACAATCTAGCTCTACTGTTTACTATTCCTTATCTTCTTGAAGCAGTTTTTGGTTCACAACAAAATTAAGCAGAAAGTACATAGTTCCCATATACCTCCTGCCCCCAAACACCCACAGCCTCCTCTACTATGATCATCTTGCACCAGTGGTACATTTGTTGAAACCGATGAACCTACACTGACACACTATTATCACCCAAAGTCCACAATTTATATTAGAGCTCACTCGTGGTGCTGTACATTCAATGGTTTTTGACAAATGTACAACATGTATCCACCATAATATCATGCAAAATAGTTTCACTGCCCCCCAAAATTCTGTCTCTGCCTATTCATCCCTCCTCCCTCCTCCTAATTCCTTGCAATCACTGATCATTTTACTCTCTCCATAATTTTTTTGCCTTTTCCAGAATGTCATATAGTTGCAATCACACAGTATGTACCTTTTTCAGATTGGTATCTTTCACTTAGTGATATACATTTAAGGTTCCTCCATGTCTTCATGGCTTGATAGCTCATTTCTGTTAAGTGCTGAATAATTTTCCATTGTCTAGATGTACCACAGTTTATTTATCCATTCATCTCCTGAAGGACATCTTGGTTGCTTCCAAGTTTTGGAAATGATGAATAAAGATGTTATAAATATACACATGTAGATATTTGTGTAGATATAAGTTTTCAACTCATTTGGGTAAAAAACTAATGAGCATGACTTCTGGATTATACAGTAAAAATATGTTTAGTTTGGTAAGAAACTGTCAAACTGTCTTCCAAAGTGGCTGTACCATTTTGCACTCCCAACCAGCAATGAATGAGAGTTCCTATTATTCCACATCCTCGCCAGCATTTGGTGTTGTCAGTGCTCCAGATTTTGGCCAGTCTAATAGATAGGTGGTGGTATCTCATTGTTGTTTTACTTTGCGCTTCCCTGATGACCTATGATGTGGAGCATCTTCTCATATGCTTATTTGCCATATGTGTGTGTATCTTCTTTGGTGAGGTTCCTGTTAAGGTCTTTGGCCCATGTTGTAATTGGGTTGTGCATTTTCTTATTGTTAGGTTTTAAGAGCTCTTTGTATATTCTGGGTATGATTCCTTATGATATATGTCTTTTACAAATATTTTTCCCAGTCTACAACTTGTCTTCATTATCTTGACAGTGTCTTTCATAGAGCAGACGTTTTTAATTTTAATGAAGTCCAGCTTATCAATTATTTCTTTCATGGATCATGCCTTTGGTTATATCTAAAAAGTCACTGCCATGCCCAAGGTCATCTAGATTTTCTCCTATGTCGTCTTCCAGGAGTTTTATAACTTTGTGTTTTCATTTATGTCTATGATCCACTTTGAGTTAATTTTTTTGAATGATGTAAGGTCTGGGTCTAGGTCCTGTTTTTTCATGTAAATGTCCATTGGATGTGGTGTTCCAGTATCACTTGTTGAAGCAACTATCTTTTCTCCATGGTATTGCCTTTACTCCTTTATCAAAGACCACTAGACTATATTCATGTAGATCTATTTCTGAACTCTCTATTCTGTTCTATTGATCTGTCTATTCTTTCACCAATCCCACACTGTCTTCATTTCTGTAGCTTTATAGTAAGTCTTGAATTCAGGTAGAATTAGTTCTCTGAGTTTGTTCTTTTCCTTCAATATTGTGTTAGATTTTCTGGGACTTCTGTTCCTCTGTAAAAAATTTACAGTCATTTTCTCAACATCCACAAAATAACTTGCTGTGATTTTGACTGGGATTGCACTAAAAGTTTAAATCAAGCTGGGAAGAACTGACATCTTGACAATAATGAGGCATCCTATCCATGAACATGGAATATCTCTCCATTTATTTAGTTCTTCTTTAATTTTTTCATTAGAGTTTTATAGTTTTCCTCATATAATGTTGTACCTATTTTGTTAGATTTCTATCTAAGTATTTCATTTTTTGAAAGTGCTGATGTAAGTCATATTGTGTTTTTAATTTAAATTCCCCTCATTCACTGCTGGTATATAAGAAAGTGATTGGCTTTTATACGTTAACCATGTATCCTGCAGCCTTCCTATAATCGTTTATTAGCTTCAGGAGATTTTTTTGTGCTTTCTTTATATAGACAATCATGTCACCTTAAACGAAGTTTTCTTTCTTCCTTTCCAATTTTCATATTTTTATTTTCTTTTCTTGTCTTACCGCAGTAGTGAGAACTTCCAGTAGGATGTTGAAAAGGAGGGAGGAGAGAGGACATCCTTACCTTGTTCATGATCTTAGCGGGAAAACTTCAATTTTCTCACTGTAGGAGTTTTGTAAATGTTCTTTATCAAGTTGAGGAAGTTTTCCTCTATTCCTAATTTGCTGAGAGTTTTTATCATGAATGAGTATTGAATTATGTCAAATGCTTTTTCAGAGTCAATTGATATGATGATGTGATTTCTTCTTTAGCCTTTTGATATGCTGGATTACATTAACTGACTTTCAAATGTTAAACCACCCTTGCACACATGGGATAAATCTCACTTGGTCATAGTGTATAGCTCTTTCTATACATTATTAGATTCAATTTCCTAATTTTTTTTTTTTTTTGGGTACGCGGGCCTCTCACTGTTGTGGCCTCTCCCATTGCAGAGCACAGGCTCTGGATGCTCAGGCTCAGCAGCCATGGCTCACGGGCCCAGCCGCTCTGCAGCATGTGGGATCTTCCCGGACCGGGGTACGAACCCGTGTCCCCTGCATCGGCAGGGGGATTCTCAACCACTGCACCACCAGGGAAGCCCCCTTTAATACCCTTTTAATGTCCATGTGTGTAGTGATGTCCACTCTTTCATTTCTGATCTTAGAAATCTGTGTCATCTCTCTTTTTTTCTTAGTTAGCCTAGATAAAGGCTTATTGATTTTATTTATCTTTTCAAAGAATCAGCTTTTGGTTTTGTTAATTTTCTCTACTGATTTCCTGTTTTCAATTCCTATGATTTCTGCCCTAATTTTTATTATTTCTTTTCTTCTGCTTACTTTGTATTTAATTTGCTCTTCTTTTCCTCATTTCCTAGGATGGAAACTTAGATGACTGATTTTAGATCTTTCTTCAATTTTAATATATGCATTCAATGCTATAACTTCCTTCTAAGCACCACTTTCACTGCATCTCACAAAGTTTGACAATTTGTTTTTCCCTTTTCATTGAGTTCAAAATATTTTGAAATTTATCTTCAGATTTTTTATTTGGCCTATGTGTTATTTAGAAGTATGTTGTTTAATCTTCAAGTATTTGGGAATTTTCTAGTTATCTTTCTTTTACTGATTTCTAATTTAATTCCATTGTGGTCTAAGAGCAGATATTGTAAGAATTCTACTCTTTTAAAGTTGTTAATGCGTGTTTTATGATCCAGAATGTGGTCGTGGTCTACCTTGGTGAATGTTCCATGTGAGCTTGAGAAGAATATATTTTATGCTATTGTTGCATGAAGAAGTCTGTAAGTGTTGATTATGTCCAATTATGTTGATTGATAGTGCTGCTGAGTTCAACTATGTCCTTAATGATTTTCTGCCTACTGGATCTGTCCATTTCTGATAAAGTGATGTTGAAGTCTCCAACTATAATAGATTTGCCTATTTCGCCTTGTAGTTCTATCAGTTTTTTGCCTCACGTATTTTGATGCTCAATTATTAGGCACGTACACATTAACGATTGTTATATCTTCTTGGATAACTGATCCTTTTATCATTATGTAATGCCTCTGATAATTTCTAATAATTTACCTTGCTCTGAAGTCAGCACTGTCTGAAATTACTATAGCTATTCTTGCTTTCTTTTGATTCGTGTAAACATGGTAAATCTTTCCCTAACCTTTTACCTTTAATCTAATGTGTCTTTTAAAGTGACTGTCTTATAGATAACATATAGTTGGGTCTTGTTTTTTAATCTACTCTGACAAGTTCTGTCTTTTAAATGGTACATTTAGACCATTGATCTTTATGATTATTTACTTCTATTAAATGCTCTTCTTATTTTTCCTATTTTTTTCCTCCCACTCTTCTACCATTTGTGGCTTTAATTGATCATTTTATATGATTCCATTTTTTTCTCCATTTTAGCAAATAAATTATACCTCTTTTTTTTACTTTAGTGCTTGCCCTAGAGTTTGCAATATACATTTACAACTAATCTAACTCCACTTTCAAACAAAATTATACTGCTTCTCAGGTAGTACAAGTACCTTATAATAGCAAAATATTCTTAATCCATCTCTCTCAACCCTGGTATCGTCATTCATTTCACTTATACAGAAGTACATATAAGCATATATATACATACATAACTATACATAATTGGATATACTGTTTCTATTAATATTTTGAACAAGCTGTTTTTTCTCTTTCCAGTATTCCCATTATGCTTATATTATGC
>NC_041217.1:32777552-32784000 GCF_002837175.3 Physeter macrocephalus
GCGGGCCTCTCACTGTTGTGGCCTCTCCCATTGCAGAGCACAGGCTCTGGATGCTCAGGCTCAGCAGCCATGGCTCACGGGCCCAGCCGCTCTGCAGCATGTGGGATCTTCCCGGACCGGGGTACGAACCCGTGTCCCCTGCATCGGCAGGGGGATTCTCAACCACTGCACCACCAGGGAAGCCCCCTTTAATACCCTTTTAATGTCCATGTGTGTAGTGATGTCCACTCTTTCATTTCTGATCTTAGAAATCTGTGTCATCTCTCTTTTTTTCTTAGTTAGCCTAGATAAAGGCTTATTGATTTTATTTATCTTTTCAAAGAATCAGCTTTTGGTTTTGTTAATTTTCTCTACTGATTTCCTGTTTTCAATTCCTATGATTTCTGCCCTAATTTTTATTATTTCTTTTCTTCTGCTTACTTTGTATTTAATTTGCTCTTCTTTTCCTCATTTCCTAGGATGGAAACTTAGATGACTGATTTTAGATCTTTCTTCAATTTTAATATATGCATTCAATGCTATAACTTCCTTCTAAGCACCACTTTCACTGCATCTCACAAAGTTTGACAATTTGTTTTTCCCTTTTCATTGAGTTCAAAATATTTTGAAATTTATCTTCAGATTTTTTATTTGGCCTATGTGTTATTTAGAAGTATGTTGTTTAATCTTCAAGTATTTGGGAATTTTCTAGTTATCTTTCTTTTACTGATTTCTAATTTAATTCCATTGTGGTCTAAGAGCAGATATTGTAAGAATTCTACTCTTTTAAAGTTGTTAATGCGTGTTTTATGATCCAGAATGTGGTCGTGGTCTACCTTGGTGAATGTTCCATGTGAGCTTGAGAAGAATATATTTTATGCTATTGTTGCATGAAGAAGTCTGTAAGTGTTGATTATGTCCAATTATGTTGATTGATAGTGCTGCTGAGTTCAACTATGTCCTTAATGATTTTCTGCCTACTGGATCTGTCCATTTCTGATAAAGTGATGTTGAAGTCTCCAACTATAATAGATTTGCCTATTTCGCCTTGTAGTTCTATCAGTTTTTTGCCTCACGTATTTTGATGCTCAATTATTAGGCACGTACACATTAACGATTGTTATATCTTCTTGGATAACTGATCCTTTTATCATTATGTAATGCCTCTGATAATTTCTAATAATTTACCTTGCTCTGAAGTCAGCACTGTCTGAAATTACTATAGCTATTCTTGCTTTCTTTTGATTCGTGTAAACATGGTAAATCTTTCCCTAACCTTTTACCTTTAATCTAATGTGTCTTTTAAAGTGACTGTCTTATAGATAACATATAGTTGGGTCTTGTTTTTTAATCTACTCTGACAAGTTCTGTCTTTTAAATGGTACATTTAGACCATTGATCTTTATGATTATTTACTTCTATTAAATGCTCTTCTTATTTTTCCTATTTTTTTCCTCCCACTCTTCTACCATTTGTGGCTTTAATTGATCATTTTATATGATTCCATTTTTTTCTCCATTTTAGCAAATAAATTATACCTCTTTTTTTTACTTTAGTGCTTGCCCTAGAGTTTGCAATATACATTTACAACTAATCTAACTCCACTTTCAAACAAAATTATACTGCTTCTCAGGTAGTACAAGTACCTTATAATAGCAAAATATTCTTAATCCATCTCTCTCAACCCTGGTATCGTCATTCATTTCACTTATACAGAAGTACATATAAGCATATATATACATACATAACTATACATAATTGGATATACTGTTTCTATTAATATTTTGAACAAGCTGTTTTTTCTCTTTCCAGTATTCCCATTATGCTTATATTATGCCTTTTATAGTTATACCACAGTTCTTGGATATCCTGTTCCTTTTTTTTTTTTTTTAGTGTTTTTTTTCCCTTTGCTTTTCAGTTTCAAGTTTCCATTTACATATTCTCAAGTTCAGAGATTCTTTCCTCGGACCTGTCCAGTCTACTAATGAGCCAATCAAAAGTACCCTTCATTTCTGTATAGTATTACCTCCAGTTCTCTTTCTTATTCTTTCTTAGAATGAAATTCTTTCTCTCTGCCTACATTATCCATCTGTTCTCGCATGTTGTCTACTTTTTCTATTAGAGCACACAGTATATTAGTCATAGTTGTTTTTAAATTCATGACCTGATAATTCCAACATTCCTCCATATCTGACTCTGGTTCTGATTCTCGCTCTGTCTCTTCAAACTATGGGTTTTTGCCATCTAGTATGCCTTGTAATTTTTTGTTGAAATCTGTACATGATATACTGGGTAAAAGCAACTCCAGTTAACACGTTTTTAGTAACGTTGTGGTAAGATGTCATGAGAGGGAAGGAATTCTATAGTCCTATGATTATGTCTTAGTCTTTTAGTGAGCCTGTGGCCCTGGACTATGAATTTTACAAGTGTCTATCAGCTTTTCCCCAGCCCTAGATGGAACCAGATGGTTACAGGGGACTGGAGTTGGGTATTTCCCTTCCCCTACACACAAAGCTAGAGCCAAACTGGCGTTTGGTATTTCCCTCCTGCCAAGTAAGTTAGGCTCTAATAAGAATAGAATGCTCTGGTGTATTTCAAAACGTCTACTTTTCCCCTTCCCCTTGCAGGAAGCCTGAAGGGATTTTTCTCCAATATTCACTGTGAGAACCTGGTAGAGCTCCAGGAGATAAAACTCACAAGAGTGAAGGTACATCCCCTGGAATTTTTAACTCTCAGACTCGTCCCTATTGGATCTCTGGCAATTTGTCAGTTACAGTTCAGTTTTATACCCTGGGACTACTTCCCACAGAGGTTTATGCTGATGGGTTTCTGCTTCAGTAACCTGTGATTCTCTGTATCTGATGTCTGTCTCTCCAATGTGGGGGGCAGCTATTGGCCCTATGACTTTACTTCTCTGGTACATCTCAGAAGAGTTCTTAGTTTTTCAGTTTGTTTAGCTTTTTACTTGTTGTTAGGATGGAGTGGTGCCTTCCAAGATCCTTACATGGCAAATCAAAAGCAAAAATGTACCACAGTGATTTTTTAAGTATTTATAAACATAGGTTTCAATAGCAACATTATTAGTACTATGCTACACACAAAACCATTGTGATGAATTACTTCATTATAAATACATCTACATCTATAGTACTGCTGAATATACTATAATATACTGAAACTATGATTATATTGTATTTGCAGGTTCTAATTTGAGAATTGTTACTCTATTTTTACAATATACTATATATTTGAACTACATACTAAAAATATAATAGTAAAGTGTATTGTTGTCTTATATATGTGAAAATTACTCTACATTTACTGTAAATAATATTCACAGCAGTGATTTCTTAAAGGTTGCAACAGAATAATAATAAATTTGTCAAAAACAATATGAAAGCATATTGGATTATCTCACTTCTGTCGTAATATGCAATCAATAAATTATAGCAATAATTATTAATCCTTATCTAGTTTATTAGTAGTTTTTTAAATGTCTTTATCCTATATTACCTCAATTCGTAAATAGAATGAACTATGGAAAATGAATAAACTAGGAAAAAGATAATTTTGTGATTTTAAGAATGATATATAAATGGAATCATAAAACATATATTTGAGATTGACTTTTAATTTTTGAATTTTATTTTATTTTTTTTATACAGCAGGTCCTTATTAGCCATCAATTTTATACATATCAGTGTATACATGCCAATCCCAATCACCCAATTCATCCCACCACCCCACCCCCCACGCTTGCCCCCCTTGGTGTCCATACGTTTGTTCTCTACATCTGTGTCTCAATTTCTGCCCTGCAAACTAGTTCATCTGTACCGTTTTTCTAGGTTCCACATATATGCACTAACATACGATATTTGTTTTTCTATTTCTGACTTAACTTCACTCTGTATGACAGTCTCTAGATCCATCCAGGTGTCTACAAATGACCCAATTTCGTTCCTTTTTATGGCTGAGTAATATTCCATTGTATATATGTACCACATCTTCTTTATCCATTCAACTGTCGATGGGCATTTAGGTTGCTTCCATGACCCGGCTATTGTAAATAGTGCTGCAGTGAACATTGGGGTGCATGTGTCTTTTTCAATTACGGTTTTCTCTGGGTATATGCCCAGTAGTGGGATTGCTGGATCATATGGTAATTCTATTTTTAGTTTTTAAAGGAACCTCAATACAATTCTCCATAGTGGCTGTATCAATTTACATTCCCACCAACAGTGCAAGAGGGATCCCTTTTCTCCACACCCTCTCCAGCATTTGTTGTTTGTAGATTTTCTGATGATGCCCATTCTAACTGGTGTGAGGTGATACCTCATTGCAGTTTTGATTTGTATTTCTCTAATAATAAGTGATGTTGCGCAGCTTTTCATGTGCTTCTTGGCCATCTGTATGTCTTCTTTGGAGAAATGTCTATTTAGGTCTTCTGCCCATTTTTTGATTGGGTTGTTTCTTTTTTTTAAAATTGAGCTGCATGAGCTGTTTATATATTTTGGAGATTAATCGTTTCTCCGTTGATTCATTTGCAAATATTTTCTCCCATTCTGAGGGTTGTTTTTTCGTCTTGTTTATGGTTTCCTTTGCTGTGCAAAAGCTCTGAAGCTTTATTAGGTCCCATTTGTTTCTTTTTGATTTTATTTCCATTACTCTAAGAGGTGGATCAAAAAATATCTTGCTGTGATTTATGTCAAATGCGGAGCACAGGCTCCGGACGTGCAGGCTCAGCAGCCATGGCTCACAGGCCTAGCCACTCCGTGGCATGTGGGATCTTCCCGGACTGGGGCACGAACCCGTGTCCCCTGCATAGGCAGGCAGACTCTCAACCACTGCGCCATCAGGGAAGCCCTATGGAGTGTTCTAATTTCATTCTTTTACATGTAGCTGTCCAGTTTTTCCAGTACCACTTACTGAAGAGACTGTCTTTTCTCCACTGCATATCCTTGCCTCCTTTGTCATAGATTAATTGCTTGCCTCCTTTATCATAGATTAGTTGACCATAGGTGTGTGGATTTATCTCTGGGCTTTCTATATTGTTCCATTGATCTATGTTTCTGTTTTTGTGCCAGTACCATATTATCTTGATTACTGTAGCTTTGTAGTATAGTCTGAAGTCAGGGAGTCTGATTCTTCCAGCTCCATTTTTTTCCCTCAAGACTGCTTTGGCTATTTGGGGCCTTTTGTGCCTCCAAACAAATTTTAAGATTTTTTGTTCCAGTTCTGTAAAAAATGCCACTGGTAATTTGATAGGGATTGCAATGAATCTGTAGATTGCTTTTGGGTAGTATAGTCATTTTCACAATATAGTCATTTTCTTCCAATCCAAGAACATGGTATATCTCGCCATCTGCTGGTATCATCTTTAATTTCTTTCATCAGTGTCTTATAGTTTTCTGAATACAGGTCTTTGTCTCCCTAGGTAGGTTTATTCCTAGGTATTTTATTCTTTTTGTTGCAATGGCAAATGGGAGTGTTTCCTTAATTTCTCTTTCAGATTTTTCATCAGTGTATAGGAATGCAAGAGATTTCTGTGCATCAATTTTGTATCCTGCAACTTTACCAAATTCATTGATTAACTCTAGTAGTTTTCTGGTGGCATCTTTAGGATTCTCTATGTATAGTATCATATCATCTGCAAACAGTGACAGTTTTACTTCTTCTTTTCCAATTTGTATTCCTTTTATTTCTTTTTCTTCTCTGATTGCCGTGGCTAAGACTTCCAAAACTATGTTGAATAATAGCGGTGAAAGTGGACATCCTTGTTTTGTTCCTGATCTTAGAGGAAATGCTTTCAGTTTTTCACCATTGAGAGATGTTTGCTGTGGGTTTGTCATATATGGCCTTTATTATGTTGAGGTAGGTTCCCTCTATGCCCACTTTCTGGAGAGTTTTCATCATAAATGGGTGTTGAATTTTGTCAAAAGCTTTTTCTGCATCTATTGAGATGATCATATGGTTTTTTTCTTCAATTTGTTAATATGGTTTACCACATTGATTAATTTACATATATTGAAGAATCCTTGCATCCCTCGGATAAATCCCACTTGATCATGGTGTATGATCCTTTTAATGTGTTGTTGGATTCTGTTTGCTAGTATTTTGTTAAGGATTTTTGCATCTGTGTTCATCCGTGATATTGGTCTGTAATTTTCTTCTTTGTAGTATGTTTGTCTGGTTTTGGTATCAGGGTGATGGTGGCCTCATAGAATGAGTTTGGGAGTGTTCCTTCCTCCACAATGTTTTGGAAGAGTTTGAGAAGGATGGGTGTTAGCTCTTCTCTAAAGGTCTGATAGAATTCACCTGCAAAGCCATCTGGTCCTGGACTTTTGTTTGTTGGAAGATTTTTAATCACAGTTTCAATTTCATTACTTGTGATTGGTCTGTTCATATTTTCTATTTCTTCCTATTTCAGTCTCGGAAGGTTGTGCCTTTCTAAGAATTTGTCCATTTCTTC
>NC_041217.1:32784243-32785153 GCF_002837175.3 Physeter macrocephalus
CTTTGTTTCTATTTCATTTATTTCTGCTCTGATCTTTGATTTCTTTCCTTCTGCTAACTTTGGGTTTTGTTTGTTCTTCTTTCTCTAGCTCCTTTAGGTGTAAGGTTAGATTGTTTATTGAGATTTTTCTTGTTTCTTGAGGTAGGCTTGTATAGCTATAAACTTCCCTCTTAGAACTGCTTTTGCTGTATCCCATAGGTTTTGGATCGTCGTATTTTCATTGTCATTTGTCTCTAGATATTTTTTTATTTTCTCTTTGATTTCTTCAGTGATCTCTTGGTTATTTAGTAAGGTATTGTTTAGCCTCCATGTGTTTGTGCTTCTTACTTTTTTTCCCTGTAATTCATTGCTAATCTCATAGCATCATGGTCAGAAAAGATGCTTGATATGATTTCAATTTTCTTAAATTTACTGTGGCTTGTTTTGTAACCCAAGATGCGATCTATCCTGGAGAATGTTCTGTGCGCACTTGAGAAGAAAGTGTAATCTTTTGTTTCTGGATGGAATGTCCTATAAATATCAATTAAATCTATCTGGTCTATTGTGTCATTTAAAGCTTCTATTTCCTTATTTATTTTCATTTTGGATGATCTGTCCATTGGTGTAAGTGAGGTGTTAAAAGTCCCCCACTATTACTGTGTTACTGTTGATTTCCTCTTTTAGAGCTGTTAGCAGTTGCCTTATGTATTGAGGTGCTCCTATGCTGGGTGCATATATATTTATAATTGTTATATCTTCTCCTTGGATTGATCCCTTGATCATTACGTAGTGTCCTTCCTTGTCTCTTGTAACAGTCTTTATTTTAAAGTGCATTTTATCTGATATGAGTATTGTTACTCCAGCTTTCTTTTGATTTCCATCTGCATGGAGTATCTTTTTCCATCCCCTCACTTTCAGTCTGTATGTGTCC
>NC_041217.1:32785699-32791155 GCF_002837175.3 Physeter macrocephalus
TAATTTTTTTTTTTTTTTTGCGGTACGCCGGCCTCTCACTGTTGTGGCCTCTCCCATAGCGGAGCACAGGCTCCAGACGTGCAGGCTCAGCGGCCATGGCTTACGGGCCCAGCTGCTCCGTGGCATGGGGGATCTTCCCGGACCGGGGCACGAACCCATGTCCCCTGCATCGGCAGATGGACTCTCAACCACTGCACCACCAAGGAAGCCCTGTCTGGAAAGCTTTTGATTTCTCCATTGAATCTGAATGAGATCCTTGCCGGGTAGAGTAATCTTGGTTGTAGGTTCTTCCCTTTCACCACTTAAAGTATATCATGCCACTCCGTTCTGGCTTGTAGAGTTTCTGCTGAGAAATCAATTGTTAACCTTATGGGAGCTCCCTTGTATGTTATTTGTCGTTTTTCCCTTGCTGCTTTCAGTAGTTTTTCTTTGTCTTTAATTTTTGCCAGTTTGATTACTATGTGTCTTGGCGTGTTTCTCCTGGGTTTATCCTGTATGGGACTCTCTGAGCTTCCTGGACTTGGGTGGCTATTTCCTTTCCCATGTTAGGGAAGTTTTTGACTATAATCTCTTCAAGTATTTTCTCGGGTCCTTTCTCTCTCTCTTCTCCTTCTGGGACCCCTATAATGCGAACGTTGTTGTGTTTAATGTTGTCCCAGAGGTCTCTTAGCTGTCTTCATTTCTTTTCATTCTTTTTTCTTTATTCTGTTACTCAGCAGTGAATTCCACCATTCTGTCTTCCAGGTCACTTATCCATTCTTCTGCCTCAGTTATTCTGCTATTGATTCCTTCTAGTGTAATTTTCATTTCAGTTATTGTATTGTTCATCTCTGTTTGTTTGTCCTATCTCCACTTCATTTAGTTGTTTTTCTGGGGTTTTATCCTGTTCCTTCATCTGGTACATAGCCCTCTGCCTTTTCATGTTGTCTATCTTTCTGTGAATGTGGTTCTTGTTTCACAGGCTGCAGGATTGTAGTTCTTCTTGCTTCTGCTGTCTGCCCTCTGGTGGATGAGGCTATCTAAGAGGCTTGTGCAAGTTCCATGATGCAAGGGACTGGTGGTGGGTAGAGCTGACTCGAGATTGACTTTTTTATTCAGCATAATGCCCCTGAGATCCATCCCAGTTGATGTGTGTATCAGTAGTTCATTCCTTTTTATTGCTGAGTAATATTACATGGTATTGATGCACCACAGTTTAACTGTTCACTTATTGTAGAACATTTTGGTTGTTTCCAGTTTTGGGCTAATACAAATAAAGTTTTCTAATAGGTGTATAGTGATGCCTCATCGTGATCTTCTTTCGCATTTCACTAATGACAGGTGATGTTGAACATCTTTTCATATGCTAATTTGCCATCGTTTAATCTGGTGAAATGGCTTTTTGTATCTTTTGTTAATTTTCTGGTTGTATTGTTTGGGTTTTTTAATGCTGGCTTTCAAGAATTCTTTATAGATTCTAGATGAGTCCTTTGTTATATATGTGGTTTGCAAATAATTTCTCCTAGTCTGTAGCTTGTCTTTTCATTCTCTTAATGGGTTTTACACAGACCGAAAGTTTTTAATCTTGATAAAGTCAACTTATCAATTTTTCCTTTTATGAATCATGCTTTCAGTGTCACGTCTAAAACCTCTATAAACCAAGGCTTAGCTACTGAAGATTTTTTCCTCTGTTTACTTTGAGAAGTTACATAGTTTCACATTTCACATTTAAATGTATGATCCATTTTGAGCTAATCTTTGTATAACGTATGAGGTATAAGTTAAGGTTCATTTTTTTGCAAATAGACATCCAACAGTTCCAGCACTATTTATTAAAAAGATTCTTCCTACAAGGTCTGCTTTTGTACCTTTGTTAAAAGTCAGCTGTCCGCATTTGTGGGGCTATTACTGCATTCTCTATTCTACTCCATTGATTTATGTGTCTCTCCCTATACCAATGCTACACTGTCTTGATTACTATATAGCTATATATGGTCTTAAAATCAAGTAAATTGTACCCACTTATTCTTTTTTCAAAGCTGTTTTAGCTATTATAGTTCCTATACTTTCCCATGTAAATTTTAAAGTAAGTTAGCTTATGTCTACAAAAAAAACTAGAATTTGACAGAAACTGTGTTAAAATTGTGTATTGATTTGGGGAGAATTTATATCATTTCCATCATTTCTATGTTGAGTCTTCCAAGCCATAAACATGGCACGTTTCTCCAATTATTTAGACCTTTGATTTTTTTCATCAGTTTTGTACTTTACAGCATAAATGTCTTGTACATATTTTGTTATATTAACACCTAAGTAGTTCAATATTTTTGGAGTGATCGTAAATTATATTGTATTTTTAATTCCAGTTTCTATGTGTTCACTGTTAGTATATAGAAATACAACATTTTTGTAAGCTGATTTTATATCTTGCAACCTTGCTGAATTCACTTATTAGTTCTAGTTTTTTGATAGATTCCATGTTTTTATATGTGTAGAACATCATGTCTCCTTCAAATAGGGTCAACTGTTTTCTTTCTTTCCAATTCATATGCCTTTTATTTCTTATCTTGCCTAGTAGTACTGTCTAGAACTTCCAGTCCTATGTTTAATAGACGTGCTAAGAATATGCCTTGTTCCCAACCTTAGGGTAAAGTATTCAGTCATTCATCATTAACTATGGTATTAGCTGTGAAATTTTTACAGATATTCTTAACCAAGTTGAGGAAGTTCCACTCTATTCCTAGTTTTTAGAGAGATTATTTTTAAAAATCATGAATCAGTGTTGAATTTTTCAAATGCTTTTTCTGCATCAATTGGTACACTCATAAAATTTTTCCTCTTGTTAATGCGGATGGATTACACTGATTGATTTTCAAACACTGAACCAACCTGGCATCCCTGAAATCAACCCCACTTGGTCATGGGACATAATTCCTTTTACATACTGCTGATTTCTATTTGCTAATATTTTGTTGAGGATTTCTGTATCTGTGAATATTGGCCTATAATTTTTTTTTTGTACTGTCTTTGATTTTGGTATTAGGACAATATTAGCCTCATAAAATGAACTGGGAACTGATCCACCTGCTTCCATTATGTGGAAAAGAATATATAGAATCAGTGTCAATTCTTTAAAATTTTGGTAGAATTCTCCAGTGAAACCAGTTGAGCCCCAAGATTTCATTTTAGGAATTTTTTTTTATTGTAAATTCAATTTCCTTAATAGTTATAGGGCTATTCAAATTATCCATTTCGTATTAGGTGATAGTCCACACTTTTCTACAAATTGGTGCATTTCATCTAAGTTATTAAATTTTTTCCCAATAGCAAGCCAACCCAAGAATTCTACCTAGCAAGCATCAGATAAAGTTGGGAAGCTATCTCAATTACAAAATGCCAAAGCACTTGAAGTAATAGTTTTAGGTTTACACTATGTGGCATCTCTTATAACAGTGACTTATAAAGCATCCCACTGAAGCTGTTTTTCAAGGAGTGGCAATGTATTTGGGCAATCCAACCATACCATCCTCACTGGTTAACCTTGTAAACACCATACACACACCACATGCAGAATGACTCTCCAGCTACACACAAACCAGAAGAGTTAACTGGGCGTGAAGGGATCACATCTTGGTATTTTTACTCTGATGTTCAAGTCAGTGTTCCTCCTAGCCTTTTTTTTTTTGTTTTTAACTCTGTTTAAAACTCACAAGAAGTTGCAAAAATAACAGAGTCCCATGTACCGTTCACCCAGCTTCTCCTGATGGTAACATCTATATACCTATAGCACAATATCAAAACCAGGAAACTGACATTAGTACATTACTAGATTATGGATTCCTTTATCCTTTTTATAGATAAGCTATATAATAGTGAACTTTCTCAGAAACTCTCCCAGCACTTGGGCATCCTATTAGCAATCAAACTACCAATCCAGACTTCTAATTCAACTGCAAACTACTTATATATAAACAATCCTTCTACACACAAACATTTACATACTCTATATATTCATACCTCACACACAGAAACACAAAAGTTTGCATCCACACATGCACAAACTTATATGAAAACAATAGCAATCCCATCCTTCTTATCTGAGTACTGTATTTCACTAATTTCTCCTTTCCCTAGCTATTGCTACATGAAGACTATGTGTAAATGAGTCTGAGGGCTAAAAGAAATCTTTAAAAGTTATCTAACATAAAAATCCATCCAATGCTTGATTCCTTGTACAACATCCTCATCAATGATCCTTCAGCCATTACTTGAGTATTTCTAATGACAAGAAACAAATAAGATATGAAGGAATCCAATCCACCTTTCGTCAATCCTAATTCGTGAAAGGTATCTCTAATCATTAGCCCAAAACTTAAAAATCTGTACTCATTTACTTCTAGTTGTATCCTTTGGGGGATATGAACAAAAAAAGGCTTATCCCTCACTGTCATTGTCCCAGGAAAGACAGATGCCCTATTTTGCCTAAGACGTCCTAGTTTGTATCTATTGCTCTGGCATACTTAATAACCCCTTTTACCCTGAACAGAACATCATATATTCACTCTCTCCTGTATAGCCCTCAAAAATGTGAAGACCACACATTTTTATTAGGTTAACCTCATTTTTCAGCTCTTCTTTGTATGATACAATTTTGAGGGCCTCCACTAGCCTTATCATTCTTGCTTCTGAATGCACACCAGCTTACTGATATTCCAAGAGCTTAAGTTCCTTGTCCCATATCTATATTAATGAAAGATTTTCTAATCCCAATTAAAGAACAGAAAGTCACGTACACCCCTTTTAATTCTAGACCAAGATACAGCATTGCAATTACTGTGCCTCTGGGTAAAGACATCTGAGTGTCTTGAACCATGATACTAGGTAGCAGTCTCACATTATACCAGTAGGTGTCACTCTATATATGATATATTTAAAGTTATTTAAGTCTCAATTTCATTCATTCAACAAATTTTTATTAAGCATCCATTATGTGCCAGGCATGATTCTAGGTGCTATGACATTACAGAGGTGAACAAGACACGATCTTATTTTCATGGAGCTTACAGGCTAGATATTAATGAACAAATCTGCTTTATTTACTTTATATATAAAAGTCTATAAAATTCTATTCCTAGGGAAATTTTATTTTCCTGAGTTATTAGATAATAACACTCAAAATAGCTCATGAAGAACATATTAATGAAACAGAATCAGAGCGGTACAGGTGAGATTAATGTATCCAGTGTATTTTTTAGCTGTTTGAATTGATACAACACTTCTCTTCCAAACTTCAAGTTTCTAAAACCCAAATTTTAGGTATCCCTCATTACAGTGGGGAGGAATTTATCTTAAAAAACAATTCAAGGGCTTCCCTGGTGGAGCAGTGGTTGAGAGTCCGCCTGCCGATGCAGGGGACACGGGTTCGTGCCCCGGTCCGGGAGGATCCCACATGCCGCGGAGCGGCTGGGCCCGTGAGC
>NC_041217.1:32791225-32807547 GCF_002837175.3 Physeter macrocephalus
GTCTGGAGCCTGTGCTCCGCAACGGGAGAGGCCACAACAGTGAGAGGCCCGTGTACCGCAAAAAAAAAAAAAAAAAAAAAAAAAATTAAAAAAATTCAAAACACAACATTGTAAAGCAATTATACTCCAATTAAAAAAAAATTCAAATTTTTAAAAAATCTACCTATTCATGTTTTTACAAAGGAGAGACTGCTATACAAATTTTTAAATTTTATTTGTAAAGCTTATTAATTCCCAAGTTCATATTTCCTTGTTTCTACTTTAAAAAGTTAAAATGTCCCCTTCTAAATACCAACATACTCCCCAGGTTAATAGAACAAAGACAGTAATGAATTATACCTCAGCATAGAATTTAGGAACTCTTCTACTGTCAACATCCTTATCTGGATACATGTGAGACTCATAGCTATTACCAGGACTTAAAGGTGACCTACTCATGATTAGAGCAGAGCAATGAAAGGTCACACTTTGTCAAAATAAACAGATCTAAGAGAAGGAGGAGACACTGTACATCAAAAAAGTATATTTGCCTGCACAGAAATCCAAGAACCTTTCATTAATCCAAGAACTATTTAATTGCTATTTTACTTCTCTGTATTCTCAAATAGAATGTTCTCTAAACTGGAAAGGCTAGGAAAAACATCGTTAAGGAAATATTTCAGGCTCAAAAGTCCTACTGCTTAGAATTCTTTAACTTCAAAATTCAGTCAAATAAATCTATTTGAGAAAAATGATGCTTATGAATTTAATAAGACCTGACAGCTTCACGCAATATCCAACCTACTGTTTATTTTGAAATACCTCAAACTCTTATTAGTTAGTGTTCAAATTACCTGAAATATACTGCATATTGTTCAATTTTAGCATGGACTCGCATACTTTAGAACACAAGAAGTACTAAATGAACATGAAGTTATAAATAAACACTAAGGTGCTTCATAAAACATGGCTAACATAAAAATGATTAAATTAATTTATACCTAATATTAAGGCATTTTCTTTCACTTTGAAAGGTAAAGTGGTGGTTGACCAAATATATGTAAAACACGTTTACTGTGTATGATTTTTTAATTACATTTGTAAACTCTCTGACAGGCTCAGTACTGTTAATGTCTGGCATATCTGAGATGTCACCAAATTTGGGGAAACTCAATGGCAGAGACCTCTGTTATCATAGTACTTTTATTCCAAATATAAAAATGTGTGTGTGCAAAAGGGGGTTTAGTGTACTGGAAAAAGCACAGCTTTTGGTATCACAACGATCTACGTTTGAATTTCAGTACCACCCTAAATAACTATGTGATTTCTGGGCAAGTTACTTAAACTGTTCTAAGCATCGCTTTTCCACCAACATGCAAATAACAGGTTGGATAGGATTAATACATTGTTTATATTATATAAATGCCTAATTCATGGTTTGATACTTAGTAGGTACTCAAGAAATGGTATTTATTAGGAGAACGTCATTTTCTTTGACCATTAGATTAACTATACCAGTTAATGTTGAACAACTACTGACTCACTAGTTTTTATAACTATAACAGGTTTATAAAACCAAACCCCTTACTAGACTGAATGCCAACAAATAAGCACCTTCTCCTTTAACACAAGTATATTTTGCATGACCTTACATGAATTGCTTAGATAAAAGCTTTTTCTCTTCTCTTTTGTTATTTTAAAGTGCAGATGCATTTGAGTCATTTTCTCCCTTTGTTTCATATCCTTAAGATCCAAAGCTTCAAAGACATAATGTCAGCATGCATCGATTTATGACTGAACTCTTGAAGAGACACTGAAGAATTACCTTGTCAATCACCCCAAGGACTCTGAAGGCCTTCAACTCCTCGGCAGGGCTCCTTAGGTTCCAAGGGGGCCTTGAACTTAGTGATCCTGGAGGCTAATGGAAGATATCAAAGATTATACATCAATCAGGGAGGTGCTTGAAGGAAGACTGCCTGCTGAAGCAAATGTCAGGCCAAAGGAACTAAATTTATCATAAATCAGAGAATGGAAAGATGAAAGGAGGAAGTTTCTATTTGTAATGTAAAATTAAAAAATAATAAAATCAAAAATGAAGAAAATCAAAAATAAAAATCAAGAAAATAGTTGCAAGTAAATAAATCATAACATTGAAAACAAAATTTTAAAAAGAAAAATTAATGAGCTGATAGTTTCCAGAGCAACAATGCAATTCAGAACTGTACAGCTGTAATGAAACTTTGTAACAAATGGCTAACTGAGCCAACAATCAATCACAGCCTTATATTTACCCCAGAAGGCTCAAGAGTAATTTAGAAGGAGGGGACTAAAACAAATGTCACAATAGATAAACTTGGGGAGGGAAGGAACATAAGTCATTTTCTCTCATCATAAAACTATAGTCCTGGGCTTCCCTGGTGGCGCAGTGGTTGAGAGTCCGCCTGCCGATACAGGGGACATGGGTTCGTGCCCCGGTCCGGGAGGATCCCACATGTCGCGGAGCGGCTGGGCCCGTGAGCCATGGCCGCTGAGCCTGCGCATCCGGAGCCTGTGCTCCGCAACGGGAGAGGCCACAACAGTGAGAGGCCCGCGTACCGCAAAAAAAAAAAAAAAAAAAAAAAACTATAGTCCTTTAATGTTACTTTATAAATATATACTAGGTATGTTAAGAGGGATTGGCAAATTCAAGTTCAATCAGAATTGCCAATAATGGTGAAAAATTAAGAAACTCTGTCATATAACCAATAATTATTAGAACTGATATTGTGTAAGCCTAGAAAAGAGATGATTTACAGAAGAAAGAAAATATTTTTTAATATTTGAACATCTGTGATGTGGAAAACTTAGTCTGTTGGCCACAAAAAAAGTCCAAAAAAGATCAGTGAATAAGGAAGGGATATTTCAGTACCACATACAATAAAAGAATAATCCTAACTTTCCATCCATTGGTCTTAGTTTTTCCCTATCAGTAAAAAAACATTAGACTAGATAAACTCTAAAGACATCTCCATTTGGCATTTACAACCAGAAAGCAATGCTTTATTAACCCTTATATTAAAATGGTGATGCTGCAAAGGATGACAGGACACACAAAGCCTTATTATACCCTCAAAGCAGACCTTTCTGTTGTAAAAAATCTGTTAGAATATATAGGAAACACTTACCATCCCCATGAGTAGACAATAAATATCCTGGTTAACCAAATGTCATGATTACCAGAGTTACTGAGTTACATTTTTGATACTTCAAGTCCTAGTGCAGCTCAGCATCCCTAAACAAGAAGCTCCTTGAGAACAGGAAATATGCCTTATTCATCTTTATATTCACAGTGCCTAGCATGTTGGTTGGAAGCAAAGAGAAAGAGCGAAAAGAGAGGAAGAAGAAAGGCTTCCCTGGTGGCGCAGTGGTTGGGAGTCCGCCTGCCGATGCAGGGGACACGGGTTCGTGCCGCAGTCCGGGAAGATCCCACATGCCGCGGAGATCCCACATGCCGCGGAGCGGCTGGGCCCGTGAGCCATGGCCGCTGAGCCTGTGCGTCCGGAGCCTGTGCTCCGCAACAGGAGAGGCCGCAACAGTGAGAGGCCCGCGTACCGCAAAAAAAAAAAAAAAAAAAAAAAAAAGGAGGAAGAGAGGAGGGTAACAAGTGAGGGAGGTTGCATAGAAAAATTAGGTGTCTTTTACAAACAGGGAAAACTGTCACTTTGTGAAATTTTCTAAAAGCAGCAATCCTAATTGCTTTCAAAAAAATTTTTGTTTTTAGGTTTAGTAAGCAAATACTAACTTCAATATGCCTAAAGAGGTGGTATTCAATTTTTTTTAAAAAAGACAACTTTTTATTTTTTAAAGACACTTAACTTGAGAATGCTGATGACAGTGGCAACTGGACAGGATGATAATAATCTTTTCTTTTTTTTTTAAAGTACATTGCTCTTTTTTTATTTTTTTTTAATTTATTTTATTTTATTTATTTATTTTTGGCTGTGTTGGGTCTTTGTTGCTGCGTGCGGGCTTTCTCTAGTTGCGGCGAGCAGGGGTTACTCTTCATTGCAGTGTGCGAGCTTCTCATTGCGGTGGCTTCTCCTGTTGCGGAGCACAGGCTCCAGGCATGCGGGCTTCAGTAGTTGTAGCATATGGGCTCAGTAGTTGTGGTTCACGAGCTCTAGAGCTCAGGCTCAGTAGTTGTGGCGCACGGGCTTAGTTGCTCCGCGGCATGTGGGATCTTCCCGGACAAGGACTTGAACCCGTGTCATCTGCATTGGCAGGTGGATTCTTAACCACTGTGCCACGAGGGAAGCCCGATAATAATCTTTTTAAATCTATTTAATTTCTACTTCTAGGATATGTTTCAAAAAAATTCCTTTTTAATCTCACTTTATTAGGTGCTGAGCTAGATGACATAAAACACAGATACATCTCTGCCTCCCTAAAATCCAAGGGGAATTTTTAAGGATAGAAAAACATTTAGCAGAGTATTTTAATAGACATATAACAGAAATAGTCTCTTCTCTCTTAATCTATATTATTTTATCTTCATACCTCACCCTGGCCTGAGTGTAGTACTTACAAGAAGTTATTATTATAATCCCCATTTTACAGATAAATAAAGGGAAGTTCAGAATGGTTGGGTGTTCACCGTCAGAAAGAGCAGTGAAAGATCCTAGGCTCGACCCCAACTCCTTACTCTATTGCTTGCAGTCCTTCTGCAACACAACACATTCTGATAATTAAGAATTCATCTCCCCCTACTCTATTACCAAGTAAGAACAAGAACTGCTTGTGATTTTGGTGAAAGGAATGGTTAGGAAAAGTTATAGGAGGAAAAAGAATACTTTAAGTGATAACTTATCCATTACATTCATCTTTGAAAATATGGCCAAACACGTCCAACATCCCTATCTCCTACTTATTCCTCTTATTCAGTAATGTCATTGGATCTTTCAGTTTCCAAAGAAAGTTATCAGTTCACTTTAGCAATCTCAACAGCAAAGACAGCAAACCACAAAATCTCTACTGTGCCTTTCAATAAATTACTGTGTGCCCACTATGTGCATGATAACTGAAAGGGATATAAATCATCAATAGACACCATCCCAGGACTTCCCCGGTGGTCCAGCAGTTAAGACTCTGCGCTCCCAATGCAGGGGGCTCGGGTTCAATCCCTGGTCAGGGAACTAGATCCCGCATGCTGCAACTAAGAGCTCACATGCCGCAACTAAGAGCCCTCATGCCGCAACTAAAGATCCCGTACGCTGCAACTAAGACATGGCACAGCCAAATAAATAAATATTTAAAAAAAAAAAAGACATGGACCCTAGCTTCAAGAAGTTTACAACTTACCTGAGGAGATAAGCCAAATACATGAAAAGTTAAGTAACAATAAAACATTTTTTTAAAACATAAGACAGTAAAGATGTCACTAGTTTATCACATGTATGATAACCTGTGGTCTCAGAAAGAAGTAGAATCAAAGGGGAGTTTAAATGTTATGTAGGAATTAGGTTAGGAAAGGATATTATACATAGGATTGGGGAAAAAAGAACTCTCTTGGTGGGGAAAAAAATGTTCAAATTGTAGAACAAAGGAAAATAAAATTGCACTTTTAAGGTTGGTCAGTTTTATTGACTTTAACAGGCCTTGAATGCCAGGGAAAAAAGTCTGGACTATGTTTTCCAGACTCTAGAAAACAAGTTTTTGTATGAGAAGCAACCCAACGAAAACAGTGATTTAGTAAGGTTACTTTTGCAAAGACAGGAATGGTGAAATTGTAATGGGGAAAGACCAAAGGCAAAGTGATCATTCAAGTTCTCTTTCTACTTTAACCATCTATAAAAGTTTAAGATCAGAGAAATGAACAAAGAAAGATCATGAAATAAAACCATCAATAAAAAATCCTGTATTTCTGATATGCAGTGTTTAAATTGGGTAGAATCCCTATAGATCTATTCCTTTTTTAGATGGCAAAAGGAAACATAAATCCACAGAATTTTAAGAAAAGAAAGAGACCGAGATCAAGTCCAACATTTTTTTTTTCAGATGAGAAAACTGAAAAGCAGCAAGGTTAAGCAATTTGTCTAAGATGACAAAACTAGGTAATAGATAAGAGGGGATTAAATCTTATTTATAAAATAATATAACATTGTTTAGGAAAACTTCAGCCAATGCTATTGGGGCAGGAGGGGGTGGAAATACTTCTAGGCAACATGGCTGATTTCCTTAAAGAAAAAAGTAAAAATTTCACTTATTTGTATTAGCTACTATATCAGAAGATGCCTAGAGAAACAAGGAGTTCAAAACTTAAATACAGAGGGTGAGGAGAAGGGAAAGGCAAGAATATATGATAATCCAACAACCTTCAAAACCAAAGATGGCAAGTATATATGACTCAACTGCTCAAGCCAATGGCAGACTCTATTAGTCCCACACTCTGTCTTGCAATACAGCCACTACCAGTGGACTAGAGTTAGCACACTAGTAAAACCTATTTACACTTCCTGTTCAACATTGTCTAAATGGTTACGTGAACCTTACTTTTGTTTTCATTTTTGGGGTTTTTTAAAGCTGTTGTTTATCCTGCCCAGAGTCTCTTTCACTCGATATTATTCCCTTTTCTCAATGAGATCTATCTCAATTCTTACCAATCTGTTAGTGAGGTACTTTTCAAACTTTAACATGCATGCACATCACCTGAGGACCTTGTAAAAATGGAGATTCAGATTCAGTAGTCTTTGGTGGAGCCTAAGATTCTGCATTTCCAAGAAGCTACCAGGTGATGCTGTGCTGCTGGTCCACCAACCACATGTGGAGTAGAGTTAGCTACTCATCCTTAAATAACCTAAGAGTAAGTCAGCATTATTTGGGAAGGAACAAGCAATGAAGGACAAAAGGAAAGCTCTACAAAGAACATATCAAGAATCCACGCTCTGAACCATGATCGCTAACTACACTAGTTTCTGAATTTGGCTTCATCTGTAGATTTTTGGCTTTGCTGAGACTTTCACTGGCAACCTATTAACCCTCAATACTCAGTTTCCTAAAAAAGTCTCTCTTACATCACATTTCAAGCACAACTCTTAACTGCAGTCCTATTACTGATTTGGAATGCACCTGATTTCTATCTTTGCTTTGCCCATATCTCACTAAGGGTGACACAACACTCATTTTAAAATATTTGCTAAAGAAGAATTGAGAAATACCAATAATACCAGTAAACAAAATGCACAACAGAGAAATATTTTCAATATTATAGCAACTATACTCAAAATCCACAAAATATTCAGGAAAGCCATACATTCTACAGTTGTCCCTCAGTATACACAGCGGATTGGTTCCAGGATCCCCACGAATACCAAAATCCTCAGATGCTCAAGTCCCTTATTTAAAATGGTGTAGTATTTACATATAACCTACACACATCCTCCCATATACTTTAAATCATCTCTAAACTACTTATAATACCTAGTGCAATGTAAATGCTATGTCAGTAGTTGACAACAGGTGCCAAATTCAAGGTTTGTTTCTTAGAACTTTCTAGAATTTTTTCTCCTCAAATATTTTCGATCTGCAGTTGGTTTAATCCACAAATGTGGAACCCATGGGTACAGAGGGCCAATTGTATTTTCATTCGTACCTTGTAATTGCAAACAAAAAAAAGGTATTCGTGCTTTAAAAACTACACAATCCTTTATGTCCTAAATTTAGACCATTCACTGTCTTTTTCTAAATTTCATTGATCTTAAGTTTTAAATTCCTAGAGCTAAAAATAGCAAATAAGCTATTTCTAGTCTTTTCCAGAGAAATCCCCTCTAATACCAATTCTTAAATCATTCAAAGTCACCAACAATTAAAAAAAAAAAAAAGGAAAAGAAATCCATCTCCTTTAGTTAAAACTGCACCTTTAGTTCAAATAAAACTCATTTCCTTTTTTTCTCAGACTTGCTCCTTAAGTTTCCTCGGAGCCTTTTAGTAATGAAGTAATGAAGAAAAGAAAGAGTAGGAGAGTGCTTTTGCTCCTCTCTGTCCTTTTTTGAAAAGGATATTATCAACCAACGATGGGGAAATTCGGAACTTTTTTATTTACCACATAAGATTCTCAAATAAACTCAATAAAGCAAAAGCTTGAACTACCCCAGAAAACTCAGGTAAAGTGAGTCCATGACCTAGACTGCACCAAAGGGAAAAACAGTAATCAACAAAAAATTTCAAACCCACAAAGGATTCCTTTATTTTCTTAATCAACCAGATGAGAAAGAAATATTTGCACATATATTCAAGAAAGAAATAATATCTGCTCTGCACAGAATTTAAGATGTGCTAAAAATCATTTATATAATTCTCTCATTGTGTTCGTTGAAACTATCGCCCAAAGATGGTTAAAGAAGAGAAATAATAAATTCACCAAGCTCATCCAGAACCTCTAGAAGACATTTAAGTTAAATTACAGATAAAAAATAATCAAGCATATCTCTGACCTAAATAAGGGCCAGATTTAATAGAGTAAAATACAAAAGTGAAAATAAAAAGCAAATCCTTACCCTAAAAGAAAAACATCTTGCTTATCAAGAAAAACTCTTCTCTAACCTCCTTGCCTAAGAACTGAAAAAAAATGCTAGCATAACAAATCTGATTCTCTAGGTACCCCTTTTTAACCCTTCCTGATACAAGTTTCCACTATTCTACATGGCTCTCACAATCCTCTTTAACTTTTGTTTCCTCAATTATGTACATATTTTGGGTCCTCAATTACGCTTTAGGGTTTGCAAGAGCAGAGACTGTGTCATATCTTTACTATAACTCCAAAGTATATCTAGTTTGATACTGTATACACACAGAGTCATAACAGATGCTTAATGAATTTATATAAATCTAATACAATCAGCTTTTCTATACTAGATCGGCAGGCGGACGCGCAACCACTGCGCCACCAGGGAAGCCCCTAGATCTCTTTTTGTTTTATTTTCATTCGAAGCTACGCTTGAAGGAAAATTCTGACTGATATGCTTCATGGTTCCTTTCTCCAAGTCAAAAGCTATACAGCAGGCTTTATATATTTATTTGCCTAATAAGTTATTGCTCCATAAAATGATTGTGGGGAACTGTAACAGGGGATGCATAAATGGGGAGTTTGAATGAGTAAGTATAAGTAGAACATTCAGAGTTAACATTAATAGAAAGAACAGAATACTGCCGATTTTGACTCCCTAAAACTTTTAGAATATGGTTATCCCTTGAATAACACGGGGTTGGGGTGCCAACCCTCCCCACAGTTGAAAATCCTAATACAACTTATAGTAGCCCTCTGTATCCACAATTCCTCCTGTATCCATGGATTCAACCAACTTCAGATTATGTAGTACTGCAGTATTTACTGCTGAAAGAAATCCACGTGTAAGTGAACCCGCACTGTTCAAACCCATGTTGTTCAAGGATCAATTGTATTTATATACAAGATGGATTTAGTAAAAGTTCATAGAGGCACATCCTATTTAATACATTTATGAGTATCCCCAAAAATGGATGGAGAATATACGCAACAGGATAGCACACAGGGTAGGTTGCCAACTCCACAGAAAATAAGAATTAGATTCAAAGTAATGTTTAGATAAATATTCCATTTAAAAATGATAAAATTCAGGGACTTCCCTGGTGGCACAGTGGTTAAGAATCCACCTGCCAATGCAGGGGACATGGGTTCGATCCCTGATCCGGGGAGATCCCACATGCTGCAGAGCAACTAAGCCCGTGTGCCACAACTATTGAGCCCGCGTGCCACAACTACTGAAGCCCATGCACCTAGAGCCCGTGCTCCGCAACAAGAGAAGCCACCGCAAGGAGAAGCCCGCGCACCACAGCGAAAAGTAACGTGCGCTCGCCGCAGCTAGAGAAAGCCCATGTGCAGCAACCAAGACCCAACGCAGACAAAAATAAATAAATAAAAAATAAATAAATTTATTTTTTAAAAAGATAAAATAAAAAGATAAAACTCAACCCTGCCATTTGCAAAATGAATGGACCTAGAGGGTATTAGGCTAAGTGTCAGGGAAAAATAAATATTGTATGATTCCACTTACATGTGGAATCTAAAAGACAAAACAAATGAATAAACATAACAAAACAGAAACAGACTCATAAATACAGAGAACAGACTGGTGGTTGCTGGAGCAGGGAGGGGGTGTGAGTGAAATAGGTGAGGTAGATTAAGAGGTACAAACTTCCAGTTACAAAGTAAATAAGTCAGCATAAGGAATATAGTCAATAGTATTGTAATAACTTTATATGGTAACACATGATAACTAGACTTATCATGGTGATCATTTTGTAATGTATAAAAATATTGAATCACTATGTTGTCCACCTGAAACTAATATAATAAGTCAATTATACTTCAATAAAAATAGTTTTTAATTTTAAAAATTAAAAATAAAATTCAATAGTGAAGCGTTAAAGGAAATAATATAATTGAAATAACGATGAAAGAAAACAGGAAAAGATTAGCAAACAGAATACAGAGAGTCACAGTAATTAACAATCTGAAAATGAGTCAGCAGCTATCTTACTTAAATACATTTATTATGTTAGAACAAGTAACAAAAGTATATTACTTCCAAGTTGGAATATATGTTTTTATTCTAAAAAGACTGGCCAAATGCTTAACAACAAAAATTCTTATACTAATAAGTACGGTTCTGATAACTGTATGTTTTAAAAGGTCACACAGAAAATGAAAAGGCCTCAGAAAAGCAGCAAAAAAAGTTTTAGTTGTCCAATGAACCAAGATTAAATAATGGGCTATTTTTAAATTAGAAAATTGAGACATTTTATAATTTTCAGAAAGTATAAAAAGCATTTAAAAATGTGGGAAAAGGTATATAAAGCAATATATGAGGGGAGATGAAAAATAGGGCTAATGCTTATTAAGCTAGTCTTAAAAGCTTGGCTTATAGGCTGGTCTTTTTATGAGGTAGGCACTTGAATGTTTACGTGTGTGTGTGCGCATGCATCCACACATGAGTGATTTTTTTTAACTCATTTAATCCTAACTACAACCTAGCAAGGAATTACTATCATCCTCATTATTCAGATATAGAAACTGAAGCTAAGAGGTGGAGTTAAGTATCTTGTCCAATCTGCCATGGCTTCAAGGGACAGAGCTGAGATGTGAACAAGCCTGCCTGCCTCTTAGATCAGTTAAGAAAATAAACACTTTCTCCCACCTCTAGAAGGTATAACTCTTAAACTGCATCAGAAAAAAAAACTTAGTTTCATATAAAGAAAAAAACAGAAAAATTTCTTCCAGAAATTTGCCAAATCCAGATGGACATAACATAAAAACAATAATGATAAACCAAAATGTTTCTAATGTTTTAAACATTCACCTGCTTTCCAGACAAGACTAGGGGTAGCCCCAAATAACCTAAATATCCCTGTTAGAATTATACCTTTATAATTCTAAGTGATCCATAGCTGCTACTTGTAGGACTTATGCTTAAATAATTAGTTTTAGCATGAATCAATAAATGGTGCAGGAATGGTATAAGAATCATAACTTATCTTTAAAATTTTCAAATAAAATTCAGTATAAATTACTGTCATTCTACACATGGTGATATTAGGGATGGAGTAAAGAATAAAGGGCCGAGAAAGAGAAGGAGAAAGTGAGTTCCGTTTCATTCCACTTTTGGTGGTTTGCTTTAATGCTTTTCTTTCCACCAACACCTTGTAAGAAAATCACTGATAAAATTCCAAAGACCAAAATGCTCAAACATTCTAGTTAGAAATAAAACTGAGAGACAAAACAGCAAAAATGTCTAAAGAAAATACAAAATGAAACATAAGACATACCTGAGATACATCATCAAGTTGAGGTTTCACATAAAGGCTAGAGAGACTCTCTGCTCGCATGAGATATTCTGCGGTTCTTCTCTTCACAGCTTCTCGACGAGTTGGGCTTGATTCTCCTAAAAGGAAAAAACAAGTCAGGACATGTGAAAAATAAATAAACTTTCTTTTATCCAAACTGAAGATTAACTTCCTTTTACCCAATTTACCACTTGTTCACATTTCTAACTGAAAAGAAGAGAGAGATCTAAATTGGAACAGACATCAAAGTTATTCATATCAGCAAGGTCTAAATATTACCCAGATGAATTTCATTTATCTAAATTCTGAAACGCCCCTATTTAAATATGTATAGAGAACTTGATGTATTTTATAAGAGGAGCCGATATATAAAGAATGTAATGTAAAAAGCTCTGTGGACAAGAGACTAGCCTAGTCCAAACAGTATACGGTTGTCCAACTCAACAAACAGGACTAAGTGCAAGAGACATTTAATGAAAGCTGTGACATGGATGTGATATGCTATAAAAGTACCACCAAACTGGAGAATAAAATTATTTAGGGTAACTCTAAATTCACTCTGACTTTTGTAAGCATCAGGGTTTATTCATTAATAACAAATTGTCACCCACCTTACAACTGAACACAATAATGTGATTTAAATCCTTGTAATATATTATGTGAAAGTGAACAACGATCATTTACCCTGTCTGGCTCTCAGTTTCCCTAAGGAAAGGGTATTCAAAGTGGCCTCTAAGAACTCAAGATCTCAAAAAGGAAGTGTTACACTCCTGGATCTCCCCTCTCCAGAGTGGGATAATCCTATGCTTTTACCCATTTTATATATATACTCGACTATAACATTTCATTTGAAGAAAGGATTCCATGGCTGAAAGTCAAAAAGTCTGAAACCACTGTACTATATGATGTCTAAGGTTCCTTTCATAAATAATATTCAATATTATTCATGACTCATTTTTATCAAAGCACTTAATACACAGTACTGTTTTTATAATTCACCCTATGCATCTTCTGAATGAAGTTAACCAAAATGTAAGTATCACACAGTGGAAAGTACCCTGGATTACATTCCAGAAACCCTAGTTATCTGAATTCTGGCTCTGCCTCTCGTTAGTCATGTGTCTGATGATAAGTCATCTCAACTCTGTGAACCTCTTCCTCATTCTCTAAAATGGAAATATATACCTCAAATGACTGTAGAGATTAAAGGAGACAACATACATAAAAGGTACTACAACAGAGCCAGTGCTATAGGAAGCAATAAGTTGTAAAGGTTTTCAATCTTGGTTTTTCTCTCAAAACCAAATCCTACATAATAATGTCACCTGGTTTGCTGAATTAGAAGTGAACTGATATTTTCCCCCAAGAGATTACAGGTGGAAAAACCTCTTCTTATTTCTGCCTGGAACATCTTCTATTTCTTCTGGGAAATGCCCCTTTCTCCTCCCCTTCCTACTCCTCCACCTCTTCCCCCAACCACTACCAACACTTAACAACATGGTTTGAATGAAAGCGGCTACCTTATTTCACATCTCAGCCCCTCTAGTCACTACTTGTCAGCCAAGGGTGAGCCTCCCTGTCACAGCAGGGCCAACCATAGAACCCCATCCTCTTGGCCACAGTTGGAGAAGCGAGAAATTGGCCCAACACAAACTGGACCAATCAGTCCTTCTGTGTTATTGATGCTGAAAGTAAGAGAGTGGGAACTGCCAGCAGCCATAGTTTCTGCCAAAGCAAAAAAAGAGACACAAATACGAGAGACCAAAAAAGAAAACCTAATGTGACTGGGGTCCCTGATTTCAGTTGAACCTACAATCCTGCCATTTGTTGCCTAAGGTAGTGGATTTTGTCACATGTAAACCAAAGAACCCTGAATGAATCAGACCTCTAAGAAAAAGTACAGGGACTTCCCTGCTGGTCCAGTGGCTAAGACTCTGCACTCCCAATGCAGGGGCCCCAGGTTCGATCCCTGGTCAGGGAACTAGATCCCACATGCCGCAACTAAGCATTCGCATGCCTCGACTAAAGATCCCGCCTACCACAACGAAGATCCCGCGTGCCACAACTAGGACCCAGCGCAGCCTAATAAATAAATAAATATTTTTTAAAAAGAAAAATTGCAACAAAGTTGGGATTGCAATTTTGCTTAAATACCTTTCCTTTCACAGCTTTTATCTTACAACTCCATCTCTTCTCTCCTTTATGAGTAGTAATTCACAAATATAACTGGTCTTGGTGAGGGATGGGGATCTCTACTGCCTTTTAACTGTGGAACAATCTATATTTATTAACTCTCCCACTCCTCAAACCTCAAATAAAATGTCAGTATGCTTCCTGCCTCTGTCCTTAAAATTTACTTAATTTCTAAACCCAAGGTTTTTATTTTTACTCGGTTGAAAAATGGATATAATCTGTGAAAATCACCTAACTATAACATATTTTGAAGATAAATGTGTCACATAAATAAGAAACATTCACTACTTCGACACACTGCTCGTTCTTAGTTTTGAGCTTATTGCTCATAGACTCCAACTGCTACTCCCATTATCATTAGCTCTTCTCATTGCATACACCTTTCAAGCCCTAATTTAAATCCCCACTTAGAATTTTTGGTTCTTCTTAGGCTCAACTCTAACAGAAACTATGGCAATTTAGTTTTTTTTTCTATTTAATTCAGTGTCATTAAGCTTTAATAAAACTTCAAATTTTTCTTTTTTTCAAAAAAATCAACTTGAAATTCAAAAATGTCAATTATAAAACACCTAATTAAAGCTAGAGTTAAAACCATATTTTGTAATCAAATTGCTGCTTTTTAAACTTTTGGTATTTCTGTTGCTTTCAAGACAGTCACCATAGTAACAGAGAAACAAGAACCGGAAGCCAGCAGTTGAAATGGACTCCTGCTGATGATAGTGGTTCCGCTTCCATGGAAACAACAACGAAGTGATGGAAATACTGGAAGGCTTTTTAAATGTAACCTTAAATATACATACTATGCCTCCTTCCTTATCAGCCCCTTAAAAGTAGGTCACAAGCGCTGCTGATCAATAGCAGCAGCCAAGAATGAAAACCACCTCTTGCAGATTTCTGCTGCAAGATACTTACTGAGGTTTTTGAGTACCACCAGAAAGAAAATATTAATCTATCGATTTCCAGAATAACTCCAAGTAATCAACTTATTCATAAATATGACTTTAAACAGATTTTACTTGATCAAAATTTTGGACTCTAACCTTCTTAATTTCTTAATCTTCATTTTAAGACACACACGCAGCATATAATGATTATTTTTCAAGGAAACTAGGTTACCTGGAATTCAACTCTTAATCCCATATTAGGTCATGTGGCTATTATTTCTTCAGTAATATATCTAGGTAGACACTTAATAAATGCTTTTAAAAATGGATACGTATTTAACATTCTACCTAGGGACTTCCCTGGTGGTCCAGTGGTTAAGACTTCGCCTACCAATGCAGGGGGTGTAGGTTTGATCCCTGGTCTGGAAGCTAAAATCCCACATGCCTCTGGGCCAAAAGCCAAAACATAAAACAGAAGCAATATTGTAACAAACTCAATAAAAACTTTAAAAATGGTCCACATCAAAAAATCTTTAAAAACAATAAAAATTCTACCTGAAGATAAACCAATACCTTCAATAAGTTCTCTACATTTCTGTTAATCATTCAGACAGAACAAGAATTTCCACTGTGCTTTGGCATTCAAAAGAGAAAAACTGCTTCCATTATTTATTTACTAACCTTTAAGTCAAAAAGTTCTGGTGTACCATAAAAGATGTCTTATATTTATACATTGTGTCAACCCATATTTCTTTACCTCAGATCAAGAGAAAGAATAGAATTAGAGTGATTATAAAGTGTGATTCATGAAAGAAGAGAGTGTAGCTGAATAGAAATGAACAATTTCAAAGATGTCATTGAAAATTTTTGAAAACTGCTATCCAGCAGTACAGAGCACCAACCCTGACTCAATTTACTAAGAGAAGTTATTATAGAAGGCACAATCTATAGATAACAGAATTGTGAAATTCTAATTTACCCAAGAGACCATCACCATTTGGTACTCCTTCACTATATCAAATTCATTTAATATATTACCTTCCTTTTATAACTAAGGAAATTGAGGCTCAGGGATGTGAAATGACTTTCTCAGTCACAAAGTTAAATAAGAGCCTAAACCTAAACCAGATCTTATGCTACCACACTTCAGGTAACTGAATTTGAATTAGATTATTCTACTGTTACTGAGTAGAGCAAGAAAAATACAGAGCACAGGACAAGTACAAGCGAGTACGGGAACAAAGATGAAGAGAAGGGCTTCCCTGGTGGCGCAGTGGTTGAGAGTCCGCCTGCTGATGCAGGGGACACGGGTTCGTGCCCCGGTCCGGGAGGATCCCACATGCCGCGGAGCGGCTGGGCCCGTGAGCCATGGCCGCTGAGCCTGCGCGTCCGGAGCCTGTGCTCCGAAAC
>NC_041217.1:32807592-32830598 GCF_002837175.3 Physeter macrocephalus
CGGGAGAGGCCACAACAGTGAGAGGCCCGCGTACCGAAAAAAAAAGATGAAGAGAAAATAAAGGTAAGGAGTTGAGGCAGGAGCCTATCAGACAAGATAGAGTAGAATCAGAGAAGGAAAGACTGAAGAAGATAGACAGGCACACGAGAAAATCAGAGCTATGAAGAGATACAAATTTCACACTATGTAAAAGAGAATGGGCCTCTCTGAGAAAAACTGGGCTCTCAAACGTCCTTGTAACCCAAGGATTTCCTTGGAAAACAAAGGTCCTTATTCATTTACCCATTTTTTTTTAAAAAAGGCATTTTTATTCACAGAAATAATGAAAATCAGTTTCATGAACTAGAATAAAAAGTTAATTCTTCCAATTCTCTTATTCTACCCTTAGTCACTAAAAAGAATATAGCTACTGCCTCATCATTGATTCAACAAAAGAAAAGCAATGTTAAAGGAAGAATTGGCCACATCAGACTTCTTGAAAGCCAGTATGTCTACATTTGTACTTTATGGGAAATTTTAAGGGATTTTCAAGAGTATTTTGACCATACTTGACTGTCTCCACATGCACAGAATTTAATCCCCATATAAGACTCTACTGGGCTTCCCTGGTGGCGCAGTGATTGAGAGTCCGCCTGCCGATGCAGGGCACACGGGTTCGTGCCCCGGTCCGGGAAGATCCCACATGCCGCAGAACGGCTGGGCCCGTGAGCCACGGCCGCTGAGCCTGCGCGTCCGGAGCCTGTGCTCCGCAACGGGAGAGGCCACAGCAGTGAGAGGCCCGCGTACCGCAAAAAAAAAAAAAAAAAGGCTCTACTTAGTCACATCTTATATTCCTATCTCTACTCCACACTCTCCAATAGGCCCTATGTCACTTTACTCTTGGTCAAGCATGCTTGGTTTTCATTCAGATTTATCACATTAGAAAGAACATCCAAATCAACCTGGGTTTGCTGGGATAAGTTTTTGTTTGTTGGTGCTTCTTTTTTTTTTTTAAACAACTTCAGTCACATAAAAGAATATGCCTGTTTGAGATGGCCTTGGTGGTTAGAGTTTTTTTTAAGTGCTGATTTATTATATTCAATGGGTTTTTTGTTCTTTTCAGGTAAAGCCTACCATTTCTGACTTATGCTAAGTGTTCTGAAAACAAAAGGCAACCTTGAGAAGAACTGTAATTTACGGTTCTACACATCACCCACAAATCTAGAGCCATCAGCCTTTCCGTGAATAACAAACCTGGTCAGTCAGGGAATCTGCTTCCCATTTGCATTTAACCAACCCCCTATTAATGTTTTTTCTAAACTGTTATGTGACCCTAGAAGTTCAAAGACTCACCAAAGAATAGTAAAAGCAATAGTCACAATAAGAGTTGTGCCCAGGCATTGCCTCAACTATAATTGCTTTCAATGTTGTTTAAGCAGTTTTTCTGCCATTAAAAAAAGAAACAAACAGCCCAAAATGGAGCCACTAAGCCCATGTCACCAAACTTTAGAATACCTAACTTAATCGCAGTTTCAACCTTCCCCAGGACTGGAATCTTAACCAGTCAGTCTGGAACTTCCTCGTCGGCACCAGGGAGGTAACCAGCCAATAAACGTTTTTGTCTCCCAAAGGAAGGTGTCTTGCTCAAAATAATCTTTTTTTGTTTATGACTCCCTTGTCCCATCCCCTCTCTGGCTTTAAAGACCTTTCCTTTTCTGGAGCTACTTGGAGCTCCTTTCTACTTGCTAGATGGGATGCTGCCTGGTTCAGGAATCAATAAAGTCAATTAGATCTTCAAACTTACTCAGCTGGATTTTGCCTTTTAACAGATATGGTGTCAGTGTCAGGGTCCAAAGTGAACAAACTTCTGATGGCATTCGAGGACAAGAAAGACAGGTGTGGTATCTGTGAACCCCTTTTTGTGTTCACTGTCTTTCTTTCAGCGGTAAATTTCTCTCAATTCTGAGCTCCTTTCTCTTCGCATCAAGCTTCAGATATAACTGGCTTTCCTTTACAGAGCAAGACAGCTTGAGCTGGTGGACAGTTCTGCCCGGAACCCAGGCCCCTAGCTTTATCATGGACTGCAATTCCCAGGTTCTTGAGTGGAACCCCCAACCCTTAATTCTGTCCCAGGATCCACTTAGGTACTGTTAGTGGCAATATGCAGTTCCCTATTTATGTGGGGTCCCCAGTCCACAGCCCGCATTTGTTGAGATCTGCTGATTCAATGCTTTCCCCAGTCCAAGGTCCCACATCCCACATTGGGGAACTGGTATGGTACACACAGGGCCTTTTCTTGGTTAGGACTCAGTATACACTAAGGTACACATTTGTTTGGCTTACTTTATGTAGATAAAGGCTAAATGCTAATAGGAATCTCAGAAGTCAAAACAGCCTCAAAACTGATGCATAAGGGTTGAGCATTTAAGATCTGTTAGAATACCCACTACCTAACTCAAAGACTCCCATGTTAGGATAAGTTGGTCACAGAATGGGTTACTGACACTCAGTCACTTGCCAACCTTAAGAAAATTTCCACGCATAGAGGTACACTGTAAAATACCACATAATCCCCAAGCCTATGACACACCCCTCTTAGGTATTAGTTTGGCTCCAAGAGACCCAAAGGCCTAGCTAAAAAAATAAAAACAATAATGGGATCCTTAAAATCCAAAGAGTTAAGCACACCCTTCTGGCATACCTGCTTATTTTATGTCTAACAACTGTAATCCTGGAAACTGTAGATATCTACAAAAATGGCAAAATCTTACTAAAAACAACCTAGAATTACAGTGGCCATCATGGGGAACATTCCAATTAGACAAGATCATTCACTTAAGAAGTGCACTTAAAAGTAAGAGTTCCCCAATTAAACAAACAGAATAGGATACATATTTTAACTGGTATGCAGTAACTTCCAAAGGCTTCAAAATGTCAAAAGAACTTTATTGAAAGTTTCATTACAAAAAGCTAACAAAAAATTAAAGACACAAGAGGTACCTAAAACAAAGGACTATAAGACAGACACAGGACTTCCCTGGTGGCGCAGTGATTAAGAATCCGCCTGCCAATGCAGGGGACAAGGGTTCGAGCCCTGGTCCGGGAAGATCCCACATGCCACGGAGCAACTAAACCAGTGTGCCACAACTACTGAGCCTGCACTCTAAAGCCTGCGAGCCACAGCTACGGAGCCTGTGGCGCCACAACTACTGAAGCTCATGCGCCTAGAGCCCCTGCTCCGCTACAAGAGAAGCCACCACAATGAGAAGCTCGCGCACCGTAATGAAGAATAGCCCCTGCTCGCTGCAACTAGAGAAAGCCCCGTGTGCAGCAACGAAGACCCAACATGGCCAAAAATAAATAATAAATAAATAAATTTATTTTTTTTAAAAAAGACAGACATAACTCCTACTGCCCCCTCTGTCTTCCTTTATCAAGTACTCATTCTAGTAATCCTCTGTTTAAATTGTCTTTCCACTCTGAAGAGACTACAAGGCCATAAACAAAAGTCCGTCAAGTTAATGGCCATACAGGAACCCCTACACCTTTGAAAGAAAGAGCCTGTAAGGATCTCTCTCAGAGGTAAGGAGACTGAGGATTTTCTGGTAAATTGCTACATCATTCCCTTAAACAACCAAGGGGAAACGGAAATTAAAAATTAATTTAAAATCTTGCCAAATTCTGGTAAATATCAGAGATACATTCTCCACTTAAACCCCACTCAGACCTTGCAGGTGGGATCCTGGAAAAACTGGCAGAAGCCAGCTGAGGGTGAGAATTATTACCAGAGTCAATTCTGGATCTCTGTCTGTAGTACCCAATAAAGAGAAAAATAAAGTATCTTTTGCACCCAATTAGGGGATACCTCTTAAGGCCAAGGGGTTGTTCAATACTGCCAGAAATATCTACTGTTTATCTAAGCTGAAAACTGACAAGATTTTTTTTTAAATTTTAAGTAGCTCTGTGGTCAAAAGTTGGCTAAACTGGAAGCTAATATACAGAGTCTGCTAATTAACTGTTTTTTAAGGCCTTCTCCCCTAAACTAATGTACCCAGCAGGAAAGAAAAAACTTTTAAAGCCCTTATAAAAGGACTTATGAGTGGATCAACCTATGACGTCATTTAAATAACAACCCAATTCCTCGAGTAACTGAGAGCAACTGTCCTTATCTTACAAATCTTTGCAAAACTAGAAATGCAGCTCTAGAGGCAGTCCAAAATTCACTTATTCCTTTTTCCAATCCCAAAACCTCCTCTATTTATCTTAAAAGACTTGTAACTTGCATTCTTTTCTTGTGCCTTTGAGATGTAAATATTAAAGTACAAACTTCAGAGAGACAGTTCTTATCACTTAAAAAAAAAAGAGGGGGAAGGGGGACAGAGGGTAGGTCATTTGGAACTTGAGCAATTGAGAAATCCTAAGTGTACAGAAGCTATGAGGTCCCTGTTCACATCTGTCTACATGTTCACATGTGCCTATATACATGTGTTATAGACATATTTTCTATCACTGGACAGTATTGCCAAAATTAACTTATAGAAGAGCTCTATTCAACTGGCTTACAAAAAAATTAAGTGCTTATATAAATCATGTATTCATAAAATTCTTAAAAATATAAGAAAAATTAACCCAATGCTTTTGAGGTTCACTCGATCTGAGATAATCTTTAGTAAATAAAAGCTCATTTTAAGTTTGTTGATTTAATTAAAACAGACACGTCTTTAAAGTTATCATACTAAAAATAATGTTGATATACACCTTTTATTCAGCCTAGGCTAACTAAAGATCAAATAAGTTCATGTTACCTCTTACAAAATTTGTCAGCAAGAAAAATGGCTTGGGATGAAGACTGACATTGTCTAATGTCTCATGAAGTTTTTGTGGGCAGTCTAAACTTAATTGTTAAAAACAAGTAAATGGGGCTTCCCTGGTGACACAGTGGTTGAGAGTCCGCCTGCCGATGCAGGGGACACGGGTTCGTGCCCCGGTCCAGGAAGATCCCACATGCCGCGGAGCGGTTGGGCCCGTGAGCCATGGCCGCTGAGCCTGTGCGTCCGGAGCCTGTGCGTCCAGAGCCTGTACTCCGCAATGGGAGAGGCCACAACAGTGAGAGGCCCGCATACCACAAAAAAAAAAAAAAACAAACAAGTAAATGAAACAGATGTCAGTAAGATAAAAAGTTTTTAGGTGAACTTTCCAATAGTTTCTCCAAATCTTTTTGGTAACCTGAAATTTTAAGTTAAAGGATAGTCATTAAGTATCTAGATCACTTCCAAACAAGGTAAAATACTGAAACATTAATTACTGAACATAGGTTTATCTAATTTTTGCTTCTTTTTACAGAGACATTCAAGGCATTTGGATCTATTAATAAGCATGTTTTATGCCACACTGAGAAACTGTCTATGAGAAAACACATTTCTAGAAATTATAAGAAGTATTTATGAATCTGCCAATCCACAGAATGCTAATGTAAAAGATAGTTCATAATTGCTTACTTCCCAGCTTTCACTAGAAATTAAAGGTTTCCAAGGGTTAAAAATTGTCATGTAGGTAATTAAAACTACTAGAAATAATAAGGAAAAGGAATTTTATGTGTGATCAGGACTGGCTAAGATTAGAATGAATTTGATTAAGTTTCAATACCAAAAGTAAGCTGGTGTCAAATTAGAATGTGAGTTTCTCCCTATTAAAAGGGACAAAGTTTTCTTGGACTACTGGTCTGCTTTTGATAGTAAGAGATTATAAAAGGTTTTCCTTTACCTTTTGAACAATCTGCCAGGGCCAGGGAGGAGGTGGGGGACACAAAGATCTTGTGTCCTATCAAAATAATCACCTATGTTCCCTGTTGTCCTTATCGGGTCTTTGATTTCTTAAACCTAGTCCTCTGGATATTAAAAGAAGTAAGTTTTTCTCAGAACTTTGTAACCTATATTTGCCTGTAAAGTCTTTGCCACTTTGGTTAAATACATAAGCATTGTTTCGTAGTGTCCTATGACCCTATTTGACCAAGTGTTTTTAAACCGTTTGATATTTTTTACAAAATTCCCAAAAATCAAATTCTAAAAGAAGTCTTTCTGACCTCAAACTAACTTTGGGATTTTTCCAGAGGGCCCCTGGCATATCTCAAAAGATTTGTTCTCTCTTCTCATAAAAAGATAGATGTTAAACTAATTAGACTTATTTGGTATGTTAAATTACATGTGAAGCATTGAGAAATTAAAATACTAGGCCTTCTTTATGTTCTATTTATATAGGTATATAAGTATTCTAAAAATTGTATGAAGTTCCTAGAAATCTGATATATGTTAATATCTGACAGTGCTATAATAAAACATTATAATACATATGACATTATAATAATAACACAATAATAAATCTGATAATGTTATCAGTCATAATTCTAGTTATTGTCTTGGAGTGTTGTGTGTCACAGAAATAACCAAATTTCCTTGTCAACTGTGCTGTAATGAACTCTAGTCAGATCTTTAACCACGGGCATTTTAAGTCTTTTGACATTTACAGACGGTTATTGTTTTACTCTGATGCTTTTGCTAAAGCATTCTACAAAAGTGTTTCTTCTTCAGAGAAATTTCTAGAAAGGATTCTGACAAGTACTCTAGGATACTAGTTTCTGGTAACTTTCAGATCATAACACCAACTGGTTAAGAATTTATAGAACTCTAAGGAAAAACTGGATTCATAAAACTGCTAACAAAAGATGAAGATCAAGAACTAATTACAGTGTAGGGGCTTCCCTGGTGGCACAGTGGTTGAGAGTCCGCCTGCCGATGCAGGGGACGCGGGTTCGTGCCCCGTTCCGGGAAGATCCCACATACCGCGGAGCGGCTGGGCCCATGAGCCATGGCCGCTGAGCCTGCGCGTCTGAAGCCTGTGCTCCGCAATGGGAGAGACCACAACAGTGGGAGGCCTGTGTACGGCAAAAAAAAAAAAAAAAAAAAGAACTAATTACAGTGTAAAGCAACTATACTCCAATAAAAATTAATTTTAAAAAAGAAATAATTACATAGAACTGAATGAACTGATGAAGATGATTATAATTTTTTATGACTTTTTGTTTAAAACATTGCTGGTTCTTTTGTTTTTCCAGGTTTAAGGAAATCCTTTTATCTCTTCTTTTAAAGCTATCAGCAATTTGGTAATATACATTTGTGAACTAAAGAGGAACATTTACTTTTTCTCCCTACTTGATCCCACCAAAATTCAGAAACTCCTGAGCATTCTCTTCATGGCAATAAAGTTCATTATTTGCATAAGTTCAATAAGAATCTGTTCTCATTGTAACAGAACACAATTGGAAACACTGGTTATATTACCAAGACTTTAACTAGAATGTCATATTTGACAGAAATGTGGATACACTCAGATATGACCAGACAGCTTTAAGGAACTGCTTGGAAAAATTAGCCTGATGCCTTACTTACAGGGTTACCGTCAGCCTTACCAGATGAGTATGGAAGGTTATACTTCCTGACAGGCCCAGGAACCTTGAAAAGAGAGGACTTCACTCAAACTGTAGGTATTGCAGGTAAAATCTAGTGATGATCCTTGGATTGGCTTCCTAGCCTCAAAGGCTTTTAAGAGTTCAATCTGAGATCCCTTATGAAAAGTTCCACCAAAGCAGTCTTAAAAAGAACTTATACAATCAATCACTACTCTTGCTGCACTTATGAAAATAATCAGGCCAAGTCTAATGCAAACTGATTAGTTTTACTGTAATTATCCTTAAAAAAAAGAAGTGGGGATAACTGTAGGGAGAAAAATTATGTTTGCATCTTTGTCTGTTTTAGAGTAACCCTGTTAACTGTCTTTGAGGTTTGGTTATACACCTAGAAACTGAACTAGATCCTAAATTCTTCTAGTTTCCTCAAATATCCGGCTACCACTCTCCAAACTAACATTTCTAATTTTCTCCCACCCTTCTAATTTAAAGTCACTAAAGCCTTTGTTTTAAAGGCTGCCACTGAATCTCCTATAAGAGACTACAAGGGACTATAACCAGGTCCTCTTCCCTGCCCAGATAGCAGTCAAACTTCAGAGACTTGAGCCTCGGATATATGTCTCACAGCTGAAGAAGGCTCCACCTGACCTCTGGTCCTGTACAGACACTAAAGACCTCTGAATCAAATTGTCAAGGAAGAGAAGTAGCTGACATCAAGGTAGATTGCTTCTGCCCATGATGCTGGATCAAGACTTCATACTTTAACAAACATGAAACCCTTTATTCTTGTCTTTCTTTCATTTACTCTGGAATTAGCTTGGAAAAACATTTCCATATCTCCCAGTCCAATGCTAAGCAGAGTAACTTCTCAGACTGCTGGATTTGTCACCAAAGATTCCGATCTATCCATGATACTAGAGATCTCCTGGTCCTCCCTGTGACCAATTTTTCTTCTATTCCGAATGTCACTGGAAACTATGATCAACACCCCACTCACCCCCTCTTAGTAAGAAGTCTCTTACCAAGTTCAACTCTTGTGGCCAGCACATGAAATACCATTTTTTACCTTTCTCCAATTATAACTGTACTTCCCCAATGAGACATAATTACCTACATAATTTAGGTCATTTGCCCCCCCACATTCCCATGATTATCTAGATCAGATCTGTCCCCACTCACTAAGAGATCTCACCAGCAGCAGCCATCTTTGCAAGGTGGATGACTCTTTATTTCAGGCTAAAAGATTTTCTTTCCGTATGCACTGAAATCCTAACTGACCCCTGGCTTGAACGGCAAACACAGCAATCCCTGTGAATGGTCCATTAGCAGCATCACTTTAACGGGAATGGTTTGTGCCCCAATAGGGTTTGTCTTTGTTAGTGGTGGTTATCATTCTCCTCGGACCTATGAGTGCCTAGATGGCTAGCGTACAACTGTGCAATGCCTCTTAGGTTATCCAACTGTACCCCTAACTTTCCACAAATGAACTAGTCACCTCACTGGTCAACTCCCATGGATTTACAACAGAAAGTTAGAAAAGACCTACCAGGAGATGTTCATGACTCAGAATTCACTTCCTTTGGCAAGGCCATGCTTCCCTGGTCAAAAGTAAATGTAACTGGGGCTTCCCTGGTGGCGCAGTGGTTGCGCGTCCGCCTGCCGATGCAGGGGAACCGGGTTCGCGCCCCGGTGTGCGCGGCAAGGGGAGAGGCCACAACAGAGGGAGGCCCGCATACCACAAAAAAAAAAAAAAAAAAAAAAAAAAGTAAATGTAACTGAGAATGTGATTTTAAAATTTTCCTTAATTCTTGAAGATATTCTGTTATCTGCTACTGAAACAATAGCTGCCCCCCAAAAATCCTTAAGATTCTCTGGCCAAAATTTTTCCTCATAATAGTACAGCCCTTAATTATCTTTTAGCTGAGCAGGGAGGTGTCTGTGCTGTGGTCAACACCACTTGCTATGCCTGGATCAACACTTCTGGGGAAGCTGAAACTCAATTACATAAAATCACTGAGCAAGGCACTTGGTTAAAAAGCTGACTCCTTCAGCAGGGTTGTTCTTCGACTTATTTGATTTTGATTGGTTTGGATCTTGGGGACCATGGCTCCAAAATGCATCCCAAACATTGAGAATTATCCTGCTTTTTTATAATCATAATAATCTCTAAACTTTGATCACGTTTCTCAGTTAAGCTAAGAGTTTGATCAAAAGGGGAGAATTTTAAAAAAAAGAAAGAAAAAGAAACAACAGGTCCAAAATGGAGTCACTTGTGCTAAGCCCCTGTCACCAAACCAAGACTTAATATCTAGTCTAACTGTAATTTCAACCTTCCCCAGGATTGGAATCTTAACCAATCAATCTGGAATTTCTCAGTCAGGATCAGTGAGATAATATGCATGATAAACCCTTTTGACCCCAAAGGAAGGTGACCTTGCTCAAAATAATCCTTATTTTTATTTATGACTTCCTTTTCCTACTCCCTTTCTGCCTTTAAAAACGTCTCCTTTTCTGGAGCTCCTTAGAGCTCCCTGCTACTTGCTAGATAGGATGCTGCCCAATTCATGAATCCATTAATAAAGCCAATTAGATCTTCAAATTTACTCACTTGAATTTTGTTTTTTAACACTGCTATCAGTAATACTGTGTGAAAACTAACGTATCGTTAGACCACAGGGTGTTAAATGCCTACAGAGATAGCCCTCTCTTAGATTCAACAATTTCTTTCTGCTCCCTAACCTATTTTTGTTTTGCATTTTTAAAGGGGAGAACCCAAAAGACCAATCGTTCAATTCCTTCAAAACAACACTGCTTGGACAGTCTCTTTCTGACAATAAACTCTTCTAAGTAAGAAAGTAAATAAATAAAAAATCCCTTAAATGCTCCTTATGATGATGATGATAAAAATCCCCTAAGTGTCCCTTATGTTCTAATCAAATGCCTTCTAAAAGATTAAGATAAAAAGATTAAAAGGAGCTAGAGACATATTGAAGGAAAAAGGAATAAAGAATTAAAACCAAAAAGCTAAATTTTGTCTTATAAGATGGAATAAAAATAAGATAGGGGAAAATCTAGAAAGGAAACTCCACATAAACTTACAGTTTTTTATCTGCCACACAGGTAAATATGGAAAGTCCCCCAAACCATACAAAAGCTTTTGCTCATTTTTCACTAGCTGTTAAGAGACATCTTAAGAGAAGCAGCAAATCTATGGAAGACTCAGTTCAACAATTGTTTTCTTGATGTCATGATATGGAATCACATATCCTATGAAAGGATGTAAAATGATCAACAGAAATACTGATTATAAGCAGTTAATTCTTCTCAATTCTGTAAGTTTCATAGACTCCATTAATGCATCCCCACCTTAAAAATTAAATTGCCTTAGTGTATACTAGAATTAGAAAGACTCCATCCCATCTTTCTTCAGACTGATTTAAGGTGAAAATTACATATCACCACATTTAAACAATTCAAAGTATGTGTCAAGCACTACTCCCAGAGTATATCACATGTGAAGCCCATTTCAAGATAACAAAGAAAATCCTCCCAGCAACTGGCTTTTTTTAAGTAAGGCACAAGAGTGAAAAAGTTCTCCATACCACTTATTCCTGCCTCTCCTACCCCTTTCAGAAGGAAAGATGTCTAATAGTTACTGAACATCTATTATGTGCCAGACACACAGTCATCTCAATGTTTATGGTCATTTCAATGTTGTCATAGGACATTACATATAGAAGACTATCAATAAAATTTTGTTAAACAAATGAATGAAAAAGTAAATGAATGATTTTGCACCAATATTACAGTCTGATTACAATACCTTCACTCCTAGATATGATTCAATTATCTCCTTCTATAACTTAGTGCCTTTCGTAATAGTCACATAAAATACATGTCAGAAAATGTGTATAATTATTGTCTTTATCATCTGTGCAGGTGAAATGCATAAAAAAGGAATATAGCATAGAAGTGGCATGGCTGGACTAAAAAGAGAATCTGTATTTGGTTTAATTTTATGAAAAATTATCATAACAGTATCCGTGAGGCAAATACAACACAGATATTCTAAGTAATTATAAATCATTCTGTAAAATAAAATGAAGCCTATGAACTCTATCGTTTGACAATTACAATTTTGGAAAATGTGTTTCTTAACAGTTTGTAAAAGTATGATACAATGATCTGGTTATTTTTCAAATGAAACACATTTTGAGACCACTAAGAGAAATACAGTATAATCTTCTGAGAAAAAACAGATTTACATTTTTAATACTTCCTAAAAGAGAATAAATAAGCTGAACTTCCATGCAATTTATAACTAGCTCAATGTTTAATTAAGATATAGCTTAGGGCTTCCCTGGTGGCGCAGTGGTTGAGAGTCCACCTGCCGATGCAGGGGACATGGGTTCGTGCCACGGTCCGGGAGGATCTCACATGCCGCGGAGCAGCTAGGCCCGTGAGCCATGGCCGCTGAGCCTGCGCGTCCGGAGCCTGTGCTCCGCAATGGGAGAGGCCACAACAGTGAGAGGCCCGCGTACGGGGAAAAAAAAAAAAGATCTAGCTTAAGCTGTAAATTATGTAAAAGTATGTAACTCAAGTAAAAACAAAATAATGATTAAATCCTTGCCCAAGTGCCTAACGACGTGCCAGCACTGAAATAGCAATAGTTTTTCACTTAGGGTATTTTAGTTTTGTTTGGTTTATTTTAAAATACTCGTAGATATCTACATTTCTTCTGATCAGAATCAAGGTTTTTTTTCAATAATCACAGGGATTAAACCAACCCTCTCATTTTATGTTTTTAAACTGTGCTGCTAAAGATATTAAAATGTGGTGATACTGATGACAGAGACCATCTAATAAAAAACAAACAAAAAAAAACTCGAGAATCCTCATCTCTCTGTTTTTGCTATAGAGCAGCTGTGCCTCACAAAGATTCACATGAATGAAAATATTTAGACGAGAAACCACCCACTTAGTTTATTTTCCATATGACTTTCCTGTAATTATTTTGTAAACTGTTCACACAACAATACATAAAAACATCTGCAAAAACAGGTAATTAATGTGTCAAGCCAAACTAATGCATTTTTTATGGTGTCCATGCTTCGTCAACTGTAATTATAACTCTTTTTTAAGCAAATGATGATGTTTTTGTTGCAATGTGCAAGTGGTTATTTTAGATGCTCTGTTTACTCTTCATACAATCTGAATATAAAACTCCACAGCTACTCTACTCCACATCAATGCTTTACCTAGCTTTTTGCAGAAGCAGGAAAGTGGTTCTCTTTTCCAGGCTATAATTTCCAGTGAACACTTTTGTCATTAAAACATGAAACTCTCAACATAAAAGTCGACACCCAAATAGCCAACAATTCAAGAAACATATGCCAGCAGATGATTCATCCAGACTTTCTTCCTTCAGTTGTAACCATGTGGGAAGGCAGCACTTTATGCCCATCGGATGCAGTATGCTGAGCCTCCTGATCATCAGAGGTTCAGAAGGTTCATTGTTTTTTGAATGTATGATATTTGTTCCATCTAGACCACCAAACACATATATCTTTAACATGAGACAAACAAATGAAGAATCAAAACCTGCCCAAAGCATATTGCTTCATATTCAATTTATCCTGCTTGAGTTCTAACTACATGAAAGATCATCTTAATTATCATTATTACTATTATTATATATTAACAATATTGCATACCAATAATCATCCTCAGATGGACATTATTCTAGGCCCAAGGTATGTGATCTCTAAAGTTCTGTTTCCAGAGGTAACAAAATCTGAAATTAAGGAAGAAGCACAACCTTATAATATTCTTATAGTGTCTCTTCTCTTTTTAAAAAAGGGCAACTTTTAAAACATCTATGGTGAAAACCTGTAGTATTAAAAAACTGTGGTAATAAAGAACTCTTAGGAAACAAGGTTTTTCTGTTTATTTTCACAATCAAAATTTTTAGAGATAATGCAGAATTAGCCCTTCTGGGTCCAAGCTTATATAACTCTTTGTTTTGATACAAATACTTCTAAACTGAGTTACTCCATTCTTCCCCTGATTATTAGCTACCGTGATATGCTACAGGTGTCTATTCAGCTGCTAGAATATAGTATAGGTGTTTGTCTATCCCTACCTTGTTCCCAAAAAGAACATGAGAAAAGTATTAGAGTAAATCACATGACAGTTTCCCAGCTGCCAAGTTTGCATTTTAGGTCAAATGCTAATTCTGGACAATCTGGGGTTGAGTCTAATCAAAACAGAATAGAGTCCTAGTTCCTAGGATGCTGAAATAGGAAAAACAAGACCAAGACAAGGAAAGGAACCAAGACAGAAGCTTATTTACTAAAGCTAGAAATCAAACTCAGGGTCATATTAGCAAGAAATAACACAGAGTTCCCACTACTTATATAGCTACAAATATAAATGTAATAATGCATATAATTAATGTCATTTCAAATGGCTGAATTCTACACATTGTCAAACTTTCAGGACAAATATACTGATGTTTGTGTGGAGTACTGATGTGCCTACAGGAGTCATGTTAAGCCTATTTGACATTTTCACAAGCTGCCTTAATGCATACTGGCTATTTACTACACTTTAAGATTTCACTTATTTATCCCCCGGTCAAGTGCCCATTTATATGTATCTATAGAATTATTCTTATTCAAAAATATTTATAGAGGATTTTCTAAGGAAAAGCCACTATACTAGAAGATACAATGATGAATGAGAAAATTCCTTGCATTCAAGGACATTACAAGTAAACAAAGAGATATTCATTCAATAAATAATTGCATAAATAATTCTTTCATTGTAAATATGATAAGTACTTGAAGCAAAACAGTGTGAAATGACAAGATTCAGGAAATCTATTCTGGTCTGAATAGAGGTGAGGAAAGGCTTCACTGAGGAACTGTCATTGAAACTGAGACCTGATGAACAAGGGGATATCAACGGAAGCAACACAGAAAAGCACTCAAACAGAGCACAGCTTATGTGAAGGTTCCAACACAGAAAAGACCTTGGTGCTTGCCAGGAGGTAAAAGGCAGCCACTGTGGCTAAACAAGAATAACTGAAGAGGAGTGGTTCAAGACGAGCCTGGAGAGGGAGGAAGAAGCCAAATCATTCATAGCCTTGTAGACCGTAATATCTTTGGATTTTATCCTCAAAGCAATGAGTTTAATGCAAGAAACTGGCATGATTAGACTGTTTTTAAAAGATCACTCAGACTACTCTACTGGTACAGAAAGAATGGATTAACATCAAGCAAGAGCAGAGCAGGAAAAAAAATTGTAAAGTTGTTAGAAAAGCAATGACAGAAGGTAGGACTTTCAGAATATCAGAGAGAGGAACGGGAGAAAACCTCTTCCCAGACAAAACTGGTTAAAATTATCAAAAACAACAACTCTGGAAATTGACTACAGACATACAAAAAATTAAGAAATATTTATATAGGAAAAAGTAATGAACTGCAATAGAGGAGCAAGGGTGTTTTAACATGCAGCTACTCCCACCCATCCCTAGCCCAATGTCGATAGCAGATGTGAGGATCAACAGCCTTCCTGCTGCCGGGGGTGGCTAGTCTGATATCCACTGAAAAAAGTTCCAGGCTATTGAAATCAACAGCAAACAGTGATAACAGACAAGCCAAAAATTTAACAGGAAAATCTGAGAAACAAGATAGTCACAGTGTGCTTTGATAAGCTCCCACATATTCGTGGGGATCTTGAAAGTTATACACATGCACAGAAAAGACCACAGAGGGCCACAGCTATCCTCTCACTCTTGGTGAACAGGAGACCACGCAAAAACAGAAAGTAAAAACCAGGGAAGACTCCTAAACCGCCTGAATTTTGAATGCCCTAGCCCACACACAGACACTCTCAGCAAATGGCAGAAGCCTCACTGACTGAGGCAGTTTAAGCATAATCTCTAAAGGATCACTGGCTGACCACAAACAACAACAACAACAAACAACCCTAGAAAAACGGAGGGGAGGAGGTAGAATCTTACAGTTGTTATAATATATTATCTAAAATATCAAGTTTTCAACAAAAAATATGAGACATGTCAAGAAACAGGAAAAGTATGGCCCATAAACAGAAAAAAGCAGTCAGTAATAACTGTCTCAGAAGGGACTCATAGGTAAATCTTAGTAGACAAACACTTCAAACAATTATTATAAATATGTTCAAAGAACTAAAAGAAACCATGTTTAAGGAATTAAAGAAAGCACAAAGACAATGAATCAACAAATACAGATTAACAATGAAAACAAAGAAATTGTAAAAAAGAACCAAATAGAAATTCTGGAGTTAAAAAGTACTCAATAGCACACTGAGCTGACAGAAAAAAGAAACAGCAAATTTGAAGATAAATGAGTAGACATTATCCAGTCTGAATAAAACTGAACAATAAAAAAAAAAAAAGAGGGAGGGTGTGGGGGAAGAACCAAATTCAGACATAAAGCACACTAACATACAAATAATGCAGTCCAAAAAATGAAAGAGGTGGGGGAAACGGAAGAAAGGAATATTTTAAAGAAATAATAGGTAAGGGACTTCCCTGGTGGTCCAGCGGTTAAGACTATGTGCTCCCAATGCAGGGGGCCCAGGTTCAATCCCTGGTCAGGGAACTAGATCCCACATGCCACAACTAAAAGAGCCCACATGCCGCAACTGAGCCTACATGCCGCAACTAAAAGATCCTGAACGCGGCAATGAAGATCGCACGCGGCAACGAAGATCCCGCATGCCGCAACTAAGATCCAGCACAGCCAAGTAAATAAATGTTTTTAAAAAGAAAGAATAGGTGAAAATTTCCCCAAAATGATCTACATATCTAAGAAGGTCATCAAATACCAAGGATACAACAAACATTAAGAAGGATAAACGTAGAGATTCACACCCAAATATATAATAGCCAAACTGTCAAAAGCCAAAACAGAAAATCTTAAAAGTAGCAAAAGATAAACATTACTTATCACATACTAGGGGATTTTAACAAAATTTAACAACTGACTTATTATCAGAAAAATGAAAACCAAAAGGCAGTGGTATGGCATATTCAATATGCTTAAAAGGAAAAAAAACAGTCAACCAAGAATCCAATATCCAGGAAAACTATCTTTCAACAATAAAGACAAAATAAACATTCTTACATAAACGTTAAGAAAATTTGTTGCTAGTAGACCTGCCTTACAAGAAATACTGAAGCAGGAAAAAAAAAAACCCACAAGAAAGAAAGAAAAGGAAATGACACCAGAGAGTAACTGAAATCCAAATTTAAAAAATAAATAAATAAAGAGAGCAAGGAAATTACTTAGGTAAAATTTTTAAAAGACAGCATAAATATATTCTTTTCATTTCTTCCCCAAACTGGTTTAAAAGACAAGTAAATTTAATCAATAATTGTAAAACTGCATTGTAGGGCTTTTATATAAAGATGTAACATATATGACAATACTAGCAAAAAGTAGAAGGAAGGGAAGGAAGCTATACTGAAGCAAAGTTTCTCTTTATCACTAGAATTAAGGTAGTTTTACTCTGAAGTAGAATGTTTTAAGTTAAAATGTTTATTACTGTAATCTTCAGAAGAACCACTATGGAAAATCATAGTCAAATCAAAGTCAAAATGAGATAGCCTAGAAAAAAAAAAAAACAGATAATAAAGGTACCCTAGAAAAATATCTACTTACCACAGAGGAGGCAGTAAAAACAAAGAAGAAATGGGACATATAGAAAACAAATAGTATGGGGCTTCCCTGGTGGCGCAGTGGTTGAGAGTTCACCTGCTGATGCAGGGGACACAGGTTCGTGCCCCGGTCCGGGAAGATCCCACATGCCGCGGAGCGGCTGGGCCCGTGAGCCATGGCCGCTGAGCCTGCGCATCCGGAGCCTGTGCTCCGCAATGGGAGAGGCCACGGCAGTGAGAGGCCCACGTACCACAAAAAAAAAAAAAAGAAAAAAGAAAACAAATAGTATGACAGCAGACATCAATCCAATGATATTATTAAATACATTAAATGTATATGGATTAAACATGACAATCAAAGAGCAGAGGTTAGGGCTTCCCTGGTGGCACAGCGGTTGAGAGTCCACCTGCCAATGCAGGGGACGCGGGTTCGTGCCCCGGTCCAGGAAGATCCCACATGCCGCAGAGTGGCTAGGCCCGTGAGCCATGGCCACGGAGCCTGCGTGTCTGGAGCCTGTGCTCTGCTATGGGAGAGGCCACAACAGTGAGAGGCTCACATACCAAAAAAAAAAAAAGCAGAGGTTATAAGACTCATGTTTCTTTTAAAAAAAAGGATCTAACTACATCCTGTCTACAGGAGACAGACTTTGATTCAGACAAACAGGTTTAAAGTAACAGATTGGAAAAATATATCATACAAAAAGTAATGAGAGAGGTAGATAACTATACTAACATCCAACAAAAAGATTTTAAGAAAAAAAAAATTTAATAGAGACAAAAAAGATTGTAATGTTAAAAAGTTAAATTAATCAGGAAGATATAACAGTCATAAAAAACATTATGCAGCTAATGACGGAGTCCCAAAGTAGATGAACCAAAAACTGAAAGAAATAAAGGGAGAAACAGACAATTCAACATCAGTCAGAGCTGTCTCAATAACTGCTAAAACAGAAAAAATCAGCATTCATTTTTTAAATATATTTTCACTGGGTACAGAATTCTCAATCGACAGGTTTTTTAAATTTCCATTATGTTAAAGATGTTAATCAGTTGTCTACTTATTTGCATTATTTATGCCGGAAATCTGATGTCACTCTTTTCTTTGTTCTTCAGTTCATGTTTGGTTTTTTTTTCTGCCTGCTTTTAACTTTAAGATTTTTCCTTTATCACTGGTTTTGAGCAATTTGATTATAATATGCCTTAGTGTTGTTTTCATGTTTCTTATGCTTGGGGTTTGTTGGGCTTCTTGGACCAGCAGAATGTTTTAATTGAATTTGGAAAGCTTTTAGGCATTACTGAGTTTTGTTCTGGGATAGTTATGTTTCTTGGAAGCAGTTTCATTTTGGCAGGTCTTACTTCTAAAATTTGTTAGGGTGGGCCTAGAGCTAACTGTTACTCCACCCTACTGGAGCACGACTCTTCTGAGTATTCTACCCAACTCCCCATGGTTGAGGTTTTCAAGACTACCTTTTAGGAACAGACACTATTCCCAGCCCTGTGTGAATGCCCAGAATGTTTCCCCTGATCCTTTCAGGGAAACTTTCCATGACTATGGAAAGTTTCTCCGCATCCATGCACTAATCTGTACTCTGCTATATATTCCAGGGGACACTCTGTAAATCTATATACGGTCATCTCTTCCCTAGATAAAACACTAGACATCAAGTAATGGTCCTTCAAGCTCTAAGTGCAAACTCTACCTTTGGCCTTTGTGGACTCTCAGCTCCATCTATTCAACTCAGAGGTTTTGCCATGATCCATCTGGCTTCCCTGTTCCCTGTTCCCTGTCCTTGAGCCTGGAAACTCAACACAGTAAGCTGGACAATCATAAGACTCATCACATTTATTTCCTGTACCTCGGAAAACACTGCCCTTCATTACTTAATATCCAGTGTCTTGAAAACCATTGTTACATATACTTTGTCTGTTTTTTAGTTCCTTCATGAAGGAGAGTAAATATAGTTACCCTGTTAACCATATTGGCCAGTAGTGGGAGTCCTAGTTGTAATGTGGCTAGTGGAAAAATTTAAATGTGTCTTACATTATATTTCTATTTTACAGTGTTATTGTAGATAGTTTCCAAAACTATGTAATGCTGAAATCATCTAAGAAAGCAGGGTAAGGAGCTTAAGAAGGTTAACAACCAAGAATCAACAAATTTCAACAGTTAAATGTCAAATGGAAAAGAAGGACCTGGCAAAGTAGACTTAGAAAAGGCAACCTAAGAGAGAAAATGAAGAAAAGTGTGGTGTCACTGGAAAAGCAGAAGAGATTTAGGAAAATCAGAGATTGTATGAAATACAATCACTGCAGAGTGTATACATGTGAGTTAACCAAGGAACATCAAGGATAAGTATCATTATTGAGGGCCCAGTTAAGATTAGTAACAATGAATTCATTTTGGTTAGCAACCTCTGTAAACCAGAAATATGGGAAATTCATGGATACTCCAAAACAAGTGGATAATTTAATCCATAGCTGGAGATCTCCCAGGTAAAAGTGATATAAGGTCAAAAAAGCAAGGGAGATTAAGGTATCTGCCAAGACTTTTTGAAATGATGGCTCATGAAAACTAAGATAAATACAAAAATAGAAACAACTGAGAGGTTCTAGAAAGAAAAAGTGGATAGGTTAGCCATTAAGAAGTACTAATAAAATTAATTTGAAGACTAGGAAAGTACAAAGTAATGGCATTTTTTAAATTGATTGTTTGCCATTCTCTGCCCTCTAATAACTCATCTTTGCCTCTTCTCATTTTTTATTCCTTCAATTCTTGCTTCTTGTTGCTTCGATAAAGATGGGCCTTTTATTATCACTGCAAGTCAAGGCACTGTTCCCCCTCCAAGTACCAAACCAATCAACTACAACAAAAAATCCAATTTGGGGTACTTTGTTTCTAATCTCTGCTTTTATTTTTCCTGGGTACTTGAAGTTTTTGTTCTTTATTGTCCTACAGTGCATTTTTCCTTTGTAGGGGAAGGGGCCATCACTGCTGGGTTTATTAAAGATAACTATTTTATAGCAAGATTTTACTTTATTTGTGAACTTTTCACCCACAGCCAACAAAGCAGGTAGGCCTTCATTAATCGGAGAATAACTTAATGATATCTCATATATCAATAGTTCAAAAACCAATTTAATCATAAGTACCTATGACTATTACATAATGACTGATTATCAAAAATGAGGCAGAGGGCTTCCCTGGTGGCACAGTGGTTAAGAGTTCACCTGCCGATGCAGGGGACACGGGTTCGTGCCCCGGTCCGGGAGGATCCCATGTCCCATGGAGCAGCTGGGCCCGTGAGCCATGGCCGCTGAGCCTGTGCATCCGGAGCCTGTGCTCCGCAGCAGGAGAGGCCACAATAGGGAGAGGTTCGTGTACCGCAAAAAAAAAAAAAAAAAAAGGCAGAGACTACTAAAACGTAAGAAGATGTTCTACAAACATAAAAAAAATAGCAGTATTACAGAAAGTATCCTGTCAAAAATGAGGCAGAGGGCTTCCCTGGTGGCACAGTGGTTAAGAGTTCACCTGCCGATGCAGGGGACACGGGTTCGTGCCCCGGTCCGGGAGGATCCCATGTCCCATGGAGCAGCTGGGCCCGTGAGCCATGGCCGCTGAGCCTGTGCATCCGGAGCCTGTGCTCCGCAGCAGGAGAGGCCACAATAGGGAGAGGTTCGTGTACCGCAAAAAAAAAAAAAAAAAAAAAGGCAGAGACTACTAAAACGTAAGAAAATGTTCTACAAACATAAATACAATAGCAGTATTACAGAAAGTATCATGAAACCTTCAAATAACTCCATCAAGAATCCCCATTACTTCTCTGATTGCTGTGGCTAAAACTTCCATAACTATGTTGAATAACAGTGGTGAGAGTGGGCAACCTTGTCTTGTTCCTGATCTTAGTGGAAATGGTTTCAGTCTTTCACCATTGAGGATGATGTTGGCTGTGGGTTTGTCATATATGGCCTTTATTATGTTGAGGAAAGTTCCCTCTATGCCTACTTTCTGCAGGGTTTTTATCATAAATGGGTGTTGAATTTTGTCAAAAGCTTTCTCTGCATCTATTGAGATGATCATATGGTTTTTCTCCTTCAGTTTGTTGATATGGTGTATCACATTGATTGATTTGCATATATTGAAGAATCCTTGCATTCCTGGGATAAACCCCACTTGATCATGGTGTATGATCCTTTTAATGTGCTGTTGGATTCTGTTTGCTAGTATTTTGTTGAGGATTTTTGCATCTATGTTCATCAGTGATATTGGCCTGTAGTTTTCTTTCTTTGTGACGTCTTTGTCTGGTTTTGGTATCAGGGTGATGGTGGCCTCATAGAATGAGTTTGGGAGTGTTCCTCCCTCTGCTATCTTTTGGAAGAGTTTGAGAAGGATAGATGTTAACTCTTCTCTAAATGTTTGATAGAATTCGCCTGTGAAGCCATCTGGACCTGGGCTTTTGTTTGTTGGAAGATTTTTAATCACAGTTTCAATTTCAGTGCTTGTGATTGGTCTGTTCATATTTTCTATTTCTTCCTGGTTCAGTCTCGGCAGCTTGTGCATTTCTAAGAATTTGTCCATTTCTTCCAGGTTGTCCATTTTATTGGCATACAGTTGCTTGTAGTAATCTCTAATAATCTTTTGTATTTCTGCAGTGTCAGTTGTTACATCTCCTTTTTCATTTCTAATTCTATTGATTTGAGTCTTCTCCCTTTTATTCTTGATGAGTCTGGCTAATGGTTTATCAATTTTATTTATCTTCTCAAAGAACCAGCTTTTAGTTTTATTGATCTTTGCTATTGTTTCCTTCATTTCTTTTTCATTTATTTCTGATCTGATCTTTATGATTTCTTTCCTTCTGCTAAATTTGGGGTTCTTTTGTTCTTCTTTCTCTAATTGCTTTAGGTGCAAAGTTAGGTTGTTTATACGAGATGTTTCCTGTTTCTTAAGGTAGGATTGTATTGCTATAAACTTCCCTCTTAGAACTGCTTTTGCTGCATCCCATAGGTTTTGGGTCGTCGTGTCTCCATTGTCATTTGTTTCTAAGTATTTTTTGATTTCCTCTTTGATTTCTTCAGTGATCACTTCGTTATTAAGTAGTGTATTGTTTAGCCTCCATGTGTTTGTATTTTTTACAGATCTTTTCCTGTAATTGATATCTAGTCTCATAGCGTTGTGGTCAGAAAAGATACTTGATATGATTTCAATTTTCTTAAATTTGCCAAGGCTAGATTTGTGACCCAATATATGATCTATCCTGGAGAATGTTCCATGAGCACTTGAGAAAAATGTGTATTCTGTTGTTTTTGGATGGAATGTCCTATAAATATCAATTAAGTCCATCTTGTGTAATGTATCATTTAAAGCTTGTGTTTCCTTATTTATTTTCATTTTGGATGATCTGTCCATTGGTGAAAGTGGGGTGTTAAAGTCCCCTACTATGATTGTGTTACTGTCGATTTCCCCTTTTATGGCTGTTAGTATTTGCCTTATGTATTGAGGTGCTCCTATGTTGGGTGCATAAATATTTACAATTGTTATATCTTCTTCATGGATCGAACCCTTGATCATTATATAGTGTCCTTCTTTGTCTCTTGTAATAGTTTTTACTTTAAAGTCTATTTTGTCTGATATGAGAATTGCTACTCCAGCTTTCTTCTGATTTCCATTTGCATGGAATATCTTTTTCCATCCCCTCACTTTCAGTCTGTATGTGTCCCTAGGTCTGAAGTGGGTCTCTTGTAGACAGCATATATATGGGTCTCGTTTTTGTATCCATTCAGCCAGTCTGTGTCTTTTGGTGGGAGCATTTAATCCATTTACATTTAAGGTAATTATCAATATGTATGTTCCTATTACCATTT
>NC_041217.1:32830671-32831171 GCF_002837175.3 Physeter macrocephalus
TATACCCTGAGAAAACCATAATTCAAAAAGAGTCATGGGCTTCCCTGGTGGCGCAGTGGTTGAGAGTCCACCTGCCGATGCAGGGGACACGGGTTCGTGACTCGGTCTGGGAAGATCCCACATGCCGTGGAGCGGCTAGGCCCATGAGCCCTGGCTGCTGAGCCTGCGCATCCGGAGCCTGTGCTCCACAACGGGAGAGGCCACAACAGTGAGAGGCCCGCATACCGCAAAAAAAAAGAGTCATGTACCACAATGTTCATGGCAGCTCTATTTACAACAGCCAGGACATGGAAGCAACCTAAATGTCCATCAACAGACGAATGGATAAAGAAGATGTGGCACATATATACAATGGAATATTACTCAGCCATAAAAAGGAATGAAACTGAGGTATTTGTAGTGAGGTGGATGGACCTAGAGTCTGTCATACCGAGTGAAGTAAGTCAGAAAGAGAAAAACAAATACCGTATGCTAACACATATATATGGAATGTAAGAAAA
>NC_041217.1:32831289-32854426 GCF_002837175.3 Physeter macrocephalus
AGAGATATGGGAACATATGTATATGTATAACTAATTCACTTTGTTATAAAGCAGAAACTAACACACCATTGTAAAGCAATTATACTCCAATAAAGATGTTAAAAATAATTAATTAATTAATTTTTTAAAAAAAAAGAATCCCCATTTCAAGGCCCTGTGCAAAAATGATTAAATAGGATGGCTTGGCCAAAAAGAAAGCCTCAACAAATTTCAAAATATTAAAACCATTCAGACAAAGTCCACTGGACACCATGGAATTAAGTTAGAAATCGGTAACAAAAAGATAATCTGAAAAATCTCAATTGCTGGGATATTAAATAGTATACTTATAATATACAAAGAAGTATATTACTTAGTAATTCACAAGTGCCGTAGGCAGACTAATGGACCCCTAAGATGTCTGTATCCTAACCAAGGAACCTGTGAATATATTACTTTACTTGGCTAAAACAACTTTACAAATGTGATTAAGGTTATGAATCTTGAGACATGGCAATTTTCCTGGATTATCAGGGTGGGCCCAACCAAATCACATGGGCTTTGTTTTTTTTGTTTTTTTTTTTTTTTGCGTTACGCGGGCCTCTCACTGTTGTGGCCTCTCCTGTTGCGGAGCACAGGCTCCGGACGCACAGGCTCAGCGGCCATGGCTCATGGGCCTAGCCACTCTGCGGCATGTGGGATCTTCCCGGACCGGGGCACGAACCCGTGTCCCCTGCATCGGCAGGCGGACTCTCAACCACTGCACCACCAGGGAAGCCCACATGGGTTCTTAAAATCACGTAACGTGTCCTTGCTAAGGATCAGAGTGAGATGTAACTATGGAAAAATGATCAGAGAGATACAAGATTGCTGGCTTTCAAAATGGAAGAAGACATGCAGGTGGCCTCTAGAAGCTAGAAAAGGCAAGGAAACCCATTCTCCCCTACAGTCTCTGGAAGGGAATACAGTCCTGCCCACACTTTGATTTCAGCCCAGTAAGATTCACGTCAGATTTCTAACCTACAGAACCACAAAGTAATAAATTTGTGTTGTAAACTTGTGGTAATTCTGCTTAACAGAATCTAACTCTCTTTCTTGATAAAACCATCCAGAAAACTAGAAATAGTAGGGAACTTCTTCAACATTATAAAGGACACCTATGAAAAACCAATTACTAATATCATATTCAATGGTGAAAAACTATAAGCTTTCCCCCTAAGATCTGGAACAAGACAAGGATGCTGGAAAGTCCCTGGTGGCACAGTGGTTAAGAATCCGCCTGCCAATGCAGGGGACATGGGTTTGAGCCCTGGTCCGGGAAGATCCCACATGACGCGTAGCAACTAAGCCATGCAACACAACTACTGAGCCTGTGCTCTAGAGCCCATAAGCCACAACTACTGAGCCCACGTGCCACAACTACTGAAGCCCGCATGCCTAGAGCCTGTGTTCCGCAATGAGAGAAGCCACTGCAATGAGAAGCCCACGCACTGCAACGAAGAATAGTCCCTGCTTGCCGCAACTACAGGAAGCCCGCGGGCAGCAACGAAGACCCAACGCAGCCAAAAATTAATTAATTAATTAATTAATTAATTTTACAAGACAAGGATGCCTACCTTCACAATGCTTCTGAACACTGTATTGGAAGTTCTAGCCAGAGCATTAGGCAAGAAAAAGTAATAAAAGGCACCCAAATTGAAAAAGAATAAATAAACTACATCTATTCAGATAAAATAATCCTATATATAGAAATCCCAAGGAATCCACAAAAACCTACTAGAGCTAATAAATGAATTGGGCAAGTTGCCAGATACAAGATATACTCACAAAAATCAACTGTGTTTTAATTCACCAGAAATAAACAATCTGCAAAGAAAATTAATGAAACAATTCCATTTATGATAGCATTCAAAAGAATAAATACCAAGGAACAGATTTAACCGAGGCGAAAGATTCATACACTGAAAAACACAAAACACTGCTGAAAGAGATTAAAGAAGATGTAAAAAATAAGACATCTGTGTTGATAGATTGAAAGACAATATTGTTAAGATGGTAATACTCCCCAAATGTACTTACAGATTTAATTCAATGCCTACTAAAATTCCAACAGCCTTTTTTGCAGAAATAGAAAAGCTGATTTCTAAAAAAAATTTAAATCAATTTTAAAAATAAGTATGTCAATTATACCGCAAATTTTTTAAAGGTGATTTTCAAATTTATATAGAGTTGTAAGGAGATCCCAATAGTAGAAACAATATTGAAAAAGAAGAACAAAATTCTCAAAGGGGATCATAAACATAATTCAAAAAAGCTAGGAGTCAATGCATTAGAAGGCTGGATGATCACACCACCATTGCTTATTAAAAATACAGCTTTTGGTCTTGTTAGCCTTATACTATATCATACTTTGTACTGAACTGGGCAAGCCCTTAAAGAAAAAGTGGGCTAGACAATATTTTCATAATGTCTTCAGAGTTAACACCATAAACAAGTCAAATAAATTTTATTCTTAAAGCTACATGTTTTCATTTCTGAAATTCAGCAATAAGAAATTATGTGACTTGCTTCTCTTCATCAAACATAGACTTACTACCTTTCTCCTATATCCATCCATTCTAAAGCAAACAAGTTTATCCTTTGAGCTTCCTGATACTTGAGTAACTCTCATTCAAAGGAATAAATCAATGGTCAAAACTGTTTTTTAAAGCACTTGAGTATATGTCATTATGACTGCACAGAGACTAGCCACATTCATAGAGCCTGGACATGTTCTAGAACCAACCCTACAATTCTGAGCTAATCAAAGTGACTCAAAGGAAACCTAGAAGTGTATGTAGGTTTATGGTTTCTCCAGGAATTCTATTCCTCACTGTGGGAAAGAAAAATAGTCAAGACCCAATAAGAGACCCAGAATGACATATCAATAGTACCACAGCACACTAGGTCAGCTTTTGAAATATTTCTGAACATCCCTGAGAGCCTAGCACACATAGACCCAGGTATGGGGTAAACTATAAACAATGATTTGGTACTGCTTATTATACCATTTACCAGGATGAAAATTGCAGAAGATGGTTTGCATCTCTCAGCTAAGTAGCAACATCATAAGTAGGCTCATAGGTCAAAAATATCAAAAAGTTTGACAAAAGAATTAGATACCAACAACATCCAGAAACTCTTTTCATTGTGATATTCATAATGTATGCAGGAGACTTAAACAGAAACAGGAGAGGGGAGGGATGGAGAGGGGAAGGGAAGGGAGAAGAAGGGATGGGCAGAGAGGAGAGGAGGTCTCACTGTTCAATTTTATATTTTTATAAAAAACCACTGTATATTCACTATCACAGTACCTGGTACATACAAGTAGTAAAAGCTTGTTGAATCGTCAACTGAATGATAGATGGTTGACTGAGCAAAGCAATAAATGGATAGAAGGAAAAAGAATAAATATGCAAAGTTTAAAAATATTTGAAACTGGAGAAGACTTGTGTTTCCATTTTAAAAAGCTAATCTAATTATGTGTGAGAAGTAGCATGGCAGAGTGCAAAGAAGGCAAAATTTGAACTCAGACCTAGATTTAAAGCCTGGCTGAAACTTTTACTGGTTTGTGCTGCTGAGCAAATTGCTTACTTTTATAAGTCTTAGTTTTCTCCACCTGTAAAATGGGGATTCCAGTATCCACCTTACAAAACACAATAAACCAGCAATGTTGGCACCTAGAACAAACTGAACAAAACCAGCTCTCAAATCAACTCTGTAATTCATAATGTAGCCCACAGATGGGTGTTACTAACAATGCTCGCCATCTGGTAGCTCCCTGTTTTAAATAATTATTCTTGCTAACTAGGTGCCAAGCTTCTAGAATCATTATATAAAATGTCTGCACCCTCTAAGTTTTGGTGTCCTTAGACAAAGCCCAGCAAGACCAGCCATAGCTCAGCTTATAGGTTTGCTCTGAGGATTAAAAATAACGTTAAGAAAAACCCCTTGTACACTGACAAGCATGTATTAAATAATAAATTATTGTTATTTAAATATTTCGTTAATACCTTTATGTCATCCATTTGCCACTCTACATTATCACAATTATTCCAATAAGCCCACACTAAGAATACAGATTAATCATATCAGCCACTTGCAGAAATACATAAATAAGACAGAAATGAAAGGTTATGTACTGAAACATTCTCTTCAAAGATTCAAGTTGATTCCTTCAATCTTGACTTTTGGATTTTCCCACTTAAAACCATAAAAATCTCTTCTGGACTTAGAAGAGTAGAGGGCACCTTAATTTCAAGAGCCATTTCTAGACTGAGGAAATAAGTGACAGATTCAAAAGGAGAATTCAAAGTTACCACTATCAGGGTATGCTTCTTCTCTGCTGGATGGGCAAATAGAACTGCTGCTACTGTGTTTTGCATCTAACCTCAGCTGTGCAAACACGAATTAAGTAAGAAAAACATCAAGCCATCTTTATCAGATCTCCAAACAACCTAGATAAATTCCTTTCAATGAATAGTTTAGTTAGGATGAATAGTTAGTATGCAGAATAACAAAATTGGCAAACTCTTAAGAACCCCTGTACAAAGCACTTCTACTTAGCTCTGAAAGATTATTTCTCTGGATTATCAGATATCCAGAAATAGTTACTTTATTAGAAAGCATGCCAATCCAATCTAAGGTCACAGGTAACAATTCTCACAGCAAGAGTTAAATCAAAATGACTCATAGGTATAACTGGTTAGAGTGATGTCTCAATAACAGTTTCTCCAAGGAAACATCTCTTCTGCTCCTAAATGTCAAGTTAGCTCACAAGCTGGAGCCCCCAATTTCCCCACAAATTAAAGAATAAATTCCATTATACTCAACATCACTCGACAGTGATAAGCTGAAACATTCTCCTCTAAGATCAGGAACAAGACAAGGATGCCCACTTTTGCACTTTATTCAACATAGTACTGGAAGTCCTACCCAGAGCAATTACGCAAGAAAAAGGGAAGGAAAAAAAAAAAAAAAAGCATCCAAATCAAAGGGAAGAAGTAAAACTCTCTCTTTTTGCAGATGACATGATATTAGATATAGAAAATCCCAAAGACTCCCCCCAAAACTGTTAAACTAATAAACGAATTCAGTAAAAGTACAGGATACAAAATCAATATACAAAAATCAGTGTTTCTACACACTAACAACAAATTATTAGAAAGAGAAGTTAAGAAAACAATCCCACTTATAAATGTATAAAAAAGAATAAAATACCTAGGAATAAATTCAACCAGGAAGGTGAAAGATCAGTACACTAAAACCTACAAATAACTGATGAAAGAAATTGAAGAGAAAAACAAAAGATGCTCATGGACTGGGAGAATTAATATTGTTAAAATATCCATACTACTCAAAGTGATCCACTGATTGAAAGCAATCCCTATCAAAATTCCAATGGCATTTTTCACAGAAGTAGAAAAAACAATTCTAAAATTTGTATGGAACCTCAAAAGACCCTGAGTAGGCAAAGCAATCTTGATTAATCTTAATTGCAAACTATATTACAAAGCTATAGTAATCAAAACAGTATGGTAAGCCAAAGCAATCTTGAGAAAGAAAAACAGAGCTGGAGGAATCAGGCTCCCGGACTTCAAACTATACTACAAAGCTACAGTCATCAAAACAGTATGGTACTGGCACAAAAACAGAAATATAGATCAATGGAACAGGATAGAAAGCCCAGAGAGAAACCCACACACATATGGTCACCTTATCTTTGATAAAGGAGGGAAGGATATACAGTGGAGAAAAGACAGCCTCTTCAATAAGTGGTGCTGGGAAAACTGGACAGCTACATGTAAAAGTATGAAATTAGAACACTCCCTAACACCACACACAAAAATAAACTCAAAATGGGTGAAAGACCTAAATGTAAGGCCAGACACTATCAAACTCTTAGAGGAAAACATAGGCAGAACACTCTATGGCATAAATCACAGCAGGATCCTGTTGGACCCATCTCCTAGAGAAATGCAAATAAAAACAAAAAAAAACAAATGGGACCTAATGAAACTTACATAATTCAAAAAAGAGCCATGTACCACAATGTTCATTGCAGCTCTATTTACAACAGCCAGGACATGGAAGCAACCTAAGTGTCCATCGACAGATGAATGGATAAAGAAGATGTGGCACACATATACAACAGAATATTACTCAGCCATAAAAAGAAATGAAACTGAGTTATTTGTAGTGAGGTGGATGGACCTAGAGTCTGTCACACAGAGTGAAGTCAGAAAGAGAAAAACAAATACTGTATGCTAACACATATATATGAATGTAAAAAAAAATGGTTTTGAAGAACCCAGGGGCAGGACAGGAATAATGACGCAGATGTAGAGAATGGACTTGAGGACACAGGGAGGGGTAAGGGTAAGCTGGGACGAAGTAAGAGAGTGGCATGGACTAATATATACTACCAAATGTAAAACAGATAGCTAGTGGGAAGCAGCCACATAGCACAGGGAGATCAGCTCAGTGCTTTGTGACCACCTAGAGGGGTGGGATAAGGAGGGTGGGAGGGAGACACAAGAGGGAGGAGATATGGGGATACATGTATATGTATAGCTGATTCACTCTGTTATAAAGCAGAAACTAACACACCATCATAAAGCAATTATACTCCAACGAAGATGTTAAAAAAAAAACAGTATGGTATTGATATTAAAAAGACACAAATATCAATGGAACAGAATAGAGAGCTCAGAAATAAACCCATGCATGTACAGTTAACTAATTTCTGACAAAGGAGCCAAGAATATTCAATAGGGAAAGGATAGGCACAATAAATGGTGCTGGGAAAACTGGGCATCCACTTGCAAAGGAGTAAAACTGGACTCCTATCTTACACCATACACAAAAATCAACTCAAAATGGATTACAGACCTGAATGTAAGACTTGAGACCATAGAACTCCTAGAAGAAAACATAGAGGGTAAGCTCCTTGACATCAGTCTTGGCAATAATTTTGTGGATTTGAAACCAAAAGCAAAGACAACAAAAGCAAAAATAAACAAGTGGGACTACATCAAACTAAAAAGCTTCTTCTGCACAGCAAAGAAAACCATCAACAAAATGGAAAGGTAATCTACCAAATGGGAGAAATATTTGCAAATTATATATCTGATAAGAAGTTAATATCCAAAATACACACAAAATTCTCACAACTCAATAGAGGAAAAAAAATTAATCAGATTAAAAAATGGTCAGAGGAGGGCTTCCCTAGTGGCGCAGTGGTTGAGAATCCACCTGCCGATGCAGGGGACATGGGTTCGTGCCCCGGTCCGGGAAAATCCCACATGCCGTGGAGCGGCTGGGCCCGTGAGCCATGGCCGCTGAGCCTGTGCGTCCAGAGCCTGTGCTCCGCAACGGGAGAGGCCACAACAGTGAGAGGCCCGCGTACCACAAAAAAAAAAAAAAAAAAAAAAAAAAAAAAAAGGTCAGAGGAAGTGAACAGACATTTTCCCAAAGAAGACATACAAATGCTTAAAAGGTATATGAAAAGGTACTTAACATCACTCATCATAAGGGAAACCCAAATCAAAACCACAATGAGATATCACCTCACACCTGTCAGAATGGTTACCATCAAAAGGACAACAAATAAATGTTAACAAGGATATGGAGAAAAGTGAACTCTTGTGCACTGTTGGTGGGAATGTAGATTGGTGCAGCCACTATGGAAAACAATATGAAGGTTCCTCAAAAAATTAAAAATAGAACTACCACATGATTGAGCAATTCCACTTCCAGGTATACATCCAAAGGAAACAAAATCACTACCTCAAAGATACATTTGCACCTCCATGTTCATTGCAGCATTATTTACAATAGCCAAGACATGAATCAACCTAAGTGTCCATCAACAGATTAATAGATAAAGAAAATGTGGTGTATATATACAATGGAATATTATTCAACCATAAAAAAACAAAGAAATTTTTCAGGGTACTATGCTAAGTGAAGTGAGTCAGAGAAAGACAAATACCATATGATCTCACTTATATGTGGAATCTAAAAAGAACCAAACTCATAGAAACAGAGAACAGACTGGTGGTTGCCAGAGGCAAGGGGTGAAGGTGATCAAAAAATACAAACTTCCATTTATAAGATTAATAAATCCAGGGGATGTGACATACAACATTGTGACTATACTTAACAACTGTATTGTATATTTGAAAATTGCTAACGGAATAGATCTTAAAAGTTCTCATCACCAGAAAAAAAAATTTACAACTATGTGAGGTAATATATGTTAACTAAACTTACTGCAGTAATCACTTCACAATATATACATATATCAAATCATTATGTTGTACACCTTTAATACAATGTCATCTGTCAATTATATCTCAGTAGAACTGGAGAAAACATTTTTTTAAAATAATGTCCATGTCTGGTGACTGGTATACTTTTAAACAGAACCCACAGACTAGAAGCACTGTCCTGACATTACATTTAACAAGTAGTTAAATGCATAACCATGGGCCTCAAACAGAAGTTATTTTACATTTTGGTTAAAATTAGAATTCTGTGATTGTGGTTCCCACAGTTTGTATGAATAAAATTGATCAAATTACGAATAAACAGTAGAAGGTTACAAGCAATTAGTTGATTATAACTTTTTAGATTTGATGGCATATTAACCACAAAAACTAATCCAGGCAGAACTGGAGATTGTGGTTTCAGAGAGACAATCGTAAGTTAAATAGGACAAATATGTTTAAATAGTAACACTCCTTAAGCTAGAGGTTTAGTAGGTTTGGTATCAAGTTCCAGTGGAGAAATAATTCACCACCATAATCACAAAGTAACTAACTAAATTATGTACTTTTTTTTGTTATTTGCTGACATGCATCCCTAATTCTCATTTTGAAGCAAAGATTTTTATTTTTCTGGTGCCATCAAGTGGTAACATTATGAAGTGTTCTAAGGTTAAATGCAAGTAACTTTTAGACAGAAAAGTATCACACTGATGTGTTTTATATCAATATATATCAATTTTGTGTTTTAGCACAAAATTATATAGAAAGAAAAGGGCAAAATATCAGAGCCAACTGTTTGGAACTCATCCCCATTTTAAACTCCCAACCCCAAATGAAATTTAAGACAAAGAAGAAAAATCAGTAGATCATTAAGACCAAAATGCTCCGCTAGCAGACAAAAAAAAAAGGAAAAGACTATGAAACTATTTGAAAAACAAAAATTTATATCAAAATGAAATATCAATCAAACCATAAGAGATGCTCCCTCCTGAAGTTCCATTAATGTGGCAGTAAAAAAAGAATTATTTTTAAGGCAAAATCCTGTAAGAACAGAGACAGAGAAAATAGCAGCAACAAAATTTTAGAAGCTAAAAAGTAGATGGATGAGTGGTTATTGACTTAGGCAACTCAAGGAAGCTGCTTGACTTACACAGCACTTTAAATCTGTCCAAAATTTCAGGAACTAGTGGTTTTTGGTAGCTGTGGAAGTTGAGTGTGAAGGCTAAAAACAAGAGAATTCATCACAGTCCTGGTTAAGAAGTAATTAGGACACTACTACACACACTGCCTCTTCCACTCTATACAGCCAAGTATTCATCTTTATACTACATTAGAAGATGGAAAGTTTATACTCTAGGAAGGTAAACAGAAGTCTTCTAGACTATAGGACACCAGGCATAGTGAGGGTGGGAGTACTGTAGTAAAAAATATTAGTAATCCAGGAGACTGTGGTAATCTAAATGGTACTAACAAGTCAAAGACCACAAAACAACAATGACGATGATGATTTTCTGGACAGAAAACCACTGGAAGAAGGTCCTATCAACCTTTGATTATTGTGTCCAGAAAGTCAGGTAACGAATTGAAGTATGCGTCAATCTGCTTCCATAAAGAAAAGGCAAATGATAAAAACTGACGCTAAAAAAATAAGTAAATAAAACGCTAAGTTCTACTTAGAGACATTCAGCAACATTCAGCTCTACATGTCCCATATCACCCACATTAACTAGCTGAGAATTTATCACAACTAACAAAAACAGAATAGTAGGCAAATCCAAGAACCCTTTACACTCTCAGTTTAAAAGCTCATTTCATCTTGTCTCTTCAGGCCGAGAGTGGATGTACTAAAGAATCTCTGAATACTCCTGAGATAGGTGAAGGCTGGTGAACATGTCAGAAAAAAACATTATTATTCATACAAAAGACTTAGAGCCTTCTTTTTTTTTAAATTGTTTTTGTTGATTAATTGATCAAAGCAGAACTTAAGTATCTCTGATACTGTCCTCCATTTCATGTAACTAAAAGTATATGTCCATATTTAAGTCATTTAATCTGCAGTAATTTCTCCTTTTCAGTCTTGTTTTTACATAGGATTATACACAAGCAACAGTTATACATCACATACTTTTTCTTCCCCAGATACCAACACAAGAACATGCCAAAATACATTAATACAGATAAAATTGTACCTTGAACACCTTCTAGGAGTAAATCAACTCCCTTCCTATAAAAATCAGAAGCAGCTTCATAGTCATCTTCTTCTTCCTTTTTTAAAGCCAGCTTTATTAATTCTCCTGCTTTCTCCAAATAATCTCTCTTGCCAAGCTTGGATTTTAAGCTACCAGGAAAGAGGCCACGACTTTCCCGTTCTTCTTCTGTTTTACTCTGTTCACTGTCAGAAGCAACAGCCCCTAGTGCTGAAGAATCCGAAGAAAGACTGAGACCAAAAGTTCTAATGGGAGAATTTTGATTGGAAGCCATTCCATCATCCAACTCAGCAAGAGAATCCACATCAACAGTAAGAGATATTAGATCACTGTCACTGGAGAAGCCTAGAAATATGATCACAATAGTAAACAGATATTAAACTGAGAATCAGCCAAAAGAATACAAATCATACTGACTATTCATTTTTTCATACTACCCATGTCAATCGGGAAGGGTGTAATTTACTGATGGAAGTCAGTGTCTAGCAATTTGTTTCAGCTTAGTTCATTCATTTTTTTTAATATCTTTATTGGAATATAATTGCTCTACAATGTTGTGTTAGTTTCTGCTGTATAACAAAGTGAATCAGCTATACATATACATATATCCCCATATCCCCTCCCTCTTGCGTCTTCCTCCCACCTTCTCTATCCCACCCCTCTAGGTGGTCACAAAGCACCGAGCTGATCTCCCTGTGCTATTTGGGGCTGCTTCCCACTAGCTCTCTATTTTACATTTGGTAGTATAGTCAATGCAACTCTCTCACTTCATCCCATCTTACCCTTCCCCCTCCCCGTGTCCTCAAGTCCATTCTCTACACCCACGTCTTTATTCCTGTCCTGCCCCTAGGTTCATCAGAACCATTTTTTGTTTTAGATTCCAAATATATGTGTTACTGTACGATATTTGTTTTTCTCTTTCTTAGTTCATTCATTTTTGCGTTGTCTCCCTACAGGTCTAGAAGACAGTCTCCTTGCCTTAATCATCAAACTAAACCTGAGACAAGTCTTTATCTAGCCTTGTTGTCAAAAAAAGCCCTTACCACAAGATCTCGTAAACTATTTATAGAAGGCTGATGCTTGTATACACAGCTGCTGTGAACAACAGCATTATGATAAAAGGAAGAGTAAGAGTTTTAGAGTAAGACAAAAAAGAAGTGCCTGAATCCCCGCTCTTTAAAACTTACTGTGTGACCAACAGCAAGTTACTTAATAATATAACTTATCATACAGGGCTTTAAATGAGGAAAAGAGTTAATGGATATAACAGGCTATCATTAAATTATAACTATTATAGCAATTACATAATAATCTCGAACCCGTGTCCTCTGCACTGGCAGGCAGATTCTCAACCACTGCGCCACCAGGGAAGCCCAGAGGTGTGCTTTTAAATAACCATCCTTATCTGGAAAAATGTATGCCACTTACGGTTTTTTTTAACCGAAGTATTTTGAAATTTACGTTTCAGCCTCTTCCACAAGCTTCTGGAGGAATCTTTGGTCTGTATTTGCATCTTAGTTTTCTGACATAAAATGAATAATGGGTGCTACTGAAACATTTAAGCAATGAAAATTACTTCTTCCATTTCATATAACTGACTTCATGGTAAGTGAATTTGAAATACAACAACAGTTATTAAACTTTCTGGTCTTAGGACCTCCCTTTACATTCTTAAAAATGATTAAGGACCTCAAAGAGCTTTTGGTTATATGGATTGTAACTGTAAATATTTACCAATCTTGATATTTTAAAAACAGACTGAATTTTTTTAAAACACTAAAGCCCATTACATGTTAACATACTGTTTTTTCCTTTTTTTTTTTCATTCATTCTCCTGTTACAGGACCTTTTTATCATTTCAAGTTTGTTTGTTTTTTTTAATTTATTTTTGGCTGTGTTGGGTCTTCGTTGCTGCACACTGGCTTTCTCTAGTTGCACCAAGCCCAGCGGCCATGGCCCACGGGCACAGCCACTCCGCGGCATGCGGGATCCTCCCGGACCGGGGCACGAACCCGTGTCCCCCGCCTCGGCAGGCGGACTCTCAACCACTGCGCCACCAGGGAAGCCCTCAACATAATTTTTATAAAAATAACTAAGAAGTGCCACTGTGTTACATTTTTGCAAATCTTGTTAACAGAAGATGGCTGGAGTCTCATGACTAATTCTGCACTCAGTCTGTTGTCAGATGTTTTTCTGGTTGGAAAATTTGAAGAAAATGTCATATGAGTAAGTAACTGAAAATGGGGTGAATATTTTAATAGCCTTTTCATATAATTGTGGCTATTGTTTTTTTGATACTACCAGAAAACTTAGCAAATAGTAGTTTCTTAAAGGTTAGTTTACATGTGGAATATAAATTTCTATCAATGTAATTTCTGTTTCTGTTACATTCAAATCCATGGGTCTGTCTTACACACTGAATGGATCTTTTATCATGCATGAGTTTGTAACATCACACCCTGGTCATTTTGAAAATATTAGTTCCCTGAGTTACACAGATCCTCCAAATGGTGACAAATTTCATTATTACAATATCTCCAAGAAAATCATATTTGCTACTTACCACCACCAACATCATCAGAAAATTCTTTAAGTTTTGGAAACTGTCAGGCTTAAAGTGGCTGACACAGGTTCTCCAAAATTCTAATCTGGGACTGAAAACTAGAATTTTATCAGTATTTGGCAACAAATACTGTTAGCTGTTTTCCTTGAAGTGTCAGCTCACTTCATTCATTTTCAAAAAAAAATTTGCTAAATACCCAAGTCTGAATAATGATAGTTTGTATGTCAATCATTCTTTCAAACAAAAATGGGGTGCCAGGGAAAAAGTAGCTAGTTTATGGCTCAAACAATTGCACAAGTGCTTTTTCTTAAGGCAACCACGGTAGTTCAGTACGCAAAGTGCTTTATGTACACTTCCATGTCATCACACAGACTAACAAGAAGACATGTACCCAAGGGTTGAGATTTAATAAAATTAACAGTTTTTACTGCTTTATCAAGGCTTTATTCCTAGGTGAAGCTACCATTGGTATTACTGCAAGTATGTGCAACAATTACTGTTACAGTCTCACATCACTGTCTTGATTCATGCTCAAGTACATCAGTTTTATCCACCATTGCTTTTGGATCATCAAATGTCAGCAGAGTGGAAACAGCAAATAATTTCCTAGATTATTATGAAAATAGTTTCTGCCTTGGGCATCCCCTGAAAAACGTCTCAGGAATACCCAGGGGTCTGAAGACCATACTTTGAGAGCCACTGATTTATATCATTAAATAAGATTGACAATAGGGTTAGGCAAAACTTAGGTCTGGGAACAACTATGAGATCTGCATCTCCACTGAATACTGACTGCCAAGTTTCTCATAAAGGAAAATATATTAAGAAGAAAATGATCTCCCCAGGATCATATACTAAGTCAAAATTAAAGGTGGATTTGCGTGTACAATTCTAGATCAGGGATCAGCAAACTTTTTTTCTGAGGGCCACAGGGTGACTATTTTAGGCTTTGTGCGCCATATGACCTCAGTCACAACTAATCAACACCGCTGTTGTAGCATAAAAGCAGCCACAGACGATGCCTACGTGAAAAGTGTGCCTGTGTTCAATAAAACTTCTTAAATGGATGTTGAAATTTGAATTCCATATAATTTTCACATGCCACAAAATAATATTCTTTTGAATTCTGTCAACCATTTAAAAATGTAAAAACCATTTTTAGCTTGTATATCATATAAAAACAGGTGGCAGGCCAGACTTGGCCCATGGGCCACAGTTTGTCAACCCCTATTACAGACTCAAATTGCTTACTTCATACGGAATAAAGTAAGTTAGGGTAAAAACATTTACTGGCAACTAAGCTCAAATTTCAAATCAGCTTTAGACACTACTTTGGCACTCTGTCAATATATCCTGTTTTCAGGGATTTGGGGTTTTTTTTTAAATCCTTAGAATGCTCATAAAGTACTAATTTTGTTCCCTAAAAGCAACAGATTTCATTAAATCTACAACATCAGATGAAATTCACTGGACCTAGTGGAAATCTTTTCAATTCTCTGACATTTCAACTGTACAGATAGCACTTAAAATCAAAATCTCTTTATAGCAATCTACAAAATTATTTAGCAATATATAAACTTTACAAGAGATTTTTTAAAATAATTTTTAAATATTTTATATATTCCATACAAATTTATTTCCTTAAATAGTTATCATTATGTAACCTGGTCCATTGAAATTAATAAACAGACAAAGAAAAAAAGTGTTGTTTATACAGCTAATCACAAAACAAAGGAAATGTTATAGATCTTTTGTCTGCTCTCTGATGTCTTGTCACTATAACCTCCACATCATCTATCACATTGTACTGTTTCATGCTTTGCCTGATTTTCCTTTCTAACAAGAACAATAATACCAAAGGGTAAGAGGGTAAAGTTATGTGTATTCAGTTTCTTGGCTTTTGACCATAAACATCTAGTCACATAGTCATATTTCCTCTTACTTTTCCAACCTTATTTTATTAGCAAAGGAAATTATGATTAAATGAAATTAGATCAGAAAAATAAGACCATCAAAACACCTAGGGAGAAAGTCAGATAGTAAAATAAAGTAATAAATAAATATTCTATACAAATTGTTTCCTTTTCAAATTCTACCTAATTCTAAATGAGTGTTTCTTTTTTTTTTAATAGATCTTTATTGGAGTATAATTGCTTCACAATGCTGTGCTAGTTTCTGTTGTACAACAAAGTGAATCAGCCATATGCATACATATGTCCCCATATCCCCTCCCTCTTGAGCCTCCCTCCCACCCGCCCTATCCCACCCCTCTCGGTGGTCACAAAGCACCGAGTTAATCTCCCTGTGCTATGCAGCAGCTTCCCACTAGCTATCTATTTTACATTTGGTAGTGTATATATGTCACTGCTACTGTCACTTCACCCCAGCTTCCCCCTCCCCACCCCATGTCCTCAAGTCCATTCTCTATGTCTACATCTTTATTCCTACCCTGCCACTAGGTTCATCAGCACCATATTTTTTTTTTTAGATTCCATATATGTGCGTTAGCATACAGTATTTGTTTTTCTCTTTCTGACTTACTTCACTCTGTATGACAGACTCTAGGGCCATCCACCTATAAAGGAGGAATGTTTCAAAATAAGCAAACATAAAAACTAGCAGATTAGGAAGAGGAAATTTTTTAGCCTAAACAGGAGAAGCAAAAGGAAACAAAAAGACTTGTTCTGGTTTAACCTTTTTGGAGGACAATTTGCCAATGCATACCAGATGCAAAACATGCTGGTATCTCTGGCCCAGAAATGCAGCAATTTATACCAGAAATAAACAGAGACGTGAAAAAAAGATCCATACATAAGAATATCCATCACAAAAATTAGTGCAACTGGAAATAACAAATTCCTAATGATAGGAGATTATGGCACATCCTTATGATAAAATATTACACAGTTATTGAAAATTATGTTATAGGGCTTCCCTGGTGGCGCAGTGGTTGAGAGTCCGCCTGCCGATGCAGGGGACACGGGTTCGTGCCCCAGTCCGGGAAGATCCCACATGCCGTGGAGCGGCTAGGCCCATGAGCTATGGCCACTGAGCCTGTGCGTCCGGAGCCTGTGCTCCACAACAGGAGAGGCCACAACAGTGAGAGGCCCGCGTACCGCAAAAAAAAAAAAAAATTATGTTATAGAAGAATACTTAATGCTAAAGTATTCATGCTCTATTAATCAAAAACAACAAACTGCAAAGCAGTATATATATACTATAATTCTAGTTTAAAACCACAAACACAGAAAAAAAGTCTAGGAAGGCACACTAAACATTAACAGTACTTTTCTCTGTATGCTGGGACTGCAGGTGACTCTTATCATATTTGCTGTATATGTATGACAAGTCCTTAACGCTCTGTTTGTGAAGGATATCAAAGAAGATATAGCAAGAGCTAAAACTGGGAATTTGTTTGTAAATAAAGATATGTCATACAGACATAATTTATAAAATGTAGGCCTGTGTGAATCATGGCCAGCAGCCAGTGCCAAGAAACATCTAACTTAAGAGAGAAGACAGACATGATTATAAAGACAGATCTGTATAAAGCAGACTAACCCCTGACACTTCTTCCTTGCTTATTTTACCTGAAAAACCTAACCCTATCATATTTCCTCAACCATACACTGCAACTACTCTAGTATTATCTGATATGTTTCTCTTCCATATTGAAGCAATTTCTACCTTCCCTTCTTCTCAATGAAGGGAATTCCCCAACCAACTCAAGAAGAACACTCCCCATCTACCACCTCAGCAATGAATATAAAAATATAGATAGAGGTATGCAAATACTCAGTACCTAGTTTATTCATCTTATATCCTTAATAAATCTACTTAATGCAGTGCTCGCTCAACTCCTTGAAATCACACAGTCCTGTCATTTAATCTGTTTTTTACAAAGCTACACATATAAATATCACATGAAATGGACACTAGCTCCCTGAAACCCAGAAAGTTAACAAGTAAGATAAAGAGAGCTGCAAGCAAGAAAGAGGTTCTCAGTTAAGGTGAGTAGGAAGAACACTGTGGATAAGGCAGGGCAACAACTGACAATACAGAGACTATTTGTCAAAAGTTAAACCAACTTGAAGTCAATCCATGTTTAAAGGGGCCCTCTGGGCCATCATGAGAGTAAAAGGTGCATCCTTTACCAACACCATCAAGTCAAAAACCTAAGCCTTTTTTGGAAAGGGTGGGGGGTGGAGGGGAGTCAAAGGTTCTATGAAAGCGTTCTGCCTCCAGGCTCATATCACAGAGATTCAAGTCTCAGGGCTATTAGAGGGCCCCAGGCGACTGGTTAAAAAGCAGCTACAACAGTTCACCTACCTACCCTCACCTTCTGTGCTTTGAACTGCTCAGAGTAGGGCAGTGTAGTGTAATCTGTCTAGGACACCGTCTCTGAAAGACAGGCACCAGGGGAAAAGGTTGAGTTGCCATAGAATAAATCTTTATACTATAAGCTATCAGAAATCTGTATTTGAAGACCATCTGCAAAAAAGAGATCAGTTTCCTTTAGAACAACAGGTGGTCTCTCATGGCCAACTATATATAAAATACATGGCCTCATTATTATTAGCTGATAGCTTTCACTGAGCCCTGAGGTTCAAATATTGCCATAGTCAATGAAAGGGAATTTCTACTTTTCCTAGTAGCAATGACTCAAGTTTCACACACAAAGCAAGATTTCTAGCGAGCAGAACAAAGGTCACCCTGAGGTAGAAGACATACATATCAATCTCCATTAAGAAATGAGCCCTTATAAATATGATATTAAGTGAATACCTAAACCTAAAAGTTGATGTTAGTCAAGATTCCTGTACTTGAATAAAGATGCAGACGTAGAGAATGGACTTGAGGACATGGGGAGGGGGAAGGGTAAGCTGGGATGAAGTGAGAGAGTGGCATGGACATATACACACTACCAAATGTAAAACAGATAGCTAGTGGAAAGCAGCCGCATAGCACAGGGAGATCAGCTCGGTGCTTTGTGACCACCTAGAGTGGTGGGATAGGGAGGGTGGGAGGGAGACGCAAGAGGGAGGGGATATGGGGATATATGTATATGTATAGCTGATTCACTTTGTTATACAGCAGAAACTAAAAAAAAACAGTCTGTACTTGATTACCAACTCATCATTCAATAATAGCTATTGTTACTAAAAAGAACCATTCCTTTGACGTTTCACATTTTTATAATGTCCTCGATACATGCCTTTGCTTCACCATTGAAATTTTATAAAAAGAACATCAGAATATCTACTGCATATTTGCTTAAAAAAAGGAGTAAACTCATAAAACAATAAATCAATTACAACCTTGTTACCTTACTGTTGTAACCCTACTGTTACCTTATCATGAACAACAAAGATCTATGAGTTCACTTCCATTTCTACCTAATGAACTTTTTTTGCTGCTACTCTCCATAATCTATTCTGCAAATCAAACCTGTTACCAGCACATAAGTAACTCACACTGAGCTTCCTATACCAAATATGTATTCTCACTGCCTTCCCCTACATAAAATTAAATCTCATTTCAAAATAGAGTTCTGTGATTGCTATTAAATATCTGGAGTGCTGTGACTGCCTTAGGCACATGGCTTAATTTCTCTGAAATTCCAATTTTTAATTGTAAGGTAAGAGATTTACCTATATCATTCCCAATGTTCCTTCTATTCTAAAACCCATTCCCACAACATATTAATATCATGAATTTTTTATTTGCCCCACCCGACTGCTAAACTCTTAATATCCAACGTTATCCTCAATAGCCCTAGAGTTGTTAAGGGTCAATACTTACAATTTGTGTCATTTGTTTTACATGCACACATAACCACAATGACACATTCTCATTTGTGCTTATCTTGAGAATAATAACTTATTCTTTTTCTATTTATTTTAAACTTCTCCACCAAAGGAAATTCAACTAATAATGGACAGTGAATAAGAGTTAAGTAAATAAGCACTTAAGAGAAAAAGGAACTTCAAACTGAATAAGCACACTGGAAAGTAATACAGGAGGGCCTAGAATTAGCCCAGTAACAAGATTTACAGTTCTCATGGTGCCACCTAGCGGACATTTGCACTAAATTCTACTTTAAGTTTAAATTACTTTTAATTAGGCTTTCTATATTTTGTCATCTTTGTGCTTACCTACATAATAGAAAGAATTATTACCCTGCCACCAAATAAATACACAAATCTTGAACTGAAAGTGATTTTAAGAGGTCCCTTACATAGACTAGCAATAGATGCAATTCTCAAAATGTACATCTCATTTACTCTAAAGATAGTTAATTCAAGACCGCTTAACAGATCCTTTTTTGTGTCTACAATTGTTACAATGAGCACTTAGGGAGCTCTTACTCTACAACTTACAGGTAAAAAGAAAAAAAAAGGTAAATTTGACTACTCCAGGAGACATTTAAGAATATTTATTCTTAAAGATATGCTACATATAAAAAGCAGATCTCTCCATTTGTATTTGTGGTTATGATCACCTAATTATTTTCTCTTATTCGCTCATACACCTGGAAAATGTCCCTCGCAAAACTGCAAAAGAAGTCAAGTAATGTACTAGGAAGAGGAAATGACACAGTTTACCAGATGAGCTTATACCAACATCAAAGGCTCCAATACCAAGGCCAACATGGCAGTAAAGAAACCTACATCCTTCCAACAGGCCAACAGATGAGAGATACATATCAAGAAGCTCAATTCCCATGCACCATTTTGGCCAGGTTTCCACTAATGTCACAGTAACTTTATAGCTAAGTTTAATTCAACAAAAAGATGTAATTTTAAAAAGGAAATAAGATGTTAACAATCAATTAAATCTTCTTTCATCTTTGAGAAAATATAGTTTAATTTCACTGAACAAAGGAGATAAAGAGCAACCAGCATTTCATATTAAAAACATAAAACATTAATGTTTTATCTAAAAACCTACTGAATAATTTTATAATTTTCAATTTCATATTAGATAAAATACATTTAGCAGTTAATCACCAAATTATTGGTTTTATGAAAACTTAAAGAGGTTTCCTCTATCATACTATACTATAAAATAATGAAATTTTTTTTAAATCCACTAACCCAATTCTTTTTTTTTTTTTTTTTTTTGCTCCGGACGCGCAGGCTCAGCACCCATGGCTCACGGGCCCAGCTGCTCTGTGGCATGTGGGACCCTCCCGGACCGGGGCACGAACCCGTGTCCCCTGCATTGGCAGGCGGACTCTCAACCACTGCACCACCAGGGAAGCCCACAACTCTTTACGTTTTCCTTAGAAAACTTTCTTTCAAGGTAAATTAAGTAAGACCTGTTGATTGCATTTTATGGTACTAATAAAAATGATGATCACTTAGCCTCTACATATGTTCTCTGTCACTCTAACTCTAACTGAAGGACATTGGCACAGCAGACTATATAAAGATTTGCCCTTCTGGCCCATTCCACTGGCAAACTAAATCACAAGTATGAAAAATGAATCCACCTTCAAAACACCATTTAAAATACTACACTCAGAAGAGCTGTTACGGAGTAAATCACCTCCTCACATTTTGGCTCTGAATTCAAATCTCAAGCATTTGCCACCACAATCCCTCTACAACCTTCCATTTCACTGCATACCTGTGGGGCGTGGCTGGCTGCCAGCTTTCCCGCTCTTTTCCTACTAGAGGCCCTCTCCCTTGTTTGTCTCTGTGGTTTGCAGACCTTTTGGTATGAAAGTAAATCTTCCACTTGGCTAGTATGCCAGACAATCTCATGATATTTAAAAGTCATATTTCCTCTCAAATAACAATGAATTTGCAAGTTATCTGACACTCCAAGCTGTATTTGTCAACAGGTATCTTTCAGCAGGATTAATTAGCCAGGCATAGAGGCTTTTAAAGGGAGGGGATAAAAAACATAAACATTAACAGCATTTCCAGCTCCATGTTTTTCATTTTTCAAGGATCACAGTGTGTTTTAGAGATGGTAATATAGTTAGAAAACTAAACTATGCACTGAAAGGATAAAATTTCAGTATTACTTTTAGGTGCCATTAAGTCTTTTTCTGTGTTTTTAACAGAAATGTTGCCCCCAATTTCCCTCATAAAAGCATATTCCTAAATGATAACTGCTTCCAAGGAAAACTTATCTTTCTGAAACGTCAAAGATAAACCCTGAAACAAATATACTCTACCTCTGCTGTAGGTAAGGTGGCCCATTCACCCAGTTTGCCCAGCTTGTTGTCTTGGTGTACAGTAAGTACAGTAGCATCTTCTTTAATTCTCAGAAGTGTCTCAGTTTGGACAATAAATTATAAGCTCACCCTAGCTTATAAAGTTAGAGCTATAATCTACCTTAGGTTATATCTCCTTTAATATCAATACCTTTTTATTCCGAACAGCTTCCACATTTTACAACACCATCCCAAGGAAAGTCATCCTAATAATAATGCTCCTCCTCTTCTCTCCTAAACTAAGGCAAAAGACCTCTGCACCACTCCCATCCCTGATTACCTTATACTCAAATAAGCTTGTGGGACACCCTTCTGTCACCATGGTTGACTCCTACCTAGGTAATAAAGACTTATCAAGGATATCAAAGAATATAACCATCCCCAAATCAAATACCATTCAATTTCTGTATCAAAAAACAAAGAGAGGGCTTCCCTGGTGGCGCAGTGGTTGAGAGTCCGCCTGCCGATGCAGGGGACGCGGGTTCGTGCCCCGGTCCGGGAAGATCCCACGTGCCGCAGAGCGGCATGGCCCGTGAGCCATGGCCGCTGGGCCTGCGCGTCCGGAGCCTGTGCTCCACAACGGGAGAGGCCACAACAGTGAGAGGCCCACATACCGCAAAAAAAAAAAAAAAAAAAAAAAACAAAGAGAGAAAAGAAACATTCTGTAATTTTCAAGAACTGTACTCCTCACTGAATATCTCCCACAAATCTTTCTAACACTCCTACTTGTCCTCTCTTGGACATCACCAAATCAGCACATTTACAGGCAGAAAATCCCCTCTCCCTCTTTCTCAGGAGTAGGAGTGTATCTCTGAGGCAACACCCAGATCAGGTTATCCCAGAAAAGTCACCCTCCAAGGAAACTAGTTCTAGAAACAGAGTCACCTTAGGATCTCAAGCAGTGATTAGATTTTTCCAAAGCCTAGCAAGGATCTCAGATCAAAATAGGTCATGGAGAATAGATTTTTTTTTCCCAATAAACCTGATGGACTATAAAATAAAATTACTATCAACAATGTTTTTCTATGACCTTAGCTGATTCAGGATGGAGTCAAAGATATTGAGGACCCAAGGGAGACCCCCGGGCCTAAGGTCCCCCATACATTTCACAGAACAGTAGGTGTAAGTTAATGGACTGTGCTTTTAAGTCAATGCGAGCCATCATGAAAAATAAGAAAAGCTAATCACTTCTCAATGTGGTACCACCAAAAGAAAAATAAATTTTAAGTGCATCAGCCCACACAATGGATGGGAACTTGTTGTTCCTACCAAAACATGATGGCAATTACTGCAATAGATCTATGTCAATGTGTCTGTCACTGTATGACATCAGTACACATCCCCACAAAAACATCACTACAATGAGATCATGGTTACCTCCCATGTTACAGTCATACACCATTCTCCTCTACCATAAATTCTTACTCATGAAAGAGATCAAGAAATATTATCTAGTCTATGATTTTTCTTTTATATAAACCAAACCTAAGCCACCTCAAACAAATCTAATTACCTATTTTTAAAGACTCTCCCCACCCTGTCCCCAGGTCTCTCTCTTTTTTAATTCCAAAATATTTTTCTGGAAGAAAACTAGCTAAGGAAATTCAAAGACCAAAATATGTATTTTAAATCTTCATAAAAATTCAAAGATGGCTTAATAGAGGAATAAAACAAGAGATTAAGCATTCTTGAATTAAAGTGATTAAAAGTACAAAAATTGCTTTGGTTTAGACTCATGTTATTATAAAATATATCAAAAACACTAAAACTGCCTTAGATTTATTCTTTCTGGTACATGACTAAACTTTTTTTTTTTTTGCGGTACGCGGGCCTCTCACTGTTGTGGCCTCTC
>NC_041217.1:32854739-32864964 GCF_002837175.3 Physeter macrocephalus
CCTCTCACTGTTGTGGCCTCTCCTGCTGCAGAGCACAGGCTCCGGACGCGCAGGCTCAGCGGCCATGGCTCACGGGCCCAGCCGCTCCGCAGCATGTGGGATCATCCCGGACCGGGGCACGAACCCGTGTCCCCTGCATCGGCAGGCGGACTCTCAACCACTGCGCCACCAGGGAAGCCCCATGACTAAACTTTTAAAGCCAGTCTTGGAATTAATTGTCTGATAGTCAGATGCTGCTAAATAAACTTCAGCAAGGCATTCTTATACTAGACAACACAAATTCTGAACACTCATTATACCACATTTCATCAAATCTAAGAAGCCATTAATTGTAGGACAAATCATTATTTTATACATCACTAAGAAAGAAAAAAGCTGTCTATTAAATGTAAGATATCATCAACCCAGTATTATGTACTCAATATCAGTGATGTTAAAACATGAGGGGAAAAAGTATCTTAGAATTAGTGAAATACTCTCAAATGCCTATATCCATCTAATTTTGGCACTGTAGCTATGATTTATAGTCTGTTGCAATCAAAACCACTGAAATGAAAAAAAAAATTTAAATCTCTTACCTTCTGTAGTACATTCAGGAAAGCTATCAATGAGGGAATCCGAATAAGCTTCAACAGGACCAATCAATTCAGAACCATCATTGATTATTCCACCCTAGAAAGACCAAAGTAACTGTGCTTCATTGTCGATATGAGTATTTTTAAAAATCAGTAATGAGAACAATGGTTATCTCATCTATGTACAAGAATTACAAAAATGTTCATCTATTAAACTAGATTACAATTGCTTTTTTTTTTTTTTTTTTGTGGTACGGGGGCCTCTCACTGTTGTGGCCTCTCCCGTTGCGGAGCACAGGCTCCGGACGCGCAGGCTCAGCGGCCATGGCTCACGGGCCCAGCCGCTCCGCGGCACGTGGGATCTTCCCGGACCGGGGCGCGAACCCGGTTCCCCTGCATCGGCAGGCGGACGCGCAACCACTGCGCCACCAGGGAAGCCCTACAATTGCTTTTAAAAAATCAATAGGAATATCAATATTGGTTCATCAAATGTAACAAATGTACCACACCAAGGAAAGATGTTAATAATAGGGGAAACTGTGAGGGAGAAAGGAGAATCTATGGGAAAACGCTATACTTTCTGCATAATTTTTCTGTAAACCTAAACTGTTCTAAAACATAGCCTATTATTTAAAAATTCAACAGGAATTTTACAATGTTTTTAATAATGTGTGGCTTTTTATAAAAGCATGTTATTTTAAATCTACCAAAAGTAATCATTTAAAAAAATGCAGAAAGGGCTTCCCTGGTGGCGCACTGGTTGAGAGTCCGCCTGCCAATGCAGGGGACGAGGGTTCGTGCCCCGGTCCGGGAAGATCCCACATGCCGCAGAGCGGCATGGCCCGTGAGCCATGGCCTCTGAGCCTGCGTGTCCGGAGCCTGTGCTCCGCAACGGGAGAGGCCACAACAGTGAGAGGCCCGCGTACCGCAAAAAAAAAAAAAGCAGAAAAAGAAAAAGCCCACCAGCTAAAGTGGTGGGTATTACTCAGTATCCTTAGTAGTCACTAGTCTTTCTAATTAATGATAAGTGATGGACTCCATTAGGAAGTCATTTAATTTTACCAAATTAAAAAATACAACACAGCACCTCAAGTGATCCGAGAAGTGCCTTATATTCGAGAATCATTTGAATGCAATGTACATAAGACTAAATAAATTTAAGATATTTTATTAAAGAGATACATTTTTAATAAATATAAAACTGATTTATCCATGTGACCATCATCTTAATTCTATATTTAAGTTTGAAAATTCAGGCCTGAAAAGATTATTTTCTCTTACTCTGTGTGCAACTAGAGAATGCTCTATCAGGCAAGTGGTGTGGTGTGATTTAGTGCTGTGGCTTTATGGACTGAATGTTCCAATCACATATATAAACGTTTATAACCCTTAAATAACTATAACTAATTAAAATAATAGCTCTTCTGCTCTTTAACATATTTCCTTTTACCTTCCACCAACAGTTCTATACCCCCAAACACTATAACCAGGATAGCAAAACCCAAGAGAAATATGACCCCTATTTCTTCTCTGTGTCAGCACAAAGAACTCAACAACTATCCTTCCCCCACCCCGAACAACTATCTTTACCTAATCAAGTCTCCCTGCCAGTTCATCTTTAAGGAAGAGAAATTTGAAATGGTCCCTCTCAAATTAACAAATTTTACTTCCCTGAGTTTTAAGTGAACTGAAACTTTGAAAACGATTATTTTTAGAAGAATTTTTATCACGATTCTATTTTTTATTAAAATATTCAAATCACAGATTGTAACTGAATTTTTCTCCAAAAAGAAGAGTATCTATTCTAGACTAAGCCATCCTTTAAACAATATCCAAACCAAACCCTAAGAAAATGTAAAAGTATTCCTGAGAATTTTAATAGGCAAATTTGATTTTAGGTATAATCTCACGTAGTAGAAAGTGCCTTTCAACTATTAACTACCTCTTCCACTACGAGGTATGTGACTTTAAGTTACCTATCTATAAAAATGGAAATAATATCTACATAACTAACTCAAAGAGTTGTTAGGACTAAAAGATTTCACAGATGTAAAGTGTTTACAACAATGCAATAAGCACTCAAATTTTTATTTGTTATTACTAGCTGATACAAGATCTGCTCATAAGATAAAAGCAAAATACTGAAGAATGCAAGAAATGTTTTAGCTCATAATCCTACAGAAATTTTACTTACCTAATTTAATAAACAATATTATACAAAATAGATGATAAAGAATAAATCTTTAATGAAACAAAATAATAAAAACTGTTCTAGAGGAACTTAAGGGAAGTAGTACGAAAATATGCCACAATTCTACTTTAAATCTCTAGTTCAAAAACATTAACCTTTTAGTGTTTCTGAGTATGCAGTAAAAAGAAACTCTTATTATACAGCATCTCAAAGGTTTTGATTAATGAAGAGTCAATCTTGGGGGGGGAGGAGTTCAGATATGCTGGAACATCCAAATATGGTGGTAAATCAGCAAATGCCCCCACCAAAAGGCAATGATGAAACTAGAGAAAACTGTCAAAACAATTTTACATTTCAGAGCTCTGGAAATTAACCAAAAACATAAAGCAAATGAATAAGTGGCTACTCATGAAACCACAGAAGCCCGGGTGAGAACTGTGGGGGTCTGTGACATTCTTGCCTGAGGTTGTTCCCATATTCCCTCCCAGCTGGGTTGCCATGGTTAATTATACAAGCGAAGACAAGCCTTAAAAACAAGTAGATTCACTTGCAGAAGAGGCTGGCATGATTTAGACTTAAGCACAGAAAGAAGTCCCCCCCCAAAAAAACAGTGTTACCAATAATAGTAGTGATCTTAGTGCCAAACAAATGGCAAGAACAGTGGCTCAGCAAGCATGAAGTTGTAGTAAGCAAAGGACCAGCACATCAGCCAGACATTTAGCAGGAAGATCCAGAAAATAACATGGCCATAAGGGTTCTTAATAAGTTCTCTACCTATCCATGCAGGAAAAACCAGAGATGGATCAAGCTATCTGCAAATCCCTGGCAAACCATGAGAGGGTGTGCATGCAGAGAAATGCAAGAGATCCCAAAGGAAAACAAAAGCCAGGGCAAACTTTAAAACTGCTTGAACCTTGAAAACACACAAAGAATCATCAGCATAAGGGAGAAGCATATAATGAAACAAAGTGTACAAGCAAAGGCCAATCACTGGCTGACCCAAGCTATGCTTATACAAGGCACCTAGCCAGGTTTAAAAATACAATAAAGATTTTAAGCTGAGCAGAAATATTAGCAGTCACACACTGTACACCAAACAGACTACACAGATTTAGTACAGACATGTTACTGAAGACACTAATAAAACAATGGCAACAACCCTCAGGGGAAAAAAATTAGAACACAGAGTTGCTATAATATATTATCCAAATTTTTCAGTGTTCAACAACAAAATTATGAGACATACAAAGAAAGAGTAAAGTGTGATGATGAATGGATACACAGAATGTGGTATATTCATATCCACTTAATGGAATATTATTCAGCCATCAACAGGACTTAAGTACTGATACATGCTACAACACAGATGAACCTTGAAAACATTAAGCCATGTGAAACAAGTCAGATGTAAAAGACCGCATACTGTATGATTCCATTCATGTCCAGAATAGGCAAATCCATCAAAACAGAAAGTAAATTAGTGTTTGCTAGGGGTTGGGGCAAGTGGGGTAGGAGGGGCGAATGCTAACGAGTATAACGTTTCTTTTGGGGTGATAAAAATGTTCTGAAGTTAGATAGTAATAATGGTTGCATGACCTTGTGAACAAACTAAAAAACACTGAACTGTACACCTTAATTGGTGCATTTTATGTAATGTGAATTAATCTCGATTTTAAGAAAAAAGGAACCAGATGAAAATCCTAGAGTTGAAAAGTATAGTAACAAAATTTTAAATTCACTAGAGAAGTTCAACAATACATTTGAGAAAAAAGAATAACCAATGAACCTGAAGATCAACAGAAACTATCCAATATGAACATCGTAGGAAAAAAACTGAATAATAACAGAGAACCAGGGAGAGCTGTGGGATAATATCAAGCATACCAACTTACATGTAATAGGAGTACCAGACATGAGAGAGGAAAAAGGGCTGAAAAAAAATATTTGAAGAGGTGAGGGCAGAAAACTTCCAAATTTGACAAAAATATTAATCTACAAACACAAGATAAATTAAACCCAAAATAAAATAAACAGAAACAGATCAACAGCTAGTCACTGTTGAAAGACAAAGGCTAAATTCAGAAAGAAGCAACAGAAAAAGACTTATACAGTGGAACTACAGTATAATTAACAGCTGACTTCACATAAAAAAACAATAAAGGACAAAAGACAGAGGAATGATAAATTCAAACTGTCAAAAAGAACTGTCAATCAATAATTCTATACATCCAGCAAACTAGTCTTGTAAAATGATGAGTAAATTAAAACATTTCCAGACAAGGACTAGGAGACTCTATTGCTAGCAAACCTGCCTTGCACAAGAAAAGAAACTACTATCCTTCAAGATGAAAGGAAATGACAACATATGGTAATTCAAATCCACCTGAACAAATAAAGAACACCAAAAAAAGGAACTATGAGGGTAAATAAAAAGAATACATAAATATATGTTCTCTTTTCCTCCCTTAACTCTTTGAAAAGACATCATAACACTGTATTGTTCAGTTTACATTTGAGGTATACAATAATATAACAAAAAAGGAGGAGTAAATAGAGCTCTATGGAGCAAACTTTCTATATTTTACTGGAATTAAGTTAGTATTCTTCTCAAGTAAACTGTCATAAGTTAAAGTGCATATTTTAATCCCTAGAGCAAACAGTAAGAATATAACTTTTAAAAACACACACCTAAAAAAAAAGAATTTAGGGCTTCCCTGGTGGTGCAGTGGTTGAGAGTCCGCCTGCCGATGCAGGAGACACGACACGGTTCATGCCCCAGTCCGGGAAGATCCCACATACCACTGAGCGGCTGGGCCCGTGAGCCGTGGCCGCTGAGCCTGCGCGTCCGGAGCCTGTGCTCCGCAATGGGAGAGGCCACAACTGTGAGAGGCCCACATACCGCCAAAAAAAAAAAAAAAAGAATTTAAGTGGTATAATAAACAATACCTATTTAATACAAAAGGTGGTATAAGGTAGAAAAACAAAAGAACAAAAAATATGAGACATAACAAATAGCAAAATGGCAGACAAAAATTCAATCTTATCAATAATTAAATATAAAAGGACTGAATACCACAATCAACAACAGCAATTTGCAGACTGAATAAAAAAACAGGATTAAACTATATATAGTGCACATAAGAGTACCCTTTAGATTCAATAATACAGACTGAAAGCAAAAGAATAAAAGAAAGGTACCATGCAACTGTAAGAAACCTAGAGTGCCTATATTAAAATCACACAGACTTTATATTAAAAACAGACTTTAAGACAATAAATATTACTAGAAAGAGGGGCATTTTATAAGGTTAAGAAAATCAATTCATCAGGAAGATATAACCATTCTATGCCAAAAAAGCCCCAAAATAAAGTAAAAATTAACATAACTGAAAAGAAAAATAGAAAATTCAACAATAATAATTAGAGAGACTTCAATACTTCAATCTCAATAATTGCTAGAAAAACTAGACAGAAAATTAGCAAGGATAAAGAAGACAACACTATCAAGTAACTTGAATTAACAGATATTTACATAAAACTCCACCTGACAACAAAATATATGCTCCTTTCAATGTTGCTAGGAAATAAATCAGGTCTCAGTAAATTTTAAAGGAATGAAATCATACAATGTATATTTTCTTTTTTTTTCTTTTTATAAATTTATTTATTTATTTTTGGCTGTGTTGAGTCTTCATTGATACACGTGGGCTTTCTCTAGTTGTGGCGAGTGGGGGCTACTCTTCATTGCAGTGCACAGACTTCTCATTGCGGTGGCTTCTCTTGTTGTGGAGCACGGGCTCTAGGCACACGGGCTTCAGTGGTTGTGGCATGTGGGCTCAGTAGTTGTGGCTCACGGGCTCTAGAGCGCAGGCTCAGTAGTTGTGGCGCATGGGCTTGGTTGCTCTGTGGCATGTGGAATCTTCCCAGACCAGAGCTCGAACCCGTGTCCCTTGCATTGACAGGCAGATTCTTAACCACTAAGCCACCAGGGAAGTCCACAATGTATATTTTCTGACCACAACCACAAGAAAACAAAATTAGAAATAAACAACAGATTAAACTTTAAGAAATCCACAAATATTTGGAAATTAAAGAACATGTTTCCAAATAACCAATGGGTCAACAGAAAAATCATAAAAGTAATCAGAAAATACTTTGAACTGAATAAAAGTGAAAATAAAACAAAAATTTATGGGATGAGGCTCAAACAATGCTAAGAAGAAAATTTATAGCTGTAAATGCCTATGTTAGACTAGAAGAACCATCTCAAATCAATAACTTAAGCTTCAAATTTAAGCCATTAAAGATTTAGATAAAGAGCAAAGTAAACCCAAAGCATGCAAAAGGAAGGAAACAGAGTTTAGAACAGAAATCAGTGAAATGAAATAGAAAAATAGAGAAAAAAAATCAATGAAACCAAGTTGATCCTTTGAAAAGATCAACAAAAATATCAAACTTTTAGCTAGACAGGTCAAGAAAAAAATAGATAAGGCACAAATTACCAAAATCATGAATGAGAGAGGGGACATCACTACCATACCTGTAGAAATTTAAAACATTGTAAGGAACACTATGAACAAATTATAGAATTTAGATGAAAACTCCTAGGAAGATACAAGTTAACAAGCTGATTCAAGAAGAAAGAGAAAATTAGAATAGACCTACAACAAGAAAATGAACTGAATTAGAAATTTAAAATCTTCCCACATCAATTCCACTCCTAGGTATATACCTAAGAGAAATGAAAAAATACGTCCACACAAAAACTTATATGCCAGTATTCATAACAGCATCATTCATAACAGTCAAAAGGAGAAGACAACCTATATGTGCATCAACTGATGAATGGATAAACAAAATTTGGTATATCCATGGATCCATACAAAGGAATATTATAAGAAGTATAAAAAAAGGAATGAAGTATGGATACTGGCTATAACATGGATAACCTTTAAAGTATAATGCTAAAAGAAAAAATACAGTTCCATTCATAATAGCAACAAAAGAATACAATATTTAGTAATAAATTTAACAAAAGAAGTGCCAGACTTATACCTGAAAATGGCAAAACATTGCTGAGACAAATTAAAGAACACAAATAAATGGCGAGTTATTTCATGTTCACAGATTAGAAGACAATATTGTTAAGATAACAATTCTCCCCAAACTGAACTAAAGATTTAATACAATTCCAATCAAAATTTCATCAGAATTTTCTGTTGATATGGACAAGCTGATACTAAAACATTTTATGAAAATTCAAAGGAATCAAAATTGCCATAACATCTTTGAAAAATACAAATAGAGTGGGAAAACTTACACTTTCTGATTTCAAAACATATTATAAAGCTACAGTAATCAAGAGAGTAAATACTGGTAAAAGAACAGGCACATAGATCAACAGAAGATGTCAAAAGTCCAGAAATAAAGCGTTACATGTATAGTCAATTCTTTTTCAGCAACAGTGCCAACATATTTCAATAGGGAAAGGATAGTCTTTTCAACAAACGGTGCTGAGACTATTTGATATTCAAGTGCCAAAAGATTAATTTAGACTGTTACTTCACACTATACACAAAAATTAACTGAAAACGGATCACAGACTTCCAGAAAGGAATGTAGGAGAAAATTCTCTTGACTTTGGGTTAATCAAAGAGGTCTTAGATATGACAACAAAAGCATGATTCAAAAAAGAAAAAAAATGGTAAATTATACTTCATCAAAACTAAAAACTTTTGCACATCACATGACACCATTAAGAAAATGAAAAGACAAGCCATACATTTGGAGAAAATATTTGCAAATCACATATCTAATAAAGAACCTGTATCCAGATTACATTTGGAACTCATTATCACAAACAACTCAACCAAAAGATGGACAGATTTTAATAGACATTTCACCAAAGAATACATATAGATAAGCACATGAAAACATGTTCAACATCATTAGCCAAACTGAAATTAATACTACCGTGAGATACCATTATACACATACACAGTTATAATTTTAAAATCACACAGGGACTTCCCTGGTGGCTCAGTGGTTAAGAATGTGCCTGCCAATGCAGGGGACACGGGTTTGATCCCTGCTCCGGGAAGATCCCACATGCCACGGAGCAACTAAGCCCGGATGCCACAACTACCGAAGCCTGCACGGCCTAGAGCCCGCGCATCACAACGAAGAGTAGCCCCCGCTCACCACAACTAGAGAAAGCCCGCACCTAGCAACGAAGACCCAACACAGCCAAAAGTAAATTAAAGAAAAAAAAAAAATCACACAATACCAAGTGTTGGTGAGGTTACGAAACTGAAATTAATACTACAGTGAGATACCGTTATACAGTTATATTTTTTAAAGCACACGATACCAAGTGCTGGTGAGGTTGTAAAAGAACCAGAGCCTTCATACATTGCTGGGGAATGTAAAATGGTAAAGTCACTTTGGAAAACAGTTTGGCAGTTTCTTAAAAACATAAACTTACCATAAGACTCAGCAATTCCACTGCTCAATATCTATCTGATATATGTTTTCTATATGAAATGAAATTAGAACATTTTCTCACATCATATACAAAAATAAACTCAAAATGGATTAAAGACCTAAATGTTAGACTGGAAACTATAAGACTCCTAGAAGAATACACAGGTGGAATATTCTTTGACATAAATCACAGCAATATTTTTTTGGATCCATTTCCAAAGGCAAAGGAAACAAAAGCAAAAATAAACAAAGGGGACCTAATTAAACTAAAAAGCTTTTGAATAGCAAAGTCAACCATCAACAAAAGGAGAAGACAACCTACTGACTGGGAGAAAACACTTGCAAATGATATGACCAATAAGGGGTTAATATCCAAAATACATAAAGAGCTCATACAACTCAACATCAAAAAAACAGTCAACCCAATTAAAAAATGGGCAGAAGACCTGAAGAGACATTTTTCCAAAGACATACAGATGGCCAACAGGCACATGAAAAGATGCTTAACATCATTAATCACGAGAGAAATGCAAATCAAAACCACAATGAGACATCACCTCACCCTGTCAGAATGGCTATCATCAAAAAGACCACAAATAATAAATGTTAGCAAGGATGTGGAAAAAAGGAAACCCTGTGCACTGCTGATGGGAATGTAAATTGGTGCTGCAACTGAAGAAAACAGTGTGCAGGTTTCTCAAAAAACTAAAAACAGAACTACCATATGACCCAGCAGTTCCAATACATCCAAAAAAAACAAAAACATAATTCAAAAAGATATATGATTTATGTCATAGAGTGCTCTGCCTATGTTTTCCTCTAAGAGTTTGAGAGTGTCTGGCCTTACATTTAGGTCTTTAATCCATTTGGAGTTTATTTTTGTGTATGGTGTTAGGAAGTGTTCTAATTTCATTCTTTTACATGTAGTTGTCCAGTTTTCCCAGCACCACTTATTGAAGAGGCTGTCTTTTCTCCA
>NC_041217.1:32865151-32880673 GCF_002837175.3 Physeter macrocephalus
AGAGTCTGTCATACAGAGTGAAGTAAGTCAGAAGAGAAAAACAAATACCGTATACTAACACATATATATGGAATCTTAAAAAAAATGGTTCTGATGAACGTAGGGGCAGGACAGGAATAAAGACACAGACATAGAGAATGGACTTGAGGACACGGGGAGGGGGAAGTGTAAGCTGGGACAAAGTGAGAGAGTAGCACTGACATATATACACTACCAAATGTAAAATAGCTAGCTAGTGGGAAGCAGCTGCACGGCACAGGGAAATCAGCTCAGTGCTGTGAGACCACCTAGAGGGGTGGGATAAGGAGGGTGGGAGGGAGACACAAGAGGGAGGGGATATGGGGGCATAAGTAGGCATATAGCTGATTCACTTTGTTATACAGCAGAAACTAACAAAAGTATAATTGCTGTAAAGCAATTATACTCCAACAAAGATGTTTAAAAAAAAAAGATATATGCACCCCAATGTTCAGAGTAGCATTATTTACAATGGGCAAGATATAGAAGCAACCTAGGTGTCCATCAACAGATGAACAGATAAAGAAGATGTGGTGTATATATACAATAGAATACTACTCAGCCATAAAAAAGGATGAAATTTTGCCATCTGCAACAACATGGATAGACTCGGAGGGTGTTATGTTTAGTGAAATAACTCAGAAAGAGAAAGACAAATACTGTATGATATCACTTATATGTGAAATCTAAAAAATAAAACAAACAGATGAATATAACAAAAAAGAAACAGACTTGGATATAGAGAAACAGTGATTATGACTGGGGAGAGGAAAAGGGGGAGGAGCAAAATAGGAGTAGGGGATTCAGAGGTACAAACTATTATCTATAAAATAAATAAGCTACCAGGATATACTGTACAACACAGAGAATGTAGCCAATATTTTATAATAATTATAAATGGAGTATAACCTTTAAAAATTGTGACTCACTATGTTGTACACCTGAAACTTATATAATGTTGTAAATCAACTATACCTGAATTTAAAAAAATATATATATGTGGAAAAAGGAACTTTGTTGTATGAGACAAATAAACCCTTTTCTTGTTTAAGATAATATAATGGGGCTTCCCTGGTGGCACAGTGGTTGAGAGTCCGCCTGCCGATGCAGGGGACACGGGTTTGTGCCCCGGTCTGGGAAGATCCCACATGCCGCGGAGCGGCTGGGCCCGTAAGCCATGGCCGCTGAGCCTGCGCGTCCGGAGCCTGTGCTCCACAACGGGAGAGGCCACAGCGGTGAGAGGCCCGCGTACCACAAAAAATAATAATAATAATAAATAATGCTGCCTTTTTCTAGAAGCATAGATTCGCTGCCACATAGAAACAGCTGTATTTAGTAAAGAGCTAAATACTGTATCAATTTGACTTGGCCTTTTATCCTAAATATCTGCATTAGGTCATGAGCAGAAGCCAAATTTATCATCTCAGCCGCATTTGCAGAGTAATGAAAAATTAAGCAATGAAGTCAATCAGCAAGAATCTTATTGTTACTACAAACTTTTCTACTACTCTTTCTACTTCTAAGTCATAAGTGTATAATATCTTTCAAAAGATCAACTTCCTTCAGTAAACTAAAATAGGTCATGAAAAATAAATTCCTTTTGTAGATCCTTTGGTATATCCTTTTGTAAGATCCTCATATACCTTGCTGCCTATATGGTCTAAGAAATGACATATATAAAATTGAGTAGATTTTTAGTTAAAGAAGGGAAAAAATAATTATGGCACAATCATCTAGCTTTTTTCTAGAGAGCTAAATGAAATATGAAAAGACATTAATATTATAAATAAAGACATTGATATTAACTGACAACTAGCACAGGTTCAATACAAAATAAGCTAGAAAATTATTATCTAAAATGATAGTGAACTCAGAATGAAGGCATTACGTGTCAAGAAACTTAAAACACTACTATCCAAACATCTGTGGTAATACAACTTGTACTAGTCTACCTCTTTAAGTTGTACAGTGACTATTTTTGTTCTATCTTTACACAGCTTAGTCTAATTAGAACAAATTTAATATAGACTAATAGAAAAGAAGTCTACTACTGAAAGACACCTCAAAAAGTGAAGATAACTACTGGAGTTTCATCATGTTTAAACATTTTAATGTATTTCAATTATGATGGAGTGAATTAGATAATCTCTAAACCCTCAGCATCAATTTTTTTTAAATCTGTGAATCGAAAATTATATACAGTTCTACATGAGAAATAGAAGACATGCCATAGACATTGTTATTTAGCTATTAACTTCTACTTATTTTAGTGAATAATGAAATTCAAAAGTAAATGACATTTTGCTTTAAAAAAAACTTGAATCTTGCTTTACCACAAATTAGAAAACAAAGACATTTAATAAAATACAAAATATTCCAGAAAGAACACCAAACCTTGAAAAAATCTTCAAGCTGTTTACTGTTATAAAGAGCAGGAATATTGGCAGAGAACTGCAGCAGATCTTCAGCACACTGTCTCCTCTCTTCAATAACAGTTTCATCAAATCGTCCTAGAATTAAATATAAATCAACACTTAAGGAAAGAAAGATCAAACACTGATTTATGTTAGTTTATGTTCACAATTTAGAAAGCAGCAGCAGGCCTATCACTCCCTATTTGCTCTGCTTATCAGGCAACCTTCTGAAGTCAAATCGAGTCTCTACAACTGGAATCAGTAGTGCTCCCACCAGAAAAGAAAATAATGTTTCTGATAAAACAAGAGGCAGAGGTGTCAACTAGTAAACAAATAATGCAGTCATAATCTAAAGCCTGTCAATATAAAAAACTTACCATTTAAGAAGCTGGTAATTTGAAACTAAAGTTGAAAGGAGAATTAATAAAGAACTCAAATGGTTTTCTATAGTAATTTAATACTGTAATTACTCATATAATTTTCCCTTTCCCACTCTTTTGATTTATAAACGGAGCTGAAGAGAGAAAATTATGAGAACATCTGTATGTCAGTGGGGTCAAAAACCTCAGCTTGAAGCAAAAAGCTTTCAAGCCAAATTCCATGTGTGATGCTGTCAGTGTACATGAAAGCACACTGGTGAGAAAAAAGAGAACACACACAGCACAGTGAGCTCTGGTTTGCAAGGTGATCGAAAGGTGGTTTTCAAAGAATTTTTTTTAATGATATATACAGTTTGAATGCTGATAAGACATTTTCAAATATGACCATTTTGTACTACTCTCAGATAAGATTACCAGTTGGCATTTGTCACATGCCATGTATCATACTGATTGCAATTTAGGTTTAAAAAAATACAAAATCAAAAGAGTAACACATCCCATACTTAAGTGGCTTTGCAAAATGTTAATAGAAAACTGAGGTGTAAAGAGATTCCTAGTTTTAGGCACCACAACTTACTGGAAATAAGTCAACTTCTTTGCAGTTATCACTACAAAGAAGCAAATGAAAGAAAGGGAGGAAAAAAAGAAACAGATGGATTAAAACAGAGCCCTCACTTGCTTTAGTCAAAGCATTAAACTACATCTGAGAGTACAAAGAGAAAAGAGGTTACTTTTGCGTGCCACACTTCTTGCAGTAGCTGAATAAGTATTTAATATAACTATAAAGTAAGGAAATTTATTTTTTACTAACTTTTTAAAATATCACCTCTATTTTCCACCCACTCAGAAACACAATTAATGATTAAATTTTGGTGTGCTAACTAAATTTGTGCCAACTCTCTACTCTCCCTTGTTTATGGGGAAATCTGTTTCAAAATGCTCCTCTATTGTAAAAACACATAATTACAAAAAAGATGTTCTAAACTAGGAAATGTCACATCTAATCCAACATACTTTCATTTAAAACCAGCCCTTATGTGTAAGATTATACTATATGCCAGCTAACAAACTTGACATAATAATTAGACTTTGTGGAAAATAACAGATTGAGGTTCAAGCATTTTGATTTTAATCATGATATCACCTTAAAATGGTTAACAATGTTTTATAAAAAGTGAACAGGTTTTTAAAAGTCTATGGAATGTAAATAAGCAAGGTAGCATGATCACATTAAAAATGCTTGTCAACCTAAAGATAAAAAAGAGAGAGAGAGGGAGACTCCTAGTTATACTACCCACAGCAAGAATTTGAAACTGACCACTAAATACCTCAGCTCCATGCGTCTCATGCTTATGGTGAAATGTCTACTTCAATGATAACTAAAAGAAATGGTTTTAGAGTTAGACCTGGATTCAAACTACTTGCTCTATCATTCACTAGCTATAAAATCTTAGGCAGATTATTTCCTAATTTACAAAATGGAGAAAATGAGCAATGTACTTAAAATGAGCAGTTCCATACCAGGCACATAGTAAGCACTTAATAAACCAATCATGGTGTCTTTAAATCTTCAAGTACCATCATAGTGTCTGGCATACAGAACATGCTAATATATTTTTGTTGACTGTATGAGTGAATAATAAAAACGTAGAAATACTTTCTAACACAAAGAACTACCTTACAGTGGAACATTCTATCCTAGAAGATAGTCATCTTCCACTGATAAGAAATTTTAGGGACTTACCTGGTGGTCCAGTGGTAAAGAATCCGCCTTCCAATCAATCCCAGGTTGGGGAACTAAGAGCCCGCATGCTGCGGGGCAACTAAGCCGTGCACCACAACTACTGAGCACGCATGCCACAACTAGAGAGCACGCACACCACAAACTACAGAGCACATGGGCTCTGGAACGCGCGTGCCACAACTACAGAGCCCACGCACTCTGGAGCCTGCGCTCCACAACCAGAGAAGAGAAAAACCTGCACGCCACAACTAGAGAGAAGCCTGCACGCTGCAACGAAGATCCCACGTGCCACCAGACCCGACACAGCCAAAAAGAGAAAGAAAGAAAGAAAAAGAAATTATAACAGTGGGTCCATAAACAACCCCCTATGCTTAATGGATGGGTTACAACAATCCTACAAAACTCCACGCGTATGTCCACAGGTACATTTTTCTAGGTAAAAGATCTGTAACTTGTATCAGCATCCTCAAAGAGCCCAGGCCCAGTAAAGGTTAGCAGGCAAGTGGCAATCAATTAGAGGATTCCTAACATTCAGTATGCTACTTCATTTACTTTGGGATAGCCAGTTGCTATCCCCATATCTATTCTCGCCTTCTTTCTAAGTAAAATAATCCCCAATTTCTAACTAGGTATATGGCGGCCCAGGGAAAAAAAAAAAGACTATAATTTCCAGCATGCCTTGCAGTTACATGTGGACACGGACTAAATTCTGGCCAATAACATATAAACAAAAGTTATTTTGCAGATTACCAGAAATCTCTTTAAGAGACAACTGATATACACCCTCACCTCCCCACCTCCCGCTTTTTCTTCTATTTCCTTTTCCCTTTCCAAGAAGGACTCTGATGTGGGAGGTTGAAAATGATATAGCAACAAGGCAGGAGCTTGGAATCCTGATTACTTTGGAGCTGCCCTGCCTCCTATGCTGCCCTGCATAGGCTACCTCCAGAGCTTATGCCATGAGGAAAAAATTGACATCTATCTGGTTTTAAGTTTTGTCACAAGTAACCAAACCTAATATAATCCATTATGCTAAATCTGCTTTCCTATTAGTTCCCAGTTCATACGCAACAATTACATTAAATTAAATTCTTCCAATGACAAAAAACACATCTAAAATGACGCTGCTAGCATACCTATCAATAATATTATCTGGAAACAAACTTCTAAGAGCCCTAACACGTAGAGCAAATTCTGTGGCCTGAAAACAATCTAAGATATTCAATCTTGGGGAAAAAACTGTAGGCCAAACAGGCTAAAATGACAGCTAAATGTCCATTATTCCTTGTTTTGCCTAAATAAGAAATTAAGTATGCATCAGTGCTTATGATTACTGTCCAACATATTTATCCTTTAAACAAAAAAGTAAACTGCAGTACCTGTAAATTAGTATTTATGTGAGCATCTGCAATCTCAGAACAGAAATGCAGAAAATGTACACATTATATTATGCTTCAACCCACAAGACCACCTGATATTATCTTTAAATGAACTAACAACTTGTTGAAAAATTTTAATGAAAAACTTCCTAATATTTGATGACATCCTAAAAAACTCTCATTTACTGGCTGAAACAAATACATAAAAATGTAGATGCTTTAATCCTAGTGTGATCAATGACTCATCCCACCTCCCTATTAAACTAGATTTAAATGCTTAAGCAACAAGCATATCACTTCTAAATAGAATAAACATGTCAAAAGTGTGTCTCTGTTATATTTCTATTGATCTATACATTTCTATTCCACTAAACTTGGACAAGCAGAGATGAATCAGAACATTTTTCAGAATGGAGTAAAGCCAAAATTAAAGGCTAATGCATTAAAAGGTTCAATTGCACTGAATCCTATCATCACAACTAATATGATTAAAGAACATGCTCACTTCTTTGCTCCTAAGATATTTCAAAATAACAACAAAAAATAGTATTGGCAGCACAAAGAGAAGCAGATGAATTTTAATGCAGTAACTACTGGCCCTAATATATGTTACAAAGCCACCTAATTTGAAAATTAGATTAAGAGTTAGCAAGATTCTAATGGTAGATAACACATTAGTGGCTATTCTCAAATTGTTAATCTTTTAATATCATCAACCTCCCTTAAAAGGCAACAACAATGAGAAATTAATAAACAGGTGCTTCTCTTATCAGTGCTTTAAATTTCCATTCACAGGAATGGAAATTTTTTTATTTTCCTGTGAACAGAGTAGAAAGTTTATACGTAATTGTCATACAAAATGTAAAACAAATTTTTCCTGAGGTTTATTATACAATATTACATATTACATACTATATTATTTGTGTGTGAGTATGTATACAGTATCTTTAAGCCACTCCACCACCTCCAAATTACTGAACAATGGTTTGCTATTAAAAGCTGCAAAAGGAAAATTAAACCAAAACCTTCTAATAAAGCTGGTAAAGCATCGGAAATAAAGTCTCTCTCTTTGATTTATAAGCTGCCTTTGAGATTTTCTCTATGTTTTTTTAATTACGTAGAACAACTCCTGAAAGCAGCGTTCACAACTTTTTTAAAATGCAAATGTCGATGACCAAAAACTGATTATACAAAACTAAAAGTTATCCTTGACCAGTAAGAAACTAGCCAGAAAAGCTTGGTGCTAATTCTTAACTGTATTAAAAATTCATTCACAGAGTAAAAAGAAAAAGAGGGAGGCCAACGTTCTCAGGTGTGAATTCCCTCTAGTCAACAGCACCAAGAACATACCTCTAGTTAAACAATCTGGATTTAAGACTCCGAGAAAGTATACTATGGGGAACCCTGAGGCATTTCACTAAGAGGGTGTTAGAAAGGACTTAACAGGATTTGAGCCTGTGTTAGGTGCTTTGGGGAAAGATTCAAAGAAGTGGGGCTTTGTTTGCCCTGGCTTGGATGCTGTCAGGAAGTGGGAGTAATTCTATGATTCTGTTAATTCTAATTCTGTGATTCTATGATTTTAATAAATCTTACTATGAGGCAAGAAGAATGAAGAGAGGCTAAGGCTGTGATTTGTAAGAAAAAAAGCTGTAGTCATCACGATAGCCAGGATGAAGATATGCTTGATCATTTTTGTGACTTGAAAAATGTTTTCGTCTGTGTTCAGACATGATTACGGAGTGGTCTTGTTTTAGTCTTGATCCAAGGACACAGAGTGGCCTTGTCTAATGTTCCTGTTCTGTGAAACTGCTTACGTTCAACAGAAGAACAACACAGCTTAGCTGTGAATGCCAGGCCAACTTTAAGAAACACCAAAGTCAAACAAATAGGTAGTGTCGGGCCAGTTCTTTCTTAGATCTGTCAGGAACTGCTTTGCCTTTCTCACAGGAAATCATAGTGTGAGGAGAGATGTAACAAAGCAAACAAAAAACAATGATCTAATCATGAGAAAACAATCAGATCAAGATTGTGAAACCTACAAAACAACTGTCTCATACTCTTTAAAAATGTCAGTGTCATGATAGACCAAAAAAAAATGCATAAGGAATAGTCTAGATTAAAGAAACAAACCTAGAGGCATAATCCTGGATCCAAAAAAGAAAAAAATCTAAAAAAACCATTTTTAGAATAACGGAAAAATCTGAGTATTGACTACATATTTGATAATAGTATTATATCAATGCTAAATTCCTTGAGTGCTAAATTCCTTGAATAATATGGTATTGTGACTATAGGGGAAATATGGGAAGTAGGGATGAAATGTCACTATATCTGCAACTTATTCTCAAGTGGTTCAGTAAAAAAATGATACACACACACACACACACAGAGATACAGGAAAATGTGGCAAAATGTTTATCAGTGAACTTGGACAAAAGGTATGTAAGTGTTCACTACACTACTCTTTAGGGTCTTTTGGTAAATTTGCAAAGTTTGCAAGTTAAAAAAAATTGGAGAAAAATAAAATGAGTTAAGTGTCATATTGGTGAGATGTAGAACCACAAGGGGAAAACAACTAACTCAGCCTAAAGGAAACAGAACTTCCTAGAAGATGAGACAGCTAAAAATCTTAAAGGCTAACCAGAACGTTCTCAGTGGAACAGTACAACACTGAAGAAGGAGACAGAGAAAGTGTGGTACATTAGAGGAAAGGCAGACCGAGCAACAGATGAGCACTAACAGTAGCTGACGTGTGTCAAGCACTGAGCTATACATACTACAGATACGATCCTCAGAACAGGAAGCTATAATCCCTAACTCACCAATAACAAAATAGCCTCAGATGTTAATTTGTACAAGATCACACCACTAAGTAAATAATGGAGAGGAGATGTGGGCCTAAATCTATCCGACTCCAAAAGGCATGTTCTTTTCACTGTAACACTAGAAGAGTAACTACATATCCAATGGTTCTGTAAATTAAATAGGACTCTCTTTTGCAGCTGAGGCTTATGTACTAAAAATGTGAGAATAGCTAAAAGACAGACGATTAACCAACACTTCGCTCCACACAACCACAGCTGCTGCCTACAAGGTTCACTGCAACTATAAGTATTACAAATGGACTGTACCATTTATTGAAAGAGATAAATTGCTCACTTACTAAGATTAATAAGAAAATTTCACTCTTTAATATATAAGGATGTGGAGAAAAGCTGACAATAATCCACTAGCAACAGACAATAATAGCTAAGAACCTCAACCAATTCAGAAGCCACTCCCTTTCACCCAGTGACAAGCTTATTAAGAAGCCAGGCTGTACATCTCCCAACGTTAAAGTTACAGCTACTTGGGTGCAGTTGAATTCCACAGTACAGAACGTATAAGGCAGAAAGTAAAAATATCCCTCCACTCACATCATCATAGGTTATACATATTAGGTACGACTTCACACAAATATGTATGTCTATTTAAACACAGATGGGATCTTACTAAACATATTGCTATGCAACATTTGTTTTCTATATCTTAAAAATATATCTTGGACATCTTTCTATATCAGTGTATCTCAAATAGCTGCAGAATTCTATTAATTGGCTAAATTATGGCACATCCATAGAATCACAGAGTGAGAAAATTCAGTGTCAGTATTGAAAATGCTTTCAAGGAAATCCATGTGTATATACATATATGTGTGTTCATATATGTGCTGTGTGTTCTCAAAGTTTGGTCCACAAACTGCTGGGGGTCCCCCCGAGGACCTTTTAAGGTATCAACAAGGTCAAAACCATTTTCATAATAATACCAAGACAGCAGTTGCATTTTTCACCACACTGACATTTGCACTGATAATCTAAAAGCAATGGCAGTAAAACTGCTGACCTCTTGGCATGAATCAAGACAATGACACCAAACTATACTGACTAGTACTCGTCATATTCCTTATTGCCACTCACTCATATTAAATTTTTTTAAATGCCAGTTTCACGTGAGAATGTCCTTGATGAAGCAGTAAAAATTATTAACTTTATTAAACCTCAATCCTTGAGACCATTTCTATTCTTTTTTCTTGATTTCTGGCTGCGTCGGTTCTTAGTTGCAGCATGCAGGCTCTTCATTGTGGTGCGCGGGCTTCTCTCTAGTTGTGCGTGGAGGTTTTCTCTTATGCAGTTGTGACGTGCCGGTTCCAGAGGGCTCTGTCGTCTGTGGCACGTAGGCTCTAGTTGAGACATGAGAGCTCAGTAGTTGTGGCACACGGGCTTAGTTGCCCCATGGCATGTGGGATCACAGTTCCCTGACCAGGGATCGAACCTGTGTCCCCTGCTTTGCAAGGCGGATTCTTTACCACTGGACCACCAGGGAAGTCCCTGAGACTATTTCTTTTTAAAAGTCTACAGGTAAAAGAAAACTATAACTACTCAGACTTGGAAATTTGACAGATATTCTCTCAAAAATAAACAAACTGAGCCTAACACTTCAAGTAAAACAACCAATGGCATTGTTTTCAGTGATGAAATTCAAGCTGTCAATTCACTATAAGCTTGACAGCTTCGCGATACTTAAAAAATTTCCTCTAGGGCTTCCCTGGTGGCGCAGTGGTTGAGAGTCCGCCCCCCAATGCAGGGGACACGGGTTCGTGCCCCAGTCCGGGAAGATCCCACATGCCGCAGAGCGGCTGGGCCCGTGAGCCATGGCCACTGAGCCTGCGCGTCCGGAGCCTGTGCTCCGCAACGGGAGAGGCCACAACAGTGAGAGGCCCGTGTACAGAAAGAAAAAAAAAAAAAATTTTCCTTTAGAGATGTGTGATGATATTAACAATTTTTGATATTATATAATGAAACGGGTCAACATTTTCAAGATATGCATAACTCAAGAAACCAATCTTTTTCAAATGATCAATGCATGATGTTACAAGCTCATGCATAAGTAAAATATCCATTCAAATCTAAGACAGACTAGATGGATTTTTTTTTAATTTTTTATGCTTTTTTTTTTTTTTTGGCCTGTATTGGGTCTTCGTTGCTGCACATGGGCTTTCTCTAGTTGTGGTGAGTGGGGGCTACTCTTCTTTGAGATGTGCGGGCTTCTCATTGTGGTGGCTTCTCTTGCTGAGGATCACGAGCTCTACGAGTGCGGGCTTCAGCAGCTGCAGCACACAGGCTCAGTAGTTGCAGCACGCAGGTCCTAGAGCACACGGGCTTCAGTAATTGCAGCGCATGGGCTCAGCAGTTGGAGAGCACGGGCTCTAGGGCGTGTGGGCTTCAGCAGTTGTGGTGCGTGGGCTCAGTAGTTGTGGCTCACAGGCTCTAGAGCGCAGACTCATTAGTTGTGGCCCATGGGCTTAGTTGCTCTGCGGCACGTGGGATCTTCCCAGACCAGGGATCGAACCCATGTCCCCTGCATTGGCAGGCAGATTCTTAACCACTGCACCACCAGGGAAGTCCCCAGACCAATGGATTTTAATAAAACAAAGTACCAAAGGTTCACTCATAGGATTTCAGATTCCATAATGCAATTAAACCTCTAAGAAATTACTGCTGTGGGGGGTGGAGTCAAGATGGCAGAGTGGGAGGACGCAGAGTTTGCATCTCCCCATAACTAGGGCACCTACCAGATGCTGGTGGGGGACCTCAACACCCAAGGGGACAGGAGGAACCCCAAAGTGACAAGGTAGGACGTAGGGGGGAGCAAGGGGGGAGGAGAAGTAGAGGCCGAATGGGAACAGCACCGCTGAGGGATGGCTAGGGGAGGGAAGGAGTTCCCAAGCCTTCAGAGACCCTTGGGGGTTCAGAGGATCAGAGGGGAAAGCGGCTAGCACTTCCCCTGCCCAATCGGGCCCCGGGAAGCCTGCTGGGGTCCCAGGCCGGGTCCTCTGCCCTCCAGGGCCCCTTCTGGCCATGTGGGTCCTGGGGGCATGGGAGGGACGGGTGCGGGGGGGGGGGGGGGGGGGGGGTGAATAGGAGAGGCAAATGGGGAGGGACCCTCAGGGATCGGAGGATCAGGGAGGGAACGCAGCTTGCATTTCCCCCACCTAGGCAGGCCCTGGGAAGCCTGCTGGGTTGTAGGGGCATGGGAGCAAGGTGGTGGTGGGGAAGGAGAGGAGGAAGACAAGGGACCCTCCAAGAATGGAGGATCGGGGGGAACGTGCCTAGCATTTCCCCTGCCCACTCAGGCCTGGGGCGCCTGCTGGGGTCCCGGGCCTGGTCCTCAATCATCCAAGATCCCCTCCAGCCGCGTGGCGGGGGAAGGGAGGGAGAAGAGTAGAGGTGAACGGGGAGGGACACTCTGGGATGGGAGGATCACCGGGGAGAGGCATGGCTAACATTTCCCCAACCAATCGGACCCCGGGGACCCTGCTGAGGTCCTGGGCCTCATCATCCACACTCCGAGGCCAGAGGCACTCCAGGGCACCTCTGGCTGCACTGAGCCTATGCCCCGCCCCCATCCACCCAGGGCCCATGGGTCCTAAACCTAGACCCCGCCCCCGCCTAATCCACACCCCTGCCTAAGCCCCACCCCCCACAGCCAAGGCCTTTTCTGGTTGTTTTTCTTTTCCCTCTTTCTTGCTACTGTGGTTCTGTCTTATCTTCTCGTTATTGTTTCATCTATATTTTTATTTTTTCTAACATATCTGTTAGTTTTCTAATCTTATTTTATTTTTTACTCTTTGTTATTGTCTCCTCCCTTTTTTTTTTTCTTTGCCACCCCGCGTGGCTTGCGGGATCTTGGTTCACGGGCCAGGGGTTGGGCCTGAGCCCCTGTGGTAGGAGCTCCGAGTCCGAACCACTGGACTAACAGAGAACCTCAGACCCCAAGGAATATTAATCAGACTGAGGTCTCCTGGAGGTCCTCATCTCACCACCAAGACCTGGCTCTACCCAACAGCCTACAAACTCCAGTGCTGGAAGCCTCAGGCCAAACAACCAGTAAGACAGGAACACAGTCCCACCCATAAAAAAAAAAAAAAAAAAAAATGAGATGACAAAAAACCATGTTACAGATAAAGGAGCAAAGTAAAAACCTACAACCAAATAAATGAAGAGGAAATAAGCAACCTACCTGAAAAAGAATTCAGAATAATGGTAGTACAAATGATCCAAAATCTCAGAAACAGAATGGAGGCACAGATCAAGAAAATACGAGAAATATTTAAGAAAGACCTAGAAGAACTAAAGAACAAACAGAGATGAACAACACAATAAATGAAATTAAAAATACACTAGCAGGAATCAACAGCAGAATAACTGAGGCAGAAGAACGAATAAGTGAGCTGGAAGACGGAATGGTGGAAATAACTGCCGAGGAGCAGAATAAAGACAAAAGAATGAAAAGAATTGAAGACAATCTCAGAGACCTCTGGGACAACACTAAACACACCAACACACATATTAATCAAACTATCAAAAATTAAATTCAAAGAAAAAAATATTTAAAGAAGCAAACCTCTGGGACAACACTAAACACACCAACATACGAATTATAGGGGTCCCAGAAGAAGAACAAAAAAGGATGGGTCTGAGAAAATATTCAAAGAGATTATAGTAAAAAACTTCCCTAACGTGGGAAAGGAAATAGCCACCCAAGTCCAGGAAGCACACAGAGTCCCACACAGGATAAACCCTAGGATAAACACACCAACACACATATTAATCAAACTATCAAAAATTAAATTCAAAGAAAAAAATATTTAAAGAAGCAAGGGAAAAGCAAAAAATAACATACAAGGGAATCCCCATAAGGTTATCAGCTGGTTTTTCAGCAGAAACTCTCCAGGCCAGAAGGGAGTGGCAGGGTATACTTAAAGTACTGAAAGAGGAAAACCTACAACCAAGATTACACTACCCAGCAAAGATCTCATTCAGGTTTGATGGAGAAATTAAAATCTTTACAGACAAGCAAAAGTTAAGATAATTTGGCACCACCAAACCAGCTTTACAACAAATGCTATAGGAACTTCTCTAGGTGAAGAAAAAGACCCACAGAAACAAACCTAAAATAATTAAGAAAATGGTAATAGGAACATACATATCAATAAATACCTTAAATGTAAATGGATTAAATGCCCCAACCAAAAGACACAGACTGCCTGAATGGATACAAAAACAAGACCTGTATAGGTATGCTGTCTACAAGAGACCTACTTCAGACCTAGGGACACATACAGACTGAAAGTGAGGGGATAGAAAAAGATATTCCATGCAAATGGAAATCAAAAGAAAGCTGGAGTAGCAACAGTCATATCAGATAAAATAGACTTTAAAATAAAGACTGTTACAAGTGATAAGGAAAGACACTACATGATGATCAAGGGAGCAATCCAAAAAGAAGATAAAACAAATATAAATATTTATACACCCAACATAGGAGCACCTCAATATATAAAGCAAATGCTAACCACAAAAGGAGAAATCGATGGTAACAATAATTGTAGGGGACTTTAACACCCCACTTACAGCAACGGACAGATCAAACAGAAAATAAATAAGGAAACAGAAGCTTTAAATGACACAGCAGACCAGATAGATTTAATTGATATTTATAGGAGAGTCCACCCGAAAGTGGCAGAATACACTTTCTTCTCAGTGCACACAGAACATTCTCCAGGATAGATACATCTTGGGTCACAAATCAAGCCTTGGAAAGCTTAAGAAAACTGAAATCGTATTAAGCATCTTTTCCAACAACAAGGCTATGAGATTAGAAATCAATTATGGGAAAACGACTGAAAAAATCACAAATACATGGAGGCTAAACAGCGTGCTACTAAATAACCAAGAGATCACTGAAGACACCAAAGAGGAAATAAAAAATACCTAGAAACAAATGACAATGAAAACACGACGACCCAAAACCTATGGGACACAGCAAAAGCAGTTCTAAGAGGGAAGTTTATAGCAATTCAATCTCAACTCAAGAAACAAGAAAAATCTCAAATAAACAATCTAACCTTACACTTAAAGCAACTAGGGAAAGAAGAACAAAGAAAACCCAAAGTCAATAGAAAGAAAGAATTCGTAAATATCAGAGCAGAAATAAATAAAACAGAAATGAAGGAAACAATAGCAAAGATCAATAAAAGTAAAAGTTGGAAGGTACAACTTTCTAAGACTGAACCAGGAAGAATTAGAAAATATAAACAGACCTATAACGAGTAACGAAATTGAAACAGTAATTAAAAATCTGCCAACAAACAAAAGTCCAGGACCAGAGGGCTTCACAGGCGAATTCTACCAAACATTTAAAGAAGAGCTAACACCTATCCTTCTCAAACTCTTCAAAAAAATTGCAGAGAAAGGAACACTCCCAAATTTGTTCTATGAGGCCACCATCACCCTGACACCAAAACCAGAAAAAGATACTACAAAAAAAGAAAATCACAGACCAATATCACTGATGAACAAGGACACAAAAATCCTCAACAAAGTACTAGCAAACAGAATCCAACAACACTTTAAAAGGATCATACACCATGATCAAGTGGGATTTATCCCAGGAATGTAAGTATTCTTCAATATATGCAAATCAGTCAATGTGATACACCATATTAACAAATTGAAGGATAAAAACCATATGATCATCTCAATAGA
>NC_041217.1:32887780-32921245 GCF_002837175.3 Physeter macrocephalus
GACTTGCTAAACAGCGTGCTACTAAATAACCAAGAGATCACTGAAGACACCAAAGAGGAAATAAAAAATACCTAGAAACAAATGACAATGAAAACACGACGACCCAAAACCTATGGGACACAGCAAAAGCAGTTCTAAGAGGGAAGTTTATAGCAATTCAATCTCAACTCAAGAAACAAGAAAAATCTCAAATAAACAATCTAACCTTACACTTAAAGCAACTAGGGAAAGAAGAACAAAGAAAACCCAAAGTCAATAGAAAGAAAGAATTCGTAAATATCAGAGCAGAAATAAATAAAACAGAAATGAAGGAAACAATAGCAAAGATCAATAAAAGTAAAAGTTGGTTTTTTGAGAAGATAAACAAAATTGATAAACCTTTAGCCAGACTCATCAAGAAAAAAAGGGAGAGGGTGCAAATCAAAAAAATTAGAAATGAAATAGAAGAAATCACAACTGACACTGCAGAAATACAAAGGATTATAAGAGACTACTACAAACAAGTATATGCCATTAAAATGGACAACCTCAAAGAAATGGACAAATTCTTGGAAAGGTACAACTTTCTAAGACTGAACCAGGAAGAATTAGAAAATATAAACAGACCTATAACGAGTAACGAAATTGAAACAGTAATTAAAAATCTGCCAACAAACAAAAGTCCAGGACCAGAGGGCTTCACAGGCGAATTCTACCAAACATTTAAAGAAGAGCTAACACCTATCCTTCTCAAACTCTTCAAAAAAATTGCAGAGAAAGGAACACTCCCAAATTTGTTCTATGAGGCCACCATCACCCTGACACCAAAACCAGAAAAAGATACTACAAAAAAAGAAAATCACAGACCAATATCACTGATGAACATAGATGCAAAAATTTTAGCCAGACTCATCAAGAAAAAAAGGGAGAGGGTGCAAATCAAAAAAATTAGAAATGAAATAGAAGAAATCACAACTGACACTGCAGAAATACAAAGGATTATAAGAGACTACTACAAACAAGTATATGCCATTAAAATGGACAACCTCAAAGAAATGGACAAATTCTTGGAAAGGTACAACTTTCTAAGACTGAACCAGGAAGAATTAGAAAATATAAACAGACCTATAACGAGTAACGAAATTGAAACAGTAATTAAAAATCTGCCAACAAACAAAAGTCCAGGACCAGAGGGCTTCACAGGCGAATTCTACCAAACATTTAAAGAAGAGCTAACACCTATCCTTCTCAAACTCTTCAAAAAAATTGCAGAGAAAGGAACACTCCCAAATTTGTTCTATGAGGCCACCATCACCCTGACACCAAAACCAGAAAAAGATACTACAAAAAAAGAAAATCACAGACCAATATCACTGATGAACAAGGACACAAAAATCCTCAACAAAGTACTAGCAAACAGAATCCAACAACACTTTAAAAGGATCATACACCATGATCAAGTGGGATTTATCCCAGGAATGTAAGTATTCTTCAATATATGCAAATAAATCAATGTGATACACCATATTAACAAATTAAGGAATAAAAACCATATGATCATCTCAATAGGTGCAGAAAAAGCTTCTGACAAAATTCAACACCCATTTATGATAAAAACTCTCCAGAAAATGTGCACAGACGGAACCTACTGCAACATAATAAAGGTCATATATGACAAACCCACACCAAACATCATTGGTGAAAAACTGAAAGCATTTTCACTAAGACCAGGAACAAGACAAGGATGTCCACTCTTGCCACTCATTCAATATAGTGAAATCTCTTGCATTCCTATACACTAACAACGAAAGATCAAAAAGAGAAATTAAAGAAACAATCCAATTTACCATCTTAACAAAAAGAATAAAATACCTAGGAATAAACCTACCTAAGGAGGCAAAAGACCTGTACTCAGAAAACTATAAAACAGTGATGAAAGAAATCAAAGATGACATAAACAGATAGGAGAAATATACCATGTTCTTGGATTGGAAGAAACAGATTTGTGAAAATGATTATACTACCCAAAGCAATCTACAGATTCAATGCAATCGCTATCAAATTACCAGTGGTATTTTTCACAGAATTAGAACAAAAAATTTTACAATTTGTATGGAAACACAAAAGACCCTGAATAGCCAAAGCAATCCTGAGGGAAAAAACATGGAGCTGGAGGAATCAGGCTCCCTGACTTCAAGCTGTACCACAAAGCTACAGTAACCAAGACAGCATGGTACTGGCACAAAAACAGAAATATAGATCAGTGGTACAGGATAGAAAGCTCAGAGATAAACCCGCACACATGTGGTCACCTACTTTATGACAAATGAGGCAAGAACAGACAATGGAGAAAAGACAGCCTTGTCAATAAGTGGTGCTGGGAAAACTGGACAGCTACATGTAAAAGAATGAAATTAGAACACTCCCTAACACCATACACAAAAATAAACTCAAAATGGATTAAAGACGTAAATGTAAGACCGGACACTACTAAACTTTTGAGGAAAACATAGGAAAAACACTCTTTGACACAAGCCACAGCAAGATCTTTTTTGACCCACCTCCTAGAGTAATGAAAATAAAACCAAAAATAAACAAGTGGGACCTAATGAAACTTAAAATCTTTTGCACAGAAAAGGAAACAATAAACAAGATGAAAAGACAACCCTCAGAATGGGAGAAAATATTTGCAAGCGAAGCAACAAAGGATTAATCTCCAAAATATACAAACAGCTCATGGAGCTCAATATCAAAAAAACAAACAACCCAATCAAAAAATGGGTGGAAAACCTAAATAGACATTTCACCATAGATGACATACAGATGGCCAAGAGGCACATGACAAGATGCTCAACATCACTAATTATTAGAGAAATGCAAATCAAAACTACAATGAGGTATCACCTCACACTGGTCAGAGTGGCCATCGTCAAAACATCTACAAACAGTAAATGCTGGAGAGGGTGTGGAGAAAAGGGAACCCTCTTGCACTGCTGGTGGGAACGTAAATTGGCACAGCCACTATGGAGAAAAGTATGGAGGTTCTTTAAAAAACTAAAAATAGAACTATCGTATTACCCAGTAATCCTACTACTGGGCATATACCCTGAGAAAACCATAATTCAAAAGGACACATGTACCCCAATGTTCATTGCAGCTCTATTTACGATAGCCAGGACATGGAAACAACCTAAATGTCCAATGACAGATGAATGGATAAAGAAGATGTGGCACATATATACAATGGAATATTACTCAGTCATGAAAAGGAACGAAATTGGGTCATTTGTAGAGATGTGGATGGACCTAGAGTCTGTCAGTCAGAATGAAGTAAGCCAGAAAGAGAAAAACAAATATCATATAGTAACGCATATATGTGGAATATAGAAAAATGGTAGAGATGAACCTATTTGCAGGGCAGGAATACAGACGTAGATGTACAGAACGGACATGTGGACCCAGGGGGTGATGGGGAAGGTGGGATGAATTGGGAGATTACGAATGACATATATACACTACCATGCATAAAACTGATAGCTAGTGGGAACATGCTATAAAGCACAGAAAGCTCAGTTCGGTGCTCTGTGACGACCTAGATCGGTGGGATGGGGGGTGTGGGGAAGGGAGGTCCAAGGGGGAGGGGATATAGGTAGACATATAGCTGATTCACTTCATTCTACAGCAGAAACTAACACAACATTCTAAAGCAATTATACTCCAATTAAAAAAAATTTTAATAAAAGAATAAGAAATTGCTGCTGTCTACTCAGTCATAGAAAAGAATAAATTTTGCCATATGTAACAATATGGATGTACCTGGAAAGTATTATGCTTAGTGAAATAAGGCAGAGAAAGACAAATACTGTATATTTTCACTTATATGTAGAATCTAAAAAATAAAACAAACAAATGAGTATGACAAAACAGAAACAGACACACAGATACATAGAACAAACTAATGGTTACCAGTGGAGACAAGGTTGAGGGGCGGGGCAATATAGGGGTAGGGGATTAAGAGGTACAAACTACTAGGCATAAAATAAATAAGATACAAGGATGTAATGTACAGCATAGAGAATACAGCCAACATTTTATAACTTCAAATAGAGTATAATTTTTAAAAATATCAAAGCACTATGTTGTACACCTGAAACTAACATAATATTGTAAATCAGCTAGACTTCAATAACAAAAAAAGAAGGAATTTACCACTGTCAAGCTCTGATGTATCAAAGAATATCTTCAATTATCTGAAGAGCTATTAAAATACTCCTCCCTTTTTCAACTACATCATCTGTGTGACCCTAAATTTTCGTCATATACTTCAACCAAAACCATCACCACAGACTGAATCCAGAAGAAGATACAAGAATCAGCTGTTGGGACTTCCCTGGTGGCGCAGTGGTTAAGAATCCGCCTGCCAAGGTAGGGGACACGGGTTTGAGCCCTAGTCCGGGGAGATCCCACATGCCGCAGAGCAACTAAGCCCGTGCACCACAACTACTGAACCTGCGCTCTAGAGCCAGCGAGCCACAACTACTGAAGCCCGTGCTCTGCAGCAAGAGAAGCCACCGCAATGAGAAGCCCACACACCACAACGAAGAGTAGCCCCTACTCGCCACAACTAGAGAAAGCCCGCACACAGCAAGGAAGACCCAATGCAGCCAAAAATAAATAAATAAATTAAATAAATTTATTTTTTAAAAAAAGAATCAGCTGTCTTCTTTTAATACAGGCATCCCTAGAGCCAGCGAGCGCTAACTACTGAAGCCCGTGCTCTGCAGCAAGAGAAGCCACCGCAATGAGAAGCCCACACACCACAACGAAGAGTAGCCCCTACTCGCCACAACTAGAGAAAGCCCGCACACAGCAAGGAAGACCCAATGCAGCCAAAAATAAATAAATAAATTAAATAAATTTATTTTTTAAAAAAAGAATCAGCTGTCTTCTTTTAATACAGGCATTGGAGGTTCGCAAAAGTAAATACTACTCCTCTAGTTTTTTTGCCTTGGAAAAATCATTTTTCATAAAAATATTAACATGTTAAGTGCGTTTTTATTCTTAATTTAGGACAATAATATTTTTTAACTTCTAGTATGGCAAATATTAAGAGATACAACCAAATAAACAACAGTTCTTCAAGCTTCAATAATTTTTAAGAGTGTAAAGGAGACTTCTGAAGCCAAAGCGTCTAATAATCTGATAAATATCTCCTATGTAGACATGAGAATAGATGTGTAGTAAAACTTACCCAAAACAGGAAAAGGTATATTTCAAATTGTCCTCCCCAAACTGGTCAAATTTCTACTCTTCCTGTATCTATTTCCCCATAGTAGCTATAATCAAACTTTTAAATTTCTGCCATGAGACTGACTTTTTTTTTTTTTTTTTTTTTTTTTTGGGCTGCATTGGGTCTTCGCTGCTGCGTGCGGGCTTTCTCTAGTTGCGGCGAGCAGGGGATGCTCTTCATTGCGGTGTGCGGGCTTCTCATCGTGGTGACTTCTCTTGTTGCAGAGCACGGGCTCTAGGTGCGCGGGCTTCAGTAGTTGTAGCACGCAGGCTCAGTAGTTGTGGCTCGCGGGCTCTAGAGCCTAGGCTCAGTAGTTGTGGCTCATGGGCTTAGTTGCTCCACCGCATGTGGGATCTTACCACACCAGGGCTCAAACCTGTGTCCCCTGCCACTGGAAGACAGATTCTTCACCACTATGCCACCAGGGAGGCCCGTGACTGACTTTTAATATCATTGCCTATAACTACTCCAACTCTTAAATCTTAACTCATTTTCTTTTTGCTCAATTTATTTTTCAAGCATTTATATGTTAGGCATGGTCCTACATGCTGAAGATATATCCGTAAGTAAGAATAAAGCATTCTCCAAACAACACAGCTTAGAGTTGAAAGGAGGAGGAAAAGACAGTTAAGTACAACATGAGGGAGGTTTCTTTACTTTCAGAATACAAAAAAAAAAAAAACCTTTTTGATGTGGATTTAGAAGTATGATTCTTAAAACTCCTCAGATTAGTCAATTTTTTAAATTATTTGCATCTTCATAATAAAAGTAGAGTGTCACAAGATTTAAAAACTTGACAGTAAGAATGCCACATCGTACAGCACTTCTGGATCATGATGCTCACTTCAACTATGAGACTCTAAGTTTCTTAGAAGACAGAGATTGAGTCATTGTATCCACAGTGCTTACTCCTAAAATGTTTCTTGAATTAAATGTGCCCATAAAATTTCCAGATAATTAAGAGCTAAACTGAAATTAATCAGAGAAGACTCTATTCATAACAGATTTGTGGCATGTAACCAGCTACAACTTTAATCAGGACAGGTGTCAAGAAAAAAAGTAGGGAACCATAGATCTTGGATAGTAACTATGAACAAAAGGCAACAGAAATGTGGAGTACCAATGGAATGTCTGGACTCAAAGGCCAAAAGCAAGCAGTCAAAGGTTAATAGCCTACAATAACAAAGAGTTTGTGGATCCCCCTAATGCTTAGTAGGAGAACGGAATGAATGGATGGACCCATCAGGACTAATGGTTCTATTGCCAGTGACCAGTTGCCCACATCCCTCAATTGTTTTTCACCTTTTAAATTATGCATCCAAGATACTTCTTGCTATTACTTATATTTCAATATATCACTATATATCATAAATTGTTAATATTTAGTATTTATTAAAATTAAATAATTGTAGCAAGAAGCTTTCGATGACCACTTTATTCTGGCATAAATGCCACTGATGTTGCTATACTATATAAGATTCCCTGCATCTTGTGCCCAGATCTCAAGAAGCTGTTAAAACATGCTGAATATCCTGAGTGAGCAGGTGTGAAGCTCAGTTAGTACTGTGGTCCTGCAATCAGCTCAGAATGAAGAAATCCCTGTGCCACGTGGACTCTTAGCCAATGGAGACAAGATAACATCAGATCATACAGAATTCTTCTAAAATGAAAGACAGACAGTAGGGTTCAGTCAAGAGATCAAAACCACACAGTAACTGGAACAGGAAAAGTTTAATATAAAGAATTATTAACCATGACCATGGAAAAATGAGAAACTCTAAAGTGAAAAGAGAACTCTAAAGAATACCCCAGGGTACCCAAGGAAGAAAAAAATTGGAAGGGGGAAGCCCTCCCCAAGGTTAGGACTCAGATCTTCTTGGAAAAGGTATGGTTACAGCCACTGGATGGGGGAGACATTTGCTGGGTTCCCCGGGCCAGAACTGGTCCACAGTTGCCAGGAAGGACCCCTGCAGACTTCAGAAGGGACAAGTCTGGCGGGTGGGCAACGAAAGAGTCACAGTGCTGGGAGCCCACTCACAAACAAGGTAATGCAAGGCCTGGGGGACACAGTGGCAGTGTCAGGAAGGCCACAGGAAATGACTTTCTGTAGTAATAAAGGTAGGCCAAAGCTGTCAGACATGCATGGAGAAGGAGAAGGGCATCAAGAATCTGTTCGCCTGCAGGGCAACAAGGCCTTAGGTCTACAGTGTCCCTTTCAGGAGGGGTACAGGGTGCTAGCAGGCTGAAGCTGAGAGGCAGGTACACAGAGGAAGTCAGAGAGTCTGAAGCCCATTCTCCAATAGGTCGGGGGAACTTTGTGTGCTTAGCTAGATGGCCATCAATTGGCTGGGGCTGCAAGCTTATCAGGAGCCTGAGCTCTAGGTATACAGCTGAGGCAGATGCCTCTGGCAACAGTGCAGCAAAAGCAAAATGAAAAACAAAGCCCATAGAACACTGGAAAGAAGAAGAAAAGACCTGACCCTCCCACAATGCCCCTCCAGTGTCCTCTACTGTGAAGCTTAACTGCATACTCACTGTAAAGGAAAATGCTTACGGAGTACAACCCATTAATGCAGAACGGGAAATGAAAGAAGGGACCTGAAGGGAACTCCCTGGAGGTCCAGTGGTTAGGACTCTGCACTTTTACTGCCCAGGGCACGGGTTCAATCCCTGGTTGGGGAACTAAAATCCTGCAAGCCGCACAGCATGGCCAAAAAAAGAAAAAGAAAGAAGGGACCTGAAGCTAAGAGACAATAAATGGATAATTGGCATGGCTTCTTTTTTTTCTTTTTTTTTTGTGGTATGCGGGCCTCCCTCTGCTGTGGCCTCTCCCGTCACGGAGCACAGGCTCCGGACGCGCAGGCCCAGCGGCCACGGCTCACAGGCCCGGCCGCTCCGCGGCATGCGGGATCCTCCCAGACCGGGGCGCGAACCCGGTTCCCCTGCATCGGCAGGCGGACGCGCAACCACTGCGCCACCAGGGAAGCCCGGCATGGCTTCTTAAAACCAAGAAGTACCGATGTAAGAGCCCCAGGAATTCCAGGGTGATCCTGAAAGGCAGCAATTTCCCCAATGTTGATGAGAAATATAGCTGGTATCAGAACACACTCTATAAAGCCATTATACAAAAATCAACATGGTATAGAAACAGGAATTAATGTAAGAATAGACAAATAAATGTCACAAAAGAAAAAAACCTTGAATTCATGGCAATGCATATGAAAAGTATAACAAAAATTTCACTAGGAAAAATATGGATTATTTAATAAATGATCTTATAACAGATACCTAACCATCTGAAAGAACAGTAAAATGCAGCATCACCTGACATCCCATTCAAATATAAGTTCCACATGGATATTAAAAAGAACTTTTTAAGCTATAAAAATCATCTTACAAGCAAATGTAGGTATGGGAGACCTTTCTAATCAGGACCAAAACTGCAAAATCTTGGCAGGGAGGTTAGTGGAGGGGAATGCAAGAACAGAACTGAGCATATAAAAATTTGTTTGGCAAAAGCTATCATAAACAACTCTGAAATATGTATATGTACATGTGTATAAAAATATAGGTGTACCTATATACATGTATATATGCAGGTTTGTATATGAATGGAAATATGTATTATGTGTGCATTGTAATATGTATGTACATAAATGCATTGTGTTTCCCAACTATAGCAGCTGAAAGAGCCTAAAAGCAAGCTACCATAAGCTTATCTACTGCCCAGGCAGTCATCTCTTTCGTCTCTGTGGCAGCCAGAGTCCAGCCAAAAAATGGAATCCACACAGCAATTTGAACAGGAAAAGTCTTATAAAGAATTATTAACTACTTACACAGGATTAACTACTAAGAAGGAATAAAAGAGAAGTATAAGGAATATCCTAGGGTGGAGAGAGAAAACCAAAGGCAGTACTGGTAAGGGGCGCCTCGTCCCCAAGGCTGGACTTCAGATCTCATGGAGACAGTGTGGCTACAGCACACTGGGTAAGAGAAGTTAGCTGGGCTGCCCGAGCCACACCTGTTCCATAGTAGGAGGGCCAAAGTCAGTGTGCAAGGAACTGCAGGCTGGAACTGACAAACAGGAAATTTTGCTGTGGTGTCAGCAGGCCAAGGGTGGAAGGCAGGAAGCCCCAGATAGGAACTGGCAACAAAATTTGCTAGAGGGTGAGCACACTGGGCAGCCCCCACACGCACATGCCAGTGGCAGCACATCAAGCAGGAAGAGAAGTACACCCAAACCCTATCTCCCACGGGGTCCCTCCAACACCCTCTGCGGATTAAGTTTATACGTGCCAGTTGGAAAAGTTGGTCCAATAAGGCAATAAAAGGTGGATTTGGAGCTAAAATGCAATAAATTGATAACTAACATAGTTTCTAAAATCATTCCCCACAAAAAGCAACCAGGGCTCTGTGAAAAGATGGCTGATTCCAGGGCTGGAGCATAATAAATTCAAGATAAGCAATGAACATCTTCTTATGCCTAAAAGTAAGAAGTACTTTAAAAAAAAAAAATTTGATAGGAAGAAGTTACAAGGACAGAAAAGCCAGAGTAAAAGGTCTCCTACTGGTCAAAACTAGGACAATTTGAGCATCAAAATAATTAAGTACATTAATGAATTCTAAACTATTAGGGGTAAAAAATAGGTGTATGTGTCCAAATAAATAATGGATAGATGGATAAATATATAGACAGATACAATACACAGACATATAGCTGTATAGACAGATAAACAGATACAAGTAAAAAGAAGAATAGTTAACAAAGATACACAGATAAAGTGAGAAGGGAGGATAATCATTAATGTGGAAAGGGTGCTGGAACTGGAAAAATCATTATTTTGTAGCCATCATGCAAACAGTGGTTCATGCAAGAATCAATGGATGCTAAATCTAAGAGGCAATTTTGTAGAAGAGCAGGATATATTCATGATCTTAAAAGTTTTGGAAGAAAGGAAGGAAGAAGGAAGGGAGAGAGGGATGGAGACATGGAGGGAGGGAGGAAGGTGAATATATGCGATAGTCTAAAAAATGACCCCAAAGATACCAGGTCCAAATTCCTGGAATTTGTAAATGATATGTTATTTGGACAAAGAGTCTTTGCACTTTTGATTAAGGATCTTGAGATTATCCTGAATTATCAGGGTGGGCACTAAATGCCATCACAAATGTCCTTATAAGAGAGAAACAGAGAGAGATTTCACAGAGAAGGCAATATGAAGATGAAGCACACAGAGGTTTGAAGATGAGGGCTTTGAAGATTGACATGATGCTGGCACAAGCCAAGGAACACACCCAGTCACCAAAAACTGAAAGAGGCAAAGAACATATTCTTCCTTAGAGGCTCTAGGCCCTGCTGACGCCTTGATTTCTACCCAAAGATACTTATTTCAGACTTCTGGCCCCCAGAACTGCAAGAAAATTAAGTTCTATTGTTTTAAGCCACCACAAAAACAATCCTTCCTTTAATTTCTCTCTCCTCTCACATTTTACTAAAAGCAGCAAGAAGAAACCACACCATACTTATTAAACACTCTGGTTGGAAATCTCCTTAGCTACATTACCCTCTTCTTTGGTACATTTTCTACTTTCCAAATAACTGTACGCAACCATGTGGCTAGACTTTCTGCAACTACATAAGAAGGATCCACTACCTTCCTCTAACTTCCAGTAACAGTTACCTAATTTTCCTGCAAACCCTCACCTGCAGTCTTATCAACGACCGTGAGGCTTCTATGAATAGCTTCTTCAAGACACTTCAGGCTCTCACACTCTCCTCAAAGCCCATGGCTCACTCCAAAGCCACTCTCCATATTTTTTGGTTTTTGTCATAACAGCACTCTACTTACAGGTTAAAAAAAAAATCTATTAAATAGTCATTGCTATGTAACAAACTACCCCCAAACTTACCAGCCTACAACAATAAGCATTAGTATCTCACACAACCTCTGATAGTTAGGAATCCAAAAGTGGCTTGGCTGGATGGTTCTAGCTCAAGGTCTCTCATGAGGCTGCAGTCAAGCTGTCAGTCAGCGTTGCAGTCATCTCAAAGTTCTACAGGGACTGGAGAATCTGCATCTAAGTTCATTCACATGGTTGTGCCAGGTGTCATATGCCTTCAAGGTGTTGGCTGTTGCCCTCTGTGCGTCTCCATGGGGGCCTCGTCATAGGCTGCATGAGTGTCCTTACAATATGAAAGTTGGTAAACCTCAGAGCAAGTAATGAGAGAGACAGGGAGGGAACATCCCCAAGAGAGAAGCCATGGCCTTTATAACCTAATCTCAGAAATGACATACTGTCACTTTTCCCTATGCTACTGGTCCCAAAAACCAATCCCTGGGAAGAGAATACACAAATGTGTAACTAGCAGGAGAGGAGGATTACAGGTGGCCATCTTGGAGACTGTCTACCACAAAAGGCATGGTCCAAATATTTAGCAAACTAGCATGCAGCATGAACTTGACTTACCTATGTAGTATAAGGAAAAAAGACTCCATTAAAACGACATTGTCCTAAATGTAAGGCCAGACACTATAAAACTCCTAGAGGAAAACATAGGAAGAACACTCTTTAACATAAATCACAGCAAGATCCTTTTTGACCCACCTCCTAGAGAAATGGAAATAAAAACAAAAATAAACAAATGGGACCTTATGAAACTTAAAAGCTTTTGCACAGCAAAGGAAACCATAAACAAGAAGAAAAGACAACCCTCAGAATGGGAGAAAATATCTGTAAATGAAGCAACTGACAAAGGATTAATCTCCAGAATATACAAGCAGCTCATGTAGCTCAATATCAAAAAAACAAACAACCCAACCCAAAAATGGGCAGAAGACCTAAATAGACATTTCTCCAAAGAAGATATACAGATTGCCAACAAATACATGAAAGGGTGCTCAACATCACTAATCATTAGAGAAATGAAAAAATAGAACTACCATATGACCCAGCAATTCCACTACTGGGCATATACCGTGAGAAAACCATAATTCAGAAAGAGTCATGTACCAGGACATGGAAGCAACCTAAGTGTCCATCAACAGATGAATGGATAAAGATGTGGCACACATATATACCTTCCCTGGTGGCGCAGTGGTTGAGAGTCCGCCTGCCGATGCAGGGTACGCAGGTTCACGCCTGCGTTTGTTTACAAACAATAAATGCTGGAGAGGGTGTGGCGAAAAGGGAACCCCCTTGCACTGCTGGTGGGAATGTAAATTGATATAGCCACTATGGAGAACAGTATGGAGGATCCTTAAAAAACTAAAAATAGAACTACCATATGACCCAGCAATTCCACTACTGGGCATATACCGTGAGAAAACCATAATTCAGAAAGAGTCATGTACCAGGACATGGAAGCAACCTAAGTGTCCATCAACAGATGAATGGATAAAGATGTGGCACACATATATACAATGAAATATTACTCAGCCATAAAATGAAATGAAATTGAGTTATTTGTAGAGAAGTGGATGGACCTAGAGTCTGTCATACAGAGTGAAGTAAGTCTGAAAGAGAAAAACAAATACTGTATGCTAACACATATATATGGAATCTAAAAAAAAAAAAAAAGGTTCTAACGAGCCTAGGGGCAGGACAGGAATAAAGATGTAGAGAATGGACTTGAGGACACAGGGAGGGGGACAGGTAATCTGGGATGAAGTGAGAGAGTGGCATGGACATATATTCACTACCAAACGTAAAACAGATAGCTAGTGGGAAGCAGCTGCATAGCGCAGGGAGATCAGCTTGGTGCTCTGTGAACACCTAGAGGTGTGGGATAGGGAGGGTGGGAGGGAGACACAAGAGGGAGGGGATATGGGGATATATGTATATGTATAGCTGATACATTTTGTTATACAACAGAAACTAACACAATACTGTGGAACAATTATACTACAATAAAGATGTTAAAAAACTTTTTTTTAAAAACTACATTGTCGGGCTTCCCTGGTGGCGCAGTGGTTGAGTCCGCCTGCCGATGCAGGGGACACGGGTTCGTGTCCCGGTCTGGGAAGATCCCACATGCCACGGAGCAGCTGGGCCCGTGAGCCATGGCCGCTGAGCCTGAGCGTCCGGAGCCTGTGCTCCGCAACGGGAGAGGCCACAACAGTGAGAGGCCCGCGTACCACAAAAAAAAAAAAAAAAAAAAACTACATTGTCACAGTAGTCATCACAATTAAACTTAGAGAACAAAATGTAATTCTGGCACACTACCTGACATAATAATGAACAATATTTACATAGTCATAATACAAATGTTACAGATGCTGTCTATTAAATTCCAGATTTGAAAATCATTCTACAGATTAAGTATGGAATCTTAATAATGATTATTGAACAGAATACAAATACTATCACCTTTGACAAACGTTAAAATATGCTGAGTGGTGAAAGGGGCTAAAGAGGTAAAAGAAAGGACAAATATGCTCTTAGATTCATCTTACAGAGACAAATGGTATTGTCCATAGTTATGGAACAAGAAATAGAGATACAGTCAATAGAGGAACTAAAAATATTATGTAATAATACAAGGCAACAGGGTAAGTCAAATTCTTACCTACCAGAGTAAAAAGTCAAAAGACATGTCATAACCTGTTATGTCAAAGAAAAAAAAAAAAGGTATAAACTTATATTATAGATATGGAATACACACTCAAGAAATGAAAAATAAAAGAGATAAAAGTCAGTTCTCTCTAGAAGCAAAACTGGGAGGAAGATGGGTAGAGCGGAAAATTACAGCTTTTTCTTTTTTTTGAGGTAACGCTGGTTTATAAAAATAGGTTTCTTGTGTATAACATTATAATTCAACTTCTATACACACCACATGTGCTCACCACAAAAGCCTGGTTTCCATCCATCACCATGCATTTGATCCCCTTTACCCTTTTGGCCCTCTCCTCACTTCCCTTCCCCTCTGATAACTGCCAATCTGTATCTATGTATTTGTTTTTGTTTCATTTAGTTCCTTTTGTTTTGTTTAGATTTCACATGAGTGAAATCATACAGTATTTGTCTTTCTCCATCTGATTTATTTCACTTAACATAACACCCTCTAGGTCCATTCATGCTTTCGCAGATGGCAAGATTTCATTCTTTTTTATGGCTGTGTAGTATTTGATTGCATATATATACCACATCTTCTTCATCCATCCATCTATCAATGGCATTTAGGTTGTTTCCATATCTTGGATTTTGTAAATAATGCAGCAATAAACAAAGGTCTGCATATATCTTTTCAAATTACTGTTTTTATATTCTTCAGATAAATACCCAGAAGTGAAATAGCTGGATCATATGGTATTTCTATTAATTTTTTAAGAAATCTCCACACTGGTTTCCACTGTGGCTGCACAAATTTACCTTCCCACCACCAGTGTATGAGGGTTCCCTTTTCTTCACATCCTCTCCAACACTTTTGATAATCACCATTCTAATGAGCATGAGGGGGTATCTAATTGTGATTTTGATTTGCATTTCCCTAATAATTAGTGATGTTGAACATCTTTTATGTGCCTGTTGGACATCTGTATGTCTTTGGAAAAAGATCTATTCTGCCCATTTTTTAATCAGGCTGTTTGGTTTTCTTTGTTGTTGAGTTGTATGAGTTCTTTATATATTTTGGATATTAACCCTTTATCAGATATACGATTTGCAAGTATCTTCTCCCACTCAGTAAGCTGTCTTTTCATTTTGTTAATGGTTTCATTTGCTGTGCTGAAGCTTTTTAGTTTGATGTCATCCCATTTATTTCTGCCTTTACTTCCTTTGCCTGAGGAGACATATCCAAAAATTTATTGCTAAGACTAATATCAAAGAGCGTACTGCCTATGCTTTCTTCTAGGAATTTTATGCTTTTAGATCTGACATCAAATCTTTAATCCATTTTGAGTTAATTTCTGTGTATGGTATAAAATAGTGGTCTAGTTTCATTCTTTTGCATGTGGCTATCCAGTTTTCCCAACACCATTTACTGAAGCGACTTTCCTTTCTCCATTGTACTTTCTTGGCTACTTCGTTGTAATTAGTTATCCATATATGTGTGGGTTTATTTCTGGGCTCTCAATTCTGTCCCATTGATCTGTGTGCCTGTTTTCTGCCAATAACATGCTATTTTGATTAGTATAGCTTTGTAGTATAATTTGAAATCACAGAGTGTGATATCTCCAGCTTTGTTCATTTTTCTCAGGGTTATTTTGGCTGTTCTGGGTCTTCTGTGATTCCATACAAATTTTAGGATTTTTTGTTCAATTTCTGTGAAAAATGTTGAGATTTTGACAGTGATCACATTGAATCTGTAGATTGCTTTAGGTAATATGGACACTTTAACAATGTTAATTCTTCCAATCCATGAACATAGGATATCTTTCCATTACTTTGTGTCTTCTTCAATTTCTTTCAACAATGCCTTACAGTTTTCAGCATACAAGTCTGTCACCTCCTTGGTTAAGTTTACTCCTAGGTATTTTATTCTTTTTGTTGGGATTACAAATGGTACTGTTTTCTTAATTTCTCTTTCTGCTAGTTAATTGTTAGGGTATAAAAATGCAACAGAGTTTTGTACTTTGATTTCCTACCCTGCAAATATACTATATTCGTTTAATATTTCTAATAGTTTTTTGGTGAAATCTTTAGGGGTTTCTATATATAAAATCATGTCATCTGCAAACACTGACAGTTTTACTTCCTCCTTTCCAGTTTGGATGCCTTTTATTTCTTTTTCTTGCCTAACTGCTCTGGGTAGGACTTCCAATACTATGTTGAATAAGAGTGGCAACAGCAGGCATCCTGATCCCACTGATAGAAGAATACCTTTCAGTTTTTCACCACTGAACATGATGGTAGCTATGAGTTTGTCATATATGGCCTTTATTATGTTTAGATACGTTTATGTTTAGGTACATTTCTTCTATACCCATTTTATTTTATTGAAAGTTTTTATCATAAATGGATATTGAAAACTGTCAAATGCTTTTTCTGCATCTATCTAAATGATATATGATTTTTACCCTTTGTTTCATTAATGTGGTGTAGAATGTTAACTGATTTGCAGACACTGAACCATCCTTGCATCCCTGGAAGGAATGTCATTTGATCTTGGTGTATGATCCTTTTAATGTATTGTTGTATTCAATTTGCTTAATATTTTGTTGAAGATTTTTGCATCTATGCTCATCAGAGACACTGGCCTGTAATTTTCTCTTTTGTGTGTTGTCCTTATCTGGCTTTGGTATCAGGGTAATGTTGGCCTCATAAAATGTGTTAAGAACCATTCCGTTCTTTTCAATTTATTTGGAAGGGTTTGAGAAGGACAGGTATTAAATATTCTTTGAATGTTTCATAGAATTCACCAGTGAAGCCATCTGGTCCTGGACTTCTGTTTTTTGGGGAGGTTTTTGGTTACTGTTTCAATCTCTTTACTAGTGATCAGTCAATTCAGATTTTATATTTCTTCATGTTTGACTTGAAAGGTTGTATGATTCTTTTATCCAATTCTTATAGGCTGTCCAATTTGTTGGCATATTTGTTCATATCAGTCTCATATAATCCTTTGCATTTCAGGGTAACTTCACCTCTTTCATTTCCGATTTTATTTATTTGAGCCCTCTCTTTTTTTCTTGGTGAGTCTAGCTAAAGTTTTGCCAATTTTGTTTACCTTTTCAAAGAACCAGCTCTTAGTTTCACTGATCTTTTCTGTCATTTAATTCTCTATTTCATTTATTTCCACTCTGATTTTTATTATGTTCTTCCTTCTACTGACTTTGTGCTTCATTTGTTCTTTTCTTCTAGTTCCTTTAGCTGTAAGGTTAGATTATTTGAGATTCTTCTTGTTTCTTGAAGTAGGCCTATACTGCTATAAAATTCTGTCTTAGAACTGCTTTTGCTGCATCCCACAGATTTTGGTACATCTTATTTTCATTTGTCTTTTTTTGATTTCTCTTTTGATTTCTTCATTGACCAACAGCTGTTCAGTAGCATGTTGTTTAGTCTCCACATATTTGTGACCTTTTCCAGCCTTCTTGTAGTTGATCAATCTTCTTAAAGAGACTTGATATTTGTCCCAACATATGGTCTATCCTTGAGAACATTCCATGTGCACTTGAGAAAAATGTGTATTCTGTTGCTTTTGGATGGAATGTTCTGTATATATCTATTTAATAAGTCTAGTCTAATGTTTCATTTAAGGCCAATGTTTCCTTGTTGACTTTCTGTCTGGATGATCTATCCATTGATGTAAATGGGGTGTTGAAGTCCCCTACTATTGTTATGTTGCTGTCAGTTTCTCCCTTTACGACTGTTATATAATTGCTTTATATATTTTGGTGCTATGTTAGATGTATATATTATTAGTAAATGTCATGTCTTCTTGACAGACTGTTCCCTTTACCATTATATATAATGTCCATCTTTGTCTCATTATTTTTTTGACTTGAAGTCTATTTTTGTCTAAGTATGGCTACACCTGCTTTCTTTTGGCTGCCATTTGCTTGGAGTATCATCTTCCATCTCTTTACAATGAGCCTGTATTTGTCTTTAGAGCTGAGTATCCCAGAGGCAACAAATAGTTGGGTCTTATTTTTTAATCCACCCAGTCACTCTTTCTTTTGATTGAATTCAATCCATTTACATTTCGGATGATTAGTGACATATGAAGACTTAGTACTGCCATTTATTTATCATTTTCTGGTTGCTCTCTATCTTCATTGCTTCTTTTTTCTTGTGTTTGTGTCTGCCATTTTAGTTTGGTGTTTTTGGGGGGGGGGGGTTTAAGATTTTTTTATTTTTAATATTTATTTATTTATTTATTTGGTTGCAGCTCGCCAGCTCCTTAGTTGTGGCATGCAAACTCTTAGTTGTGGCATGAATGTGGGATCTAGTTCCCTGACCAGGGATTGAACCCAGGCCCCCTGCATTGGGAGTGCAGAATCTTATCTACTGCACCACCAAAGCAGTCCCAGTTTGGTGTTTTTCTGTAATGTTTTGCTCAGTTTCCTCTTTTTTATGTTTCATATTTCTGCTCTAGATTTTTTGTTTTGTGGTTACCATAAGGTTTGTATAAAACATCTCATAGATAAGATAGTCCTTTTTATGCTGATAGTATCATACCTTCATTTGCCTATACAGTTCCATCCTTTCCCTCTTCCCCTTTTATGTTTCTTTTTTCCCCTTTTATGTTTCTTTTTTCCCCTTTTACGTTTTTGTTGTCACATATTATCCCTTATTATGTTGTGAGTTAATTACCAAGTTGAAGTAGCTAGTTATTTTTAATGCTTTTTTTCCCTTTAACCTTTATGTCACAATTGTGTTTAACAACCTATTCTGCCACAGAGCTGTACTTTCTGATTCTATCTATTTATCACCTTACTCGAAGTTTTGTGTACTTTTGCCTTTTCATTTCAGGTAGAAGAGCTCCTTTCAACATTTCTTATGTGACAGGTCTAATGGTGATAAATTGCCTTAGCTTTTGTTTGTGTGGGAAAGCCTTTATTTCTCCTTCATATGAAGGACGACTTTGCCAGATAGACTATTCTTGGCTGACATCTTTTATCTTTCAGTATTCTGAGTATGTCACCACACTCTCTCCCAGACAGTAGAGTTTTTGCTGAGAAATCTGCTGAAAGCCCAATGCGGGGGTACCTTTGTAGGTTACTATCTTTCTTCCCCTGGCTGCCTTTAAAATTCTTTCCTTATCATTGACTTTTGACAGTGGATCAGCAGGATCACATGCCCTGCTGCATGGTCCCCTGTGGCTGCAGGTGCCATTGCAGCTGGAAGGCCAGAGTCATGTGCGCTGCCTCCACTGCTGTTACCGCATTCTCTGGGGCTGTGGACTCAGCCACCATGGCCAGGGGGCTGGAGTTGCAGGTACCACCTCCACTGTTCTCCTGGTTCCACCTCCTCTATGTGCTCAGTCCAGCCACCTTCAGATGTAAAAATGTGTGGATCTCTCCAGCATCCTGTTCTGTTAGGCAAAGGAAACTCTGTTGAGTTGTTTTACTAGTTATAGACTGAAGGGGAAAGAAGGGATCATCTCATGCTACCATGATCCTGACGCTGCTCTCCGGGAAACTACTGCTTTTTATTGAACATTCTTCTATTAGCTTTGTTTTGTGCTTTGTTTTTCAATTTTCTTAGCCATATAACTGCATTACTTTGACTTCTAAAGTTATTCCAATGTATAAAGAATACTGATGTTAAAATTATTTGAAAACAATAATGCAATATGCATCAAAAGTCACAATAATATGCATACCCTTTGACCAAGCAATTTTGCTCCCAGGAATTTATCCTAATTAAATAATTATACATCTGCATTACAGTGTACGAATAAGAATATTAAGCAGTGTTGTTTATAATAGCAAAAAAACTAAAAATAATATATGAGTAAAAGGTTGGTTAATAAATCATGGTATACACAAAAACTGAAATCGTATGCATCTATTAATATTAATAATGTAGATTCTTTTTACTGATACGAAAAGACAATCACAATATACCACTGTATGAAAAAGAGGTTTCAAGACTACATTTAGCAAGACTTCAATTTTGAAGTTTATATGTACAGAAAGGTAAAGAAGCATGTGCATACTCACATGTACACACAAGCACACATGGACACACACACACAGAGTCTAAAAATTATGCTAAAATGTTATACCATCTAGGAAATGGTATTAAGGTTGAATTTTTATTTTAAGTAGTTTTCTGTATCATCTGAGTTATTTGCATATGGTAATTTATAACCTGAAAGAAAAACTGTCTAGTTTGAAAAATAACGTCCATATACTTTGACTCTACAACTCCACATGCAGAAATTGATTTTTAAAAAATAACAGGATGGGACTTCCCTGGTGGCGCAGTGGTTAAGAATCTGCCTGCCAATGCAGGGGACATGGGTTCGAGCCCTGGTCTGGGAAAATCTCACATGCCGCGGAGCAACTAGACCCGTGAGCCACAACTACTGAGCCTGCGCGTCTGGAGCCTGTGCTCCGCAACAAAAGAGGCCGCAGCAGTGAGAGGCCCGCACACCGCGATGAAGAGCGGCCCCCACTCGCCGCAACTAGAGAAAGCCCTCGCACAGGAACGAAGACCCAACACAGCCAAAAATAATAAATAAATTAATTAATTAATTTTAAAAAAAATGCAAGTCTTAAAAAAAAAAAAAAACCAGGATGGGACTTCCCTGGTGGCACAGTGGTTAAGAATCTTCCTGCCAATGCAGGGGACATGGGTTCGAGCCCTGGTCCAGGAAGATCCCACATGCCATGGAGCAACTAAGCCCGTGCGCCACAACTACTGAGCCTGCGCTCTAGAGCCCGTGAGCCACAACTACTGAAGCCTGCGTGCCTAGAGCCTGTGCTCCGCAACAAGAGAAGACACCACAATGAGAAGCTCGTGCACCACAACGAACAGTAGCCCCCACTCGCCACAACTAGAGAAAGCCAGCACGCAGCAATGAAGACTCAACACAGCCAAAAATTAATTAATTAATTAATTTTAAAATAAATAACAGGATGAATATAAAGCTGTCCATACAAGAAAATTTATGGTAAAGTTATAGAAAAAACAAGAAATAACATTCTGTACTCTACTGGTCAAGGTCCAGTCAAGGGATTAAAAAACATATCAATTATTTTAACAAAGAGAATTTTTTTAACAAAGAATTTAATATAAAAAAAGTAAACTAAGTATGTGAAAACAAAGGCAAAAAAAGGAACACCAAGGTATCAAAATAACAGAAAATAACAAGTGTTGGCAAGGAGGAAGAGAAACTGGAACCCTTATGCACAGCTAGTGGAAATGTAAAATAGAGCAGCCACTATGGAAAACAATATGATGGTTCCTCAAAAAATTAAAAATAAAATTACCATATGATCCAGTAATTCCACTTTCGGTATATACCCAAAAGAATTAAAAGCAGGACTTGAATGGATATGTGTACACCCATGTTCACAGCAGTATTATTATTATTTTTTTTGCAGCAGCAGCAGCAGTATTATTTTTAATAGCCAAAAGGTAAAAGCAATCCAAGTGTTCACTGATGGATGAAAAAATAAACAAAATGGTGTCTACACACACAATGGACTATATTCAGACACAAGAAGGAAATTTTGACACATGCTATTGATACAACATAAGTGAATCTTGAGAAATTATGCTAAGTGAAATGAGCCAGTCACAAAAGGACAAATACTGTATGATTTCACTCATATGAGGTGCCAATCCACAGTTGGTTGAATCCATAGATGCAGAACCTGCAGATCCAGAGGGCTGACTGCACAACACCATTTTATATAAGGGACTTGAGCATCCACAGATTCTGGTATCCACAGGGGGTCCTGGAACGAATCCCCCACAGATACCAAGGGACAACTGGATAAGAATAATTCAATGTCACCTCATGTTCCTATAGGGTTTTTCTATTTGCTTCATCGGCTAGAGTTTGAGTTATTGTTCTGGTGCTGTTTTTTCATGAAAGAAAGGAGTAAATGCATTCTGAGTTAACAAAACCACAGCAAGAACGTGAAAAAACAGGCGATCTGAAAGGCCTGCAGTTTGGCCTGCCATGTTCCTCTCCATGGCACTCAGGCTCACACGGCCAGCCTCACCGCCCAGTGGGGAAGACATATAAGGAATTTGCATAAGACAGCCGTGCAGAATGGAGCTGGAGGAGCCTTATTTGTGCAGAGAGATACTCCTGAGAATAACCCAGATACTCCATTTGATTTCACACCAGAAAACTATAAGAGGATAGAGGCCATTGTAAAAAACTACCCAGAAGGGCATAAAGCAGCAGCTGTGCTTCCAGTCCTGGATTTAGCCCAAAGACAGAATGGATGGCTGCCCATCTCTGCTATGAACAAGGCTGCAAAAGTTTTATAAGTACCTCCAATGAGAGCATATGAAGTAGCAACTTTTTATACAATGTATAATAGAAAGCCAGTTGAAAGTATCATATTCAAGTCTGCACTACTATACCTTGCATGCTTTGAAATTCTGACAGCATACTGGAGACCACTCAGAAAAAGCTTGGAATAAAGGTTGGGGAGACTACACCTGACAAACTTTTCACTCTTATAGAAGTGGAATGTTTAGGGGCCTGTGTAAATGCACCAATGATTCAAATAAATGACAACTACTATGAGGATCTGACACTTAAGGATATTGAAGAAATTACTGATGAACCCAAAGCTGGCAAAATCCCAAAACCTGGGCCAAGGAGTGGACGATTCTCATGTGAGCCAGCCAGAGGTCTTACCTCTGACTTACCTTTGACTGAACCAACTAAAGGACTTGGCTTTGGTGTGCAAGCAGGCCTTTAATTTATATTCAACAGTAAATATGTCACTGGAGAAATAAAATAGGAATCTTCTATCTTAAAAAAAAAAAGAACATGAAAAAACAACTTCAATTGCTTGAGGCATGATGGGAATTACCTTAATAAGGGGCTTCTGACTTCATGGTACAGTGTTTCAGTGTTCAGTATATATACATAATTAGCTAATCATCACTTTTCAAAATCACAATTTCAAAATAATCACTTACCAAACACTATTCCTTTAGCAAATGGAGGAAACAATTCTGAACGTCGGAATAAGTTTTTGTGAATTTGCCATAGTTCTTTGTGTAGTTTCTTAAAGTCACTATATCTCTTCCATACAATTATCTAAAGAGAGAAGATAATTAAATGTGTAACTCACAGTGAAACCATAGATATCTGAACAACAAATAATCTTTTTATTAAAGTGCTCAAAATTGTCATGCAAAGGCAAACATATATGTTCTAACCAATATGGTTAACTGTCTAAAATTAACTAATAATATTTTATTTAAAAATATAAAGCAGCAATTCTTCCTCAAACTGTTCTGTTTGGGTTTTTAAATTTCATTTTAAACAAGTACTATTTTCTTCATACTAGAAAAATATCAACCTAGTACAAAAAAGGTTTACACTACATAAAATGTCACTTAACCTCGTCAAACATTAATTACTATTACCCTGGAAACGAGTTAGATGTCAAAATATATATTCATCTCAAAAACAGCATGTTTATAAACACAAAGTAGTTTAGACAATTTTTAAACATAAAAAACATACTCAGCACTTGCCTAAAGAATAATCTGAAAAACACTGAAAAAAAATGGCTTTGTAGCAAATAATTAACCTAAACTTCTGCATTTCATAAATCTCAATAAAAATAGTAACAAGATTTCTGGAGGCAAGGTAAATCCTGATCAGAATACCACTAAAATTAGGATATTTCAAAAAACAAAATAACAATCATTTAGATTATTTAACATGTAAAAGTTTACCTTCATTAGTTTATTGTCTAAACTTATTTAGATTAAATTAGAAAGAAAAAAACACTTAATAAAAAGAATTTGACACATGGCCTTGATGTTGCTGATTCAGCCCCTCAGTTGCCACAAAATAGGGTAAAACTGAGTTTTAAATTCTATTACCTGGTAAATTGGGGCCTTTACTTCTGAAAAACCTAATTATTTCACTTCTAACGAACTCAATAGTGTAATGCTAATAAGCAAATCTTAGGCCAAAGAGGTAACCAAGTGTGATTTACGAGACTTGTCAAAAAATCTACTCCTGTATATAAGAAATTCTTCACTAAACTCTGCCATACTATCAAAAATTCTACCATGATTACTAAGTGTCTTGCTTTAATATAGGAGACTTGCTTTTAATCCTAGGAGACTAGTCAGACTATAATATGAATTAATTTAAACAAACTGCTTCCTCCTGATCCTTCCTTTTATTCATTTACTTGACAACAAAAATAGTCATCAAAACAAATATTTTCATGAGCCTACTTTATGCTAGGCACTGTGTTGGCACAAAGGATGAAGAAATGAGAAACACAGTCCCTCCTTTAAAGAGTTCCCTGTCAAATTAGGAAGAATAAGCCAACACAATAACTACATCACAAGACAGCATGATAAATGCTTAAAACAGAAGCCCAAGCGTATTATGGAAGGAGCACCTACATAAAGTACTGACTTAGGTGGGCATACTGAAGGGACATAATAGCTAGAACAAAAAATAAAAAAAGACAGAGAGAGAGAGAGAAGTGATTGGGAATGAAGTACTTAAAAGGAGAGAGTGAGATACCAAATATAATTACTAAAATTTTGGCTTTTGCAACTGGATAAATGGTAGTGTTATTCCCTAAGGTAAAGAGCAAAGGAGAAAAAGCTGTTTTGAGATAAGAACGAAGTTCAATTTTAGACATATTTTATTTAGGTGCATGTGAAGCATTTAATTGGAGTTCTCCAATAGAAAAGACAGGTTTGGAGTTCAAGAGCAAAAACTAAACAAGATGTATTAACTGGGGAGTCATCGGGAGAGAGGCGGTAATCACTCAGAAAACATTTCTCAGCATTTGTAACAAGATGAGGAATCTAACAACTGAATGATGGGGGTCAGCCACAAGTAAGGAAGAAACCAAGCAAAAAGTAAGTATTTAAGAAGCTCAGCTATGCCATGACACAGTACACCTGGATGGAAGAAGAGATTTTATTTTAAATGGAAGTAAACAAGACAAATGCTGACAGCAGAAAATCAACAGTTCCAGTAAAAGACACAGTAAGAGGAACTAACTGAGAGAGCCAAACCAACACTCAAAAAGTAAAAGGTCTCAGGACAGTGAGAGTACAAGTGATTTTAATTTTCATATCTTGCTTCTCTGTAGTTTCTAATTTTGAGACATTAACATAATTTTGTCATGGGAAAATAGTGTTATTTTTATATTTTTTAAATAGATCAAATTATGGTGCTACCACGTTTACCAAGGGCTTAAGGGGTAAGTGGGTGGTGGGCTCATGACAGTAATCTTTTTTTTTTTTTGGTCTGTGTTAGGTCTTTGTTGCTGCACACGGGCTTTCTCTAGTTGTGGCAAGTGGGGGCTACTCTTCCTTGCGGTGCGCGGGCTTCTCACTGAGGTGGCTTCTCTTGTTGCGGAGCACAGGCTCTAGGCGCACGGGCTTCAGTAGTTGTGGCACGCGGGCTCAGTAGTAGTTGTGGCCCGCGGGATCTAGAGCACAGGCTCAGTAGTTGTGGCGCACGGGCTTAGTTGCTCTGCGGCATGTGGGATCTTCCCGGACCAAGGCTCGAACCCGTGCCTGCATTGGCAGGTGGATTCTTAACCACTGCGCCACCAGCGAAGTCCTCATGACAGTAATCTTACATAAGGGAAATGCAATCCTTAAAGCCATTATAAACTAGACACGAGAGCTATTCAAAAGACTGAAGCTCATGGAAACAATTAAATCTGCAGATAAAATTTATAGTCTAGTTAGGGTCATTTTCAGATAAAGTCAGAGTAACTTAAAGGGCAAAAGTTAACAACTGAATCACAATAACAATAATAATACCATGGCATATAAACCAGTAGGTAGTCTGTCATAGCAAAAATTAGAGAATCTGTGTTTCTTCACCATGCCCTAATTTATTCACTCATATATTCCTTATTCTGGACTCTAAGACTGTAGAAGTGAAATACCTAAGAGCAAATATAAACCCTCAAAAAAGGCAGGAAATCAAAGAATCCCAAAAATGTCACCATCTACTGCCTCCTTTTCTTCTTACTCCTTTTGAGCTTGGACATTTCTAGAAATCTTCAAAATGTAAATGTGAACAAAAGCACACGTCCATTACATCAGCAAGTATGGATGTCTATAACTGGACTATACAAAGTCCCAAAAGATACATGCAAAACATATTTTTTCTAATAATCAATTCTTTCCTATCAGGAAAAAAAAAGTTATATTAACAGCTATTACTCTGCAGAACCAACCCTGCAGAAATTTCCTATTTATTATAGTTACTCTGAATAAAATTCAATTAAATATTAATTCAGTGACATAATAGACTACAAATTTAATAAAAGCTTAATTTTCATTAAAAACACTGCCTTAAATACTTTTTACATAAAACAAATGCTTTCTTTTCAGATAATTTCTCTTAACAATACCAAAAAAACTTTAGATCTTTTACAAAAGCACTCAATTCAATTAACTTTGTCCTTTTTACTCTCATATAGTATTTAAAACTAGCTGGATCATCTTTTCCTGTAACATCACTACCATACTATCTGCTTACAGATTTTCTTTCCTCCCCTTTTGAAGAGCCTTTTCTTTCTCCTGACACATTTCCAAATGTGCTCAAATAGCTTTTCTAAAACTATTTTATTTATGAAATGACTTCAACGTTAGAGATTTCTGACATGATACATAGAAAGTTCTATTTTGGTTCTCCTTTCCCACATTTCCCCAGTGAAATTTACTACCTAGAGAGAAACAGAGCTATAGGTTAATTTTTTTTTTAAAGGTGGGGGGAGGAGGGCACAACATCTCCATCTTTTTCTTTACCTTCTGCAAGCGTTCAGAGCAGCGGTCCCCAACCTTTTTGGCACCAGGGACCAGTTTCGTGGAAGGCACTTTTTCCACGGACCGTGGGTGGGGAGGGACGGGGAGGCACGTGGGGGGTTCATGCGGTAACGCGAGCAATGGGGAGCGGCATATGAAGCTTTGCTCACTCGCCTGCCACTCACCTCCTGCTGTGTGGCCCAGTTCCTAACAGACCACGGTCCAGTACCAGTCCATGTCCCGGGGCGTTGGGGACCCCTGCTCTAGAGAATCTACTGAACAAGAGGCCACATTAACTATTGCTGTCCCCCTTAAGATTCACCCATGCTGCTATTAATAAATAAAAATTTAGAGGGAATTTTTAAAAGATAAAAAGAAAAAACTATCCTGGATAATTTTAAATTATTTACTCCATGTGAGTGTTTTGGCATCCTTAGGAAGAAAGCAGAGCTATCTGGTAGCATGCACCAAGGGGTGTGTGTGTGTGTGTGTGTGTGTGTGTGTGTGTGTGTGTGTGTGTGTGTGTGTGTGTGTGTGTGTGTGTAAAAGAGCTAAATTTCTCCACTTTTATAAGGATACCATATTATTAGCCCTATACTTGCTTAGACAAGCAGTACATCTACTGATCTTCAATAGCACTTGTGAAGCATGACTAAATTCTAAGCAATAACTAAATGAATCTGTTAACAGAGAAAGAAAGTGAAAAGAAAGGAAACAGAAACAAATTCTAGGTGGTAAAATTCCTCTCCTAAGTAAGAATTCCAATGTTTAAATGAAATACATGGGAAACCAAAAAATGTTGCTATAACTTCAAGGTTATTTATACTTCAAGAAGCAAGCTAGACAGAAGACATTCTTTTTAAAATTTTATTCCATTTCTAACAAAGGACCATGCAATCATCTAACTAAAGGACACTTACAAGAGTTTTCTGATGGTTCACCAACAGTTGTTATTATAAAAGAGATTTCCCCAAAAAAGGATTAAGGAAATGGCAGAGAGTATGTTCATGGATAGGTTGGTTCAGGATTCTCCCTGGAAAAGGGGAACATCAAGCTACAAACTACAGCACAGCAATCAGACAATGTATTCAACAGAAACACAACTCATTTTCAATTCTAACAGAGTTGTAAATTTTCAAAAGCAGAATAGCCTGGTATTGACTATTAATTCAACATAATTAATAGACTTCTAAGGAACAGTTCACACTAATCAACTGACACTTAAGTAGAAAGAGTACTTTATCAATCAAAGGTACAAGTTATTTTCACTGCCATTTTGAAAGGACAGAGATATATAGACACAGATCTAGACATAGATACAGATATAGCCTTTTCTTCCTAAATAACAATATTACAATATTCTCTTCCTGGCTATTGGTGGGGGGTGGGGGGAGATATCTTAAAACCCCTAAGGAAAAAGTATGAAATCGTTTTAAAATGTGTCTTTTATTGAATTCTTTTTAACAACAGGACAAAAACAAGTATCAGATCAGATATAGCAAGTAATAGTAATATATAAAAGTTAAAATATTATCTAAACATGTGTCACAAATTCAAACCAACCGGTAGCAAACAATCAACTTAAATCTATGAATCAAGCCAGGTATGTCCAGTAAGGAGTAGAGGGGCTTGTGGCTAAATAGATAGCATATAGCCCACCTGAAAACACTAAAATGCAATTAAAAAAATAACTTGCAGAATCAAGACTGCCAATTTACAACATCTGTTTTAAACACTTTAGTAGGAAGAAAAAAAATAGATATAGATAGATAGATAGATGCTCTTCTAATCTTACTGTAAATAAGCAAGGACCAAAATGAAAGTAAATTTTAAAATGTGAAAAAAAAGCTAACTCCTCATAGTTAGGATTCCTAAAGGATATATAACAAGGATAAAGTAATTATAAATAGAGAATTCCACAGTTTTGAGCAAAAATATAACAAGCTGTTATTTTAGAAAGAGGGAAATAGTCTATAAAAGAACTACAAAATTTTAAAAAGAAACATCTACACCCAAAGCAGTTTTCCAACATGTCAACATGCCAACTCAGTATAAAAATGAAAGTAGACAGAAACACATAATTTATTATTATGATCTTTAAAATTAATACTAGTTACCAAATACTTTCTTTCTTTTTTTTTACCAAACAGGCATCATGATTTTGAAATAGGTAAAGAGGGGCTCTTAACTGATACTGAAATCTTATGAGTGGTAGTTATCAGAAAAATTATCACATTATTAAACGGCACTATAATTCCTGAAATTCTTATTTATATAACTTAACAACTACCGAAACTTAACATGTACTTAATAGGTCTGAAATAAGATACTTCAGCTATTGTTTAATGAATTGCAGACAATCTCCAGACAAACAAACAAATACAAAAACTGACATACAAATAATTGTTTCCTCAATAAAGCATTTCATTAAATTTTTGTCAAATACATAAAATAAAATTTTCATATGGATAAACATGTTACCTCCTGGACATCCTCTGGATTTCTTCGTGAAACAACCTAAAACAAAGCATACACATAAATCATTGCATTAATTTCAACAGCATTTGTATGAAAAATTCAATTTGCTTAAAGAAAAAGAAATACTATATTATATCACTTACACAGAAGTCAGTTATATAATAACTTCAGTATCTGAAACACATACTAAAAAATTAAGCAAAAAGGCAACTAAAATAAAGTCCACACGCTAAAGATCATGTATTATTACATTCACAAGAGAATGCCTCATGCTTTCCCTCTTACTTGACATAATTCTAAAAGCTTGTCTATCCCCCTTTCCAGCCTACATATAAATCAGAAGCATAAAAAGCAGCTGCACCTGGACAAAGTATACAAAAGGATAGCACTGTTTTATTTTTTTCTTTTTACTTTTTTTTATTTTTCATTTTTTGTCTTTTTTTTCTGTATTATTTCTTACAACTGTATGTGAATCTAAAATTAGCTCAATAAAAATTTCAAGTTAAAAAAAAAAAACAGCGGGCTACCCTGGTGGTGCAGTGGTTGGGAGTCCGCCTGCCGATGCGGGGGATACGGGTTCGTGCCCCGGTCCGGGAGGGTCCCACGTACCGCGGAGCGGCTGGGCCCGTGGGCCATGGCCGCTGGGCCTGCGCGTCCCAGGCCTGTGCTCCACAACGGGAGAGGCCACAGCAGTGAGGCCCGCATACCGCAAAAAAAAAAAAAAAAAAAAACAGCAACCACAATGCTCCCATACACCACTATCTGTTAGAAGTAATCACTGACCTCCTAATGGTGAAGAAGAAAACAAAACTAACCCATAAAAAATTATATACATCATCCTCATCCTTAAGGAGCTCCTCCTGGCTGAAGGCATAAAACAGTAAACATGATACGATGGCCATTCTGTAAGTACAGACTGAGATAGGAACAGGGATGGGGGTGCAAATAAAACAGAAAAGGTCAGGGAAAACATCAAAGATGAAGGATGAGGGGGAGGAGAGGATTCCAGACACAAGAGAAGGAACGCTGGACAAGCTGGAATGGAAGGAGCTTTAGGGTCGCTTGCGAGCTGCATTTTACAGTTAAATTCAAATTTAAATTCCTAAGACTGACTGCATATGGGCCTTTAAGGTGTGATTGGCACCTGGCATCATCCCTTACTATCCTGCAAGGCCCCAGGACCTAACCCCATTACCTCTTGGACCCCCACCCCATCTTTCTACCCACACAGATCTCTTTTCCAGGAGGTCAAATTTATCAAGTGTATCCCCACCCCTACCTGAGGGCTACCATGCTCACTGTTCCCTTTGCCTGAAATGCTTCTCCCCTCAGTATTTTCATGGGTTGTTCCTTCATCTCTTTCAAATCTTTACCCAAATGTCAATTTCTCAGTGAGGACTTTTCTTTCCTTCCTATTTAAAATACAGCTCTACTCACACCTGGCATTCTCTATCCTTTTCCCCTGATTTATGGTTTTCAAAATATTATGCTATGTATTTTACTTGTTATCTATTTTGTAACCTGTGTGTAGGCAAGGACTTTTGTCTGTTTTGTTCACTGCTATACTCCCCTGGCCAGTAATTGACTTGTGGTAAATATTCAGTAAATATTCAAGGATTAAATTTTTAAAATTATATAAATCATTTGGGGACAAATAACCCTATCAATATTCCCGGAGCAAGGGGGGTGGGGGGGTGAGGCGGTGGATTCTTTCAGACTTCTCTAATGACAAAAGCCAAAAAGTCTAACACCATTTACAAAGAATTCCTCACAAAATTTACAAAAAAGAAGGCTGGGTGCTTAAATCATCAAACAGCATTGTAGAGTGGGAAAATCTCACATTAGATACATAATACCCTCTATGCAAATGTAAAAATCACGAATTTGATGCTACAATATGTATTTTGCAGAAACAAACAAAAAGATACATCAAACATATTAAAATGGTTTCCTGTGGATGAGAGGAAAAAAGTCCTTGATGACTGGTGACAATGAACTGGGAGATTACAATCAACTCAACACTACTCCTGAGGTCCAAAACAAAAACAAAAATATACTATTTAAAGTGAGACAAACCTGGGTTCAAATTATAGTTGCTCCACTTACAGGTTTGATCTCCTCTGTAAAATGAGGATAATACTCCCTGCCTGGCCTGGCTGTAATTGACATCAAATAAAAACAGAACAAGAACTCCATAATTAAAAAGTCATCTCCCTCTCTCTCTTACTAGAGAATTTAACACAAGAATGCCAACAGAGGGACTTCTCTGGTGGCAGAGTGGTTAAGAATCTGCCTGCCAATGCAGGGGACACGGGTTCGAACCCTGGTCCGGGAAGATCCCACAAGCCACAGAGCAGCTACACAAGAATGCCAACAGAGGGACTTCTCTGGTGGCAGAGTGGTTAAGAATCTGCCTGCCAATGCAGGGGACACGGGTTCGAACCCTGGTCCGGGAAGATCCCACAAGCCACAGAGCAGCTAAGCCCGTGCGCCACAACTACTGAGCCTGCACTCTAGAGCCCGCGAGCTGCAACTACTAAGCCTGCGTGCCACAACTACTGAAGCCCACACACCTAAAGCCCGTGCTCCACAACAAGAGAAGCCACCTCAATGAGAAGTCCATGCACCGCAACAAAGAGTACCCCCACTCACTGGAACTAGAGAAACCCCGTGCGCAGCAATGAAGACCCAACACAGCCAAAAATAAATAAATAAATAAATTTATAAATAAATAAATTAAATTTTAAAAAAGAATGCCAACAGAAAAGGTTTTCAATTTCTTGCCACTCTATTCTCCAATTTTCAGGATATAAAATTTGGTGAAATCGCTTAGCAATTTTCATTAATTTAGAACAGTGCTGTCCAATAGTACTTTGTCTGATGATGGAAGGAAATGTTCCCTATCTGCACTGTTCAACACAGTAGCCTCTGGCCACATGCTTCTGTGTGGCTACTGAGCACTTGAAATATGGCTACTGCAACTGAAGAACTTAATTTTTAATTTTATTTCATTTAAATTAAATTTAAATAAAAGTAGCCGGGCTTCCCTGGTGGCGCGGTGGTTGAGAGTCCGCCTGCCGATGCAGGGGATACAGGTTCGTGCCCCGGTCTGGGGGGATCCCACATGCCGCGGAGCGGCTGGGCCCGTGAGCCATGGCCGCTGAGCCTGCGCATCCAGAGCCTGTGCTCCGCAGCGGTGAGAGGCCCGCGTAACACAAAAAAAAAAAAAAAAAAAAGTAGCCACATATGGCTAATGGCTACCATATTAAACAACACAGATTTAAAGTAAGAGGTTAGAAAGGTAACTAACAACCATATATTATTCAAATACTGGATTTTAGCTATTACTTTCAAATTCCAACCCTCCCCGAAAAAGCTTTCCAAAAGTTTTTGGAAACACACACACCTTTCCAAAAGTATGGTGTTTCACATAATTAAATGATTTAATTTTGCCTCCTATAATTTTTTCTTATATTTTTGTAAGATGTGGTAACGAGAAGAAAGTTAGAGATAATCAATCCACTAATATCCACCCACCAAAAATAATCAACATATGATCACTGGCAATAAGATTTATTCAGGTATTCCTTACATTCTAAGATGTACCTTTCTGAAAATTTACTAATTTCCTGAATTTACAACTCAATCATTTTATAAACATACTAAAGTAACTTGCTATTTTAAATAATCTTTTTTCACACATGCAAATGATCTTTTTGTGACAAAAGAAATTATTTCCTGGTTTGGTGTATGTATCAGAAGTATCACATTTTAGATTTTCCTCAGGTAAGCCATTCCAGAAATCAAATATATGTGTACTGCAATAAGCAAAAACACATTAGTAATCCCCTAATGATATCCACAATTTTAAAACCATTTCATCAGAAATAACCAATCTGATTATGATTCCTCATTCACACTCTTACTGGTTCACATACTTCTGCTGTGTGCTGGGGCTACGATGGTGAGCAAAAGAAAGTCCCCGCCTTCACACCTCCCAGAGCTCACAGTCTGGTGATGCGCAAGACTGTAGTGTGTTAAGCAACAGAGTACGGAGTGCTTCATCCTAGGCGCTTCCCATGACACTGAATGCTCGCTGAATTCTCCTTGTCCAGACCACAGTGGCATCCCAGCAGCAGACAAGAACAGTTTAGTGACTTAAGACCTTCAATGTTTTCATAGTAAGTTACTCATGGTTATTATAGAAAATCAAAGCCTAAGTACTCAAACTACCTAAGTGAAGGTCTTTAATTTTTTTTAATATTTATTTATTTTATTTTTGGCTGTGTTGGGTCCTAGTTGCAGCACATGGGATCTTTGTTGCAACATAC
>NC_041217.1:32928527-32935753 GCF_002837175.3 Physeter macrocephalus
GCGGAGCGGCTGGGCCCGTGAGCCATGGCCGCTGAGCCTGCGCATCCAGAGCCTGTGCTCCGCAGCGGTGAGAGGCCCGCGTAACACAAAAAAAAAAAAAAAAAAGTAGCCACATATGGCTAATGGCTACCATATTAAACAACACAGATTTAAAGTAAGAGGTTAGAAAGGTAACTAACAACCATATATTATTCAAATACTGGATTTTAGCTATTACTTTCAAATTCCAACCCTCCCCGAAAAAGCTTTCCAAAAGTTTTTGGAAACACACACACCTTTCCAAAAGTATGGTGTTTCACATAATTAAATGATTTAATTTTGCCTCCTATAATTTTTTCTTATATTTTTGTAAGATGTGGTAACGAGAAGAAAGTTAGAGATAATCAATCCACTAATATCCACCCACCAAAAATAATCAACATATGATCACTGGCAATAAGATTTATTCAGGTATTCCTTACATTCTAAGATGTACCTTTCTGAAAATTTACTAATTTCCTGAATTTACAACTCAATCATTTTATAAACATACTAAAGTAACTTGCTATTTTAAATAATCTTTTTTCACACATGCAAATGATCTTTTTGTGACAAAAGAAATTATTTCCTGGTTTGGTGTATGTATCAGAAGTATCACATTTTAGATTTTCCTCAGGTAAGCCATTCCAGAAATCAAATATATGTGTACTGCAATAAGCAAAAACACATTAGTAATCCCCTAATGATATCCACAATTTTAAAACCATTTCATCAGAAATAACCAATCTGATTATGATTCCTCATTCACACTCTTACTGGTTCACATACTTCTGCTGTGTGCTGGGGCTACGATGGTGAGCAAAAGAAAGTCCCCGCCTTCACACCTCCCAGAGCTCACAGTCTGGTGATGCGCAAGACTGTAGTGTGTTAAGCAACAGAGTACGGAGTGCTTCATCCTAGGCGCTTCCCATGACACTGAATGCTCGCTGAATTCTCCTTGTCCAGACCACAGTGGCATCCCAGCAGCAGACAAGAACAGTTTAGTGACTTAAGACCTTCAATGTTTTCATAGTAAGTTACTCATGGTTATTATAGAAAATCAAAGCCTAAGTACTCAAACTACCTAAGTGAAGGTCTTTAATTTTTTTTAATATTTATTTATTTTATTTTTGGCTGTGTTGGGTCCTAGTTGCAGCACATGGGATCTTTGTTGCAACATAGGGATCTTTCACTGTGGCATGAAGGCTCTTCCACTGTGGCATGAAGGCTCTTCATTGCAGTGCAGGGGCTTTTCTCTAGTTGTGGCACACCAGCTCAGGTTTGGCACATGGGCTCCAGAGCACGTGGGCTCTGTAATTGTGATACATGCGCTATCTAGTCATGGCTCGCATGCTCAGTAGTTGCAGCATGCAGGCTTAGTTGCCCTGCGGCACGTGGGATCTTAGTTCCCCAACCAGGGATCAAACCTGCATCCCCTGCACTGAAAGGCGGATTCTTAACCACTGGACCACCAGGGAAGTCCCAAAGGTCTTTAATATTAAGTGCCCAAAAGGAACTTCTCTTCACCCTCACATATCTCTCATATGAAGGGGGGAAAATTTACTTAGGCAGAGTTCAGAAAATTAAGTCAAAAGCTATTTCCTGAGCATTAATTATCCTTTTCCCAAACAACATAAACAAAGCTTAGTGAAAATCATGTCTGGAAAGTAGAGGGCCTGATTCTCCTCTTTCCTCTTTGGTTTTTTTGCTTCTCTTTTGTAGGTTCTTCCTCCTCCTTTTACCCTCAACACTCTGTAATCACTCCAAGAATCAGTCCTAACTCTGCTTCTTAGCCTCATTTTTAGTATTAAGAGAGAAAGTCCATATCCATGCTATACTGTTCCAGACACTGTGCTAGGGATGTGGGGGGGGGGACCTTGACTTTGTACATTTACATTTGCAAAGCATTTTATTGATATATCAGTGTTTCATGTTACTCTCTCAGCAACCTATGAATTAGGCAGAAGTGGTTATTATGAGTTCGCCTTTTACCCAACAAGGAAGAGATCCAGAAACTTGTGCAAGGTCATATGGCTATTCACCTTCAGACTGGAATGAGAACTCGGAGAGTCTGACTCCCGGTTCAGTGCTCTTTCTGTGGTACTCTACTGCATCCGTCCGTTCATCTGCAGTATTTTTAGCAACAACTAACTTTACTTACTTCCACAACATTCTTCACTATTAGGTTTTATTTATTCTTTCTCTTACTCATTCAACAAATATCAGTGCCTACTCTGCTGCTAGGTACTGAAGCACAGTGGTGAAAACACTGAGTCTGATTCCTACATCACATTATAAAAATATAATCACTTGCCAAAAACATTACCAAGTTCAACCACTTGGTATCCCACTATAAGGATTCGGTATTCCCACTTGGTGTAATCTCACTTAAATGAGTTAACAATGTGTCCTCTGAAATGAAAACCAAAAACACAAATGTATTAGGATAACATGAGTTATGCCCAATGTCCTTTAGTAGTAACTCTTTCTAACTAAATAATTCTCTTCAGCAGGACTGCCAAATTGACAAAAAATAAGCCTATCAAGTCAGAATCTGAAGAAAAATATGATCATACTGAAAATGAACAAAACTGAGCCCTCAGGCCAAGATTTCTATAACTTTTAAAACTATATTAGTAATTATCTCAACAAGTAATATCAATTCCAAAACAAAAATACTGTAATTTCACCCTGATATACATTGCTAGCATTTAGTAATTTTTTTCTGGGAAAATTTCAATATTTTGTCATAGAATTCAGCCTATAATTTCACAAAAGTTAGAATTTAAAGCAGTGATCGTTTTCATTTAAAGTTCATAAATTTCCACTGCAAGCATTAGCTACCACTGGCTCAGTAAGTACTATACATATCTTGAAGAGCCTTTTGCTATAGAGAATTATTTCACCAAGTCATCCTGCAAATTATTGTGCTAAAGCTGTGCTTCATCATCCTGCAAATTATTGTGCTAAAGCTGTGCTTCACAAGACATGCTGCCACGGAATACAGATATTCTTTAATAATCGGTGCTCTCAAAGGAGGCTTAATGGTCAACTCAGTTTACCTTTGTTTTAAAAAAAATTTTTGTTTTTTACAGCAGAATTTCTCAAGGCCTGTAACACACTATTATGCCTAGTAAATCTCCAAAAGGAAAATATATAGTATTCCCCAAGGTCATTTATCCACTCAACTTTTTATTTTTATCATAGGTTGTTTATTTATTATTATTTGATTTATTTAGTGCAACACCTACTAAAATTTGAAACACACTTGGGAAATGTTACTGCAACGTTTGTAGTCCATCTGCCTCGGTTAATTCCAATGACAAGTTCTGAATTTAGGAAAACAAATAAGGGCTCACAGTGAAGGTTAACTCTCTCTCACTGTGCTAAGAAATTAAATACTTTATTTCATTCAATCAACAAGACAATCTTGCCTGGTAGAATGAGATAACCAAGGACCAAGAGCATATATTAGCATACTAATACTAATCAGATTAATCAGTAACAGACAGGACTGGATCTCACAACTCTGTGATTCTGAACAAAATGCTCTTTCCAGGACATAACAGATCTACCCTCCTAGAGATTAAAATTCCAAGTAATTGTCCTAATGCCTGTTAGGTAAACCCATTTGTCTTTCACAAAGAAATGCAAGTAAACCAAAAAATAGACGTTGAAGAAGCACTTTGGCAGATCAGAAGGATCAAAGAAGAGAGTCTGAATACCAGCTCTGGCACTAGCTATAAATTGCTTTCTTGCCAGTTAAGTGATAAACCAAAGAAAAGAAACCTTAAAATAAGCCCTCTTGCCCATCTTTAAAAAAAAAAAAAGAATGAATGTTGTGGCTTGGCCTAGCTAAGGCCATAATAAACAACAAACCATGCTGTCATTAGGTCCTCTAAATCCTTTCCAGTGCTAACTTGCTTTACCTATTTCTTAATAAGTTTTACCTAGTTTCCTTAAAAGTCAACTGAAAGGCACTCTGTTATCTAATTATTATCATAATAACTCATAAGAATGATTTGAAATCAACCTCAACTCAGACATACACAAAAGAATTGTCTTCTTCATAAGATTAAGAGATAGCTACTGCAAAATAAAACTACAAAATTTATTCAAATCTAGCTATTGTATTTCCTACCAAAAATGATCACAAAATAAGTCCCTTTAGAAACAAATGAAAATCAGTTAAATATAAATTTTTTAAAGCTACTTTTATGAGCAATTTATTATAATCAAGTCTTCTGATGGCCACTTCACTATTACTATTCAGCTGCTAGTTTAGGGTAATAGCAGATCTAAGAGGATAAAACATTAACAAAAGTAACATATTAAAAAAAAATACTAAGCGTCAAGATACAAATAATCAAACACAACGAAAAAAGAGAGACATGCCCACTCTTTTCATTTCTCAAAGATATGACTTTCCACACCTAGGAATAAACCTGACCAAGGAGGTGAAAGACATACTTGAGAACTATAAAACATTAATAAAGGAAATTAAAGGGAATTCAAAGAAATGGAAAGATATCTGATGCTCTTGGATTGGAAGAATTAATATTGTTAAAATGGCAATGCTACCCAAAGCAATCTACAGATTTAATGTGATCCCTATCAAAATACCCAAGACATTTTTCACAGAACTAGAACAAATAATCCAAAAATTTATATGGAACCATAAAATACCCAGAATTGCCAAAGCAATCCTGAGGAAAAAAATGAACAAAGCAGGAGGCATAACTCTTCCAGACTTCAGACAATACTACAAAGCTACAGTAAGCAAAATAGTGTGGTACTGGTACAAAAACAGACATACGGATCAATGGAACAGAATAGAGAGCCCAGAAATAAACCCACACACCTATGGCCAATTAATCTTCGACAAAGGAGGCAAGAACATAAAATGGGAAAAAGACACTCTCTTCAGCAAGTGGTGCTGGGAAAGTTGGCCAGCTGCATGTAAATCAATGAAGTCAGAACATGCGCAACATAAACCAAAATAAACCTCACACCATGCAAAAAATAAGCTCAAAATGGCTTAAAGATTTAAACATAAGACCTGACACCACAGAACTCCTAGAATAGAGAGCACAGGCAAAACATTCTCTGACATAAATTGTACCAATGTTTTCTTAGGTCAGTCTCCCAAGGCAATAAAAATAAAAACAAAAATAAACAAATGGGACCTAATCAAACTTACAAGCTTTTGCACAGCAAAAGAAACCATGAAAAAAAATTAAAAGACAACCTACAGAATGGGAGAAAATATTTAAAGATGATGCAACAGACAAGGGCTTAATCTCCAAAATATACAAACACCTCATACAACTCAGAACCAAAAAGAACAAACAACCCAATCGAAAAACGGGAAAAAAGACCTTAATAGGCATTTCTCCAAAGAAGACATACAGGTGGCCAGTGGGCATGTGAAAAGATGCTCAACATCATTAATTATTAGAGAAATGCAAATCAAAACTATAATGAGGTACCACCTCACACCAGTCAGAATGGCCATTAGTAAAAAGTCTACAAATGAATGCTGGAGAGGGTACAGAGAAAATGAAACCCTCTTACACTGTTGGTGGGAATGTAAATTGATACAGCCACTGCAGAGAACAATATGGAGGTTCCTTAAAAAACTAAAAATAGAGGAAACTTCCATAAGCCTCTTAGATAGCCTCATCCACCAGAGGGCAGACAGCAGAAGCAAGAAGAACTACAATCCTGCAGCCTGTGGAACAAAAATCACATTCACAGAAAAACAGACAAGATGAAAAGTCAGAGGGCTATGTACCAGAAGAAGGAACAAGATAAAACCCCAAAAAAACAACTAAATGAAGTGGAGATAGGCAATCTTCCAGAAAAAGAATTCAAAATAATGATAGTGAAGATGATCCAGGACCTCAGAAAAAGACTGGAGGCAAAGATTGAGAAGATGGAAGAAATGTTTAACAAAGACCTAGAGAATTAAACAACAAACAAACAGAGATGAACAATACAATAATTGAAATGAAAAATACACTGGAAGGAATAGCAGAATAACTGAGGCAGAAGAACGGATAAGTGACCTGGAAGACAGAACGGTGGAATTCACTGCTGAGGAACAGAATAAAGAAAAAAGAATGAAAAGAAATGAAGACAGCCTAAGAGCCCTCTGGGACAACATTAAACACAACAATATTCGCATTATAGGGGTCCCAGAAGGAGGAGAGAGAGAGAAAGGACCCGAGAAAATATATGAAAAGATTATACGCAAAAAATTCCCTAACATGAGAAAGGAAATAGCCACCCAAGTCCAGGAAGCGCAGAGAGCCCCATGCAGAATAAACCCAAGGAGAAACACGCCGAGACACACAGTAATCAAATTGGCAAAAATTAAAGACAAAGAAAAATTATTGAAAGCAGAAAGGGAAAAACGACAAATAACATACAAGGGAATTCCAATAAGGTTAACAGCTGATTTCTCAACAGAAACTCCACAAGCCAGAAGGCAGTGGCATAATAAAGTGATGAAAGGGAAGAAACGACAACCAAGATTACTCTACTCAGCAAGGATCTCATTCAGATTTGATGGAGAAATCAAAACCTTTACAGACAAGCAAGAGCTAAGAGAATTCAGTACCACCAAACCAGCTCTAAAACAAATGCTAAAGGAACTTCTCTAAGTGAGAAACACAAGAGAAGAAAAGGACCTACAAAAACAAACCCAATTAAGAAAATGGTCGTAGGAACATACATATTGGTAATTACCTTAAACGTGAATGGATTAAATGCTCCAACCAAAAGACACAGGCTTGCTGAATGGATACAAAAACAAGACCCATATATATGCTATCTACAAGAGACCCACTTCAGACCTAGGGACACATACAGACTGAAAGTGAGGGGATGGAAAAACATATTCCATGCAAATGGAAATCAAAAGAAAGCTGGAGTAGCAATACTCATATGAGATAAAATCACTTTAAAATAAAGAATATCACAAGAGACAAGGAAGAACACTACGTAATGATCAAGGGATCAATCCAAGAAGAAGATATAACAATTATAAATATATATGCACCCAACATAGGAGCACCTCAATACATAAGGCAACTGCTAACAGCTCAAAAGGAGGAAATGGACGGTAACACAAGAATAGTGGGGGACTTTAACACCTCACTTACACCAATGGACAGATCATCCAAACAGAAAATAAATAAGGAAAT
>NC_041217.1:32936626-32937480 GCF_002837175.3 Physeter macrocephalus
ATGAACAGACCAATCACAAGTAATGAAATTGAAACTGTGATTAAAAATCTTCCAACAAACAAAAGCCCAGGACCAGATGGCTTCACAGGTGAATTCTATCAAACATTTAGAGAAGAGCTAACACCCATCCTTCTCAAACTCTTCCAAAGAACTGCAGAGGAAGGAAAACTCCCAAACTCATTCTATGAGGCCACCATCACCGTGATACATAAACGAGACAAACGTACTACAAAAAAAGATAATTACAGAAAAATATCACTTATGAATATAGATGCAAAATTCCTCAACAAAATACTAGCAAACAGAATCCAACAACATATTAAAAGGCTCATACACCATGATCAAATGGGATTTATCCCAGAGATGCAAGTTTTCTTCAATATACACAAATCACTCAATGTGATACACCATATTAACAAACTGAAGAATAAAAACCATATGATCATCTCAATAGATGCAGAAAAAGCTTTTGACAAAATTCAACACCCATTTATGATGAAAACTCTCCAGATAGTGGGCATAGAGGGAACCTCCCCCAACATAATAAAGGCCATATATGACAAACCCACAGCAAACATCATTCTCAATGGTGAAAAACTGAAAGTATTTCCTCTAAGATCAGGAACAAGACAAGGATGTCCACTCTCACCGCTATTATTCAACATAGTCTTGAAAGTTCTAGACATGGCAATCAGAGAAGAAAAAGAAATAAAACAAATACAAATTGGAAAAGAAGAAGTAAATCTGTCACTGTTTGCAGATGACATGATACTATACATAGCGAATCCTAAAGATGTCACCAGAAAACTACTAGAGCTAATCAATGAATTTGGTAAAGTTGCAGGATACAAAAT
>NC_041217.1:32937740-32939570 GCF_002837175.3 Physeter macrocephalus
TTGTCATGTTCTAATTAAATTATATAACTTTAATGTGTAATATACACCATTATAAAGTGAATTCTAATGTGGCTGTATGATCAGAGAAATTCAAACAAATGTATTAAACTTCTGGTTTATTTTCTAACCAATCCTGGTAATATGGTTATATAAAATTGCTTGTGGTTAGAAAATTCAAATTTTGTTTTAGATACTGGGAATGCATCAATGAAGAAAACAGACCCTGCCCCCCCAAAGAAAAAAGAAAAAGAAAACATAACTTACTGGTCTCATGGAGTCTATATTCCAGTGGATAATAATAGCTTACTCTTACATAGCACTTATGTAGGCATCATGGCATTATCTTGTGTGTTTTAAACATATTGACTTACTGAATTCTCACAAACCCTATGAAGTATATATTATTTTTGTCATCATTTTTCAAAAGAGGACATAAGCACAGACAATTGAGGTAACTTGCCTGAGATCATATAGCCAATAAGTAGTAGAACTGGGATTTGAACTCAGTGTCTCTGGCCCTGTCATCCTGTGCTTGCTTAATTATTACAACACCCAGGTTCTCTCAGTAGACCAGTGAGAGCTATCTTATAGATTATGTTGATTAGGTATCTCTCTCACTCTCTTTTCAATCTTTACTTATATTTTTGTTCACTTAAATCTTTCTTACACTTAGAGAGGTAAAGTTTTCTTCTTCCAGTGAACTTCAGTTTCTCCTTATAGTTCCTGTAATTTGCTTTATTAAATATTGTGCTCTGTTAGTGCTTACATTTTCATAACTAGTGTATCTCTATTATAGATTGCACCCATTTATACAATCTTTTACGGATTTTAGTTTCACTGTTATATACACTTCAGAGAATGCCCTTTTAAAATTACAAAATTTTCGTTGTCTTTCATCCCTTTGGAATTGAATTCCAGTTTTTCAGATGATAAGATTAAAATCCTTTATTTTTTAAAATTTTAATTTATCTCTGCCCATTCTTTTATTTTTAGCTTTATGAACTAGTTTTTAAAAGAGATACATTCTTTTATACTGTACAGAGTTGGATTTTGCTTTGTGACCTAATTTGAAAAGTCTTTTCTTGAATAACTGGGTTAAATTCATTTATATTTATTAATAGTCCAGGTATCTTTGTCCTGAATTCTGTCACATTGTATTCATATGCTTTCTGCTCTTATTTAAAAAATATTTCTACATATAACTATTTTTTTGTCTTTTTAATAGTTCTGAAATTTAAGAAAGCTGTATATTTTGTCCTAGTTTCCTTCATAATTAATTTTACATGATACCCTTAACCCTCTGTTTTTATTAAAGCAGTTTTATTAGTTTCCTATCATGAGATTCCATTATGTTCAACTCTCCATATTAAATCAATTGTTATTGGGATTGACATGTATACACTGATGTGTATAAAATTGATGACTAATAAGAACCTGCAGTATAAAAAAACAAAGAAACAAACAAAACAACTAATACTAAACTTTCTTTGGGTTATTTGTATGGAAATATGTTAATATAAATGTTTCAGACATTACATGAAATTTCTAAAAATATTATATGTTCTGGTATAATGTTATAAGTCATAATTCTAGTTATTACTTTAAAATATGTATCTCAGAAATAACTAAATTTCCTTGTCAACTGCATTATTATGAACTTTCATCAAAACTTTAACCATGGTCATTTTTAAGTCTTGTAGCATTTACAGATACTCCTGCCGATGCAGGGGAGCCGGGTTCGTTCCCCAGTCCGGGAAGATCCCACAAGCCGCGCAGCGGCTGGGCCTGTGAGCCATGGCCGCTGAGCCTGCGCGTCCGGAGCCTGTGCTC
>NC_041217.1:32940016-32955701 GCF_002837175.3 Physeter macrocephalus
AAAAAAAATCCCACAAGGACTCAGAGGCAAAAAAATATACAAATCAATTTTCACTGCAAAGTAAAGGAGCTGTTACAGTGGAGGATTACTGGACTGAATGTCAATATTATGACATAGTATGAGTGTGTTTCGTGTTTGGTAATTGCAATCATTGTTGCTTTTGTTGTGATCATCCATTTACAATGCTTGGTGTCAGTTTATCTCTTGTAAAAATAAAATACAGCGCGTGTGTGTGAGTTGTGGAAAAAAAAAGAGGAAACTTAAATTCCTGATTCTGGTTTTGTACAACTGTGTAATTAATGGTGATGATCATATTATAAGGGCAGATTTTTATGTGTGGGGGAGGTGATGGTGATGGGGAGGCCCAAATAGAAATTACAAATAAAGGAAATAAAATTCAAAAAAAAAAAAAAAAGAAAGAAAGAAAGAGGCTTCCTGTAGAACACAGGGCAGGAGCTAACACTTCAGATGAGCAGGGACTGCCAAGACAAAAGGAAACAGCATTCCAGACAGAGGAAACAGCATCTAACAGAGAGGTATGGAAGAATGCAGGGTACCAACATACTTAGAAAACTACAAATAATTATCTTCCCAAGCACAAGCAGGCCATACAAGAATGTGCTCAGGAATTGAAAGCAGGTTCCCTGTAAGCAATACAAATAGTGCCTGAGTATGCAGCTTTGGAAATGGCAGCTTTCAGATTCGAGTCAAGCTGCGTACTTCTATTCATTCCTTGCAACCCTTTGTTCACATCATCCTCATCACTGTAGTATACTTGCATCTATCACTTTTGCCAAGCTACAGTACAGCCACAGCCTCTAACGAAATATGTTTAGGCATTCAGCACAGCACTGGGATTAAAAACCCAGTCTACCAGGGTTCAAATCTAGACTCCATAATTTGCTAGTTGTGTGACCCTAAGCAAGTTATTTAACCTCTCTGTGCTTCAATTTTCTCACAATAAAGTGAGAATAATAATTGCAGCTGCTCATCGGGCTGCTATGAAAAATGTGCTAATTTATATAAAGTGCTTAGAATAGAGCTTGACTCATAGAAAGCACAACAGAAGTGTCTATTAATACTCAGTAAACGTTAGCTATGTAAAATAAAGACATGTATTCTCACAGTTTGAAAACAAACCCAAATTACTTTAAGTATGTGCAAGACCTGCACACTGAAAACTAGAAAATATGGTTCAAATTAAAGACCTAAATACATGGAAGATGTGCGTTCATGGATCAGAAGATTCAATATTGTTTAAAGATATCAATTCTTCTGAAATTGATCTACATTCTCAATGTAATCCCAATCAAAATCTGGGTAGGCATGTTTGTAGAACTTGACAAGCTGATTCCAAACTTTTTATGAAAATGCAAACAATCTAGAATAGCCAAAACAATTTTGAGAAAGAAAAAGAAAGAGGACTAAGACTACCAGATTTCAACTTAGTATAAAGGTATAGTAAACAAGGCTGTGTGCTATTAAGAGAAATAAAAGCCCACATTTGTACAGAGACTTGTATATAAATGTTCATAATAGCTGTATTAACAGCCAAAAACTGGAAACAACCCAAATGTCCATCAACAGGTGGATGGATTAATTGCAGTATAACCATACAAGGGAATACTGGTCAGCAATAAAAGAGAATAAAAATACACAACATACAGGACTTCCCTGATGCCGGAGTGATTAAGAATCCGCCTGCCAAGTCAGGGGACAACGGTTCGAGCCCTGGTCCGGGAAGATCCCACATGCCACGGAGAAACTAAGCCCGTGCGCCACTATTGAGCCTGCGCTATAGAGCCCGCGAGCCACAGCTACAGAGGCCCGCGCACCTAGAGCCCGTGCTCCGCAGCAAGAGAAGCCACGGCAATGAGAAGCCTGCGCACCACAACGAAGAGTTGCCCCGGCTCGCCGCAACTAGAGAAAGCCCGCAGCAACGGAGACCCAACGCAGCCAAAAGGAAATAAATAAAAAATAAATTTATTTTTAAAAAATACACAACATAGATGAATCTCAAATAATCATACTGAGTTAAAGAAGTTGGATCCCCCCCCCAAAAAAAAAGCACTGTATATAATTCCTTTTATATAACATTCTAGAAAATACATACTAATCTACAACGACAGAAAACTGACTAGTGGTTGCCTAGGGACAGGGGGTGGGGAGAGGGGACTGACTGCAAAGGAGCATGAGGGAACTCCTGCAGTGATGTCTGTGGTGGTGGTTACACAATTATAGACATTTGTCAAAACTAAACAAACTATACACTTAAAATTGGTGAATTTTACTGTATATAAATTACGTCTCAATATAAACAACATAAAGTCATAAGGCAAACCGTCTTTTAAAAATAAAAGCATACCTTTTTCTTTCCATATTCATGGAAAGAATACAGGCAAGAATTACCATTCACTTAATATTGTTGAGAAATCTATATTACATCATGAGAATTTTGTAAACTTAGCATGATGACAACCAAAAACACTGCTAATGGTTCTTTCATATCTGTGTCTCCTTTAACTAAAGAATCAATGGAATTCTACAAGAGAATTTTCCAATCCTGAACAGAAGTACTTATTCTAGTTGAAAATTAATAAGCAACACAGAGTTTAACTACGAAATCCATTAGCAAGCTTGTAACTGGCCATAAGGTTATCTAAGCCTGACAGGTTCCAGAGAATTGAGGGAAAAAAAAAAAAGAATTGAAAAAAAAAAGTATAAAGGAGATTTAAGAACATGAAACAGCTCTTATGCTACTCAAAATTTAGCAATGGTACTCCACATGATTCTAATTCTACTCCTACATAAAGAACCCTGCAAGGATCAAGAATATAGAGGTTGTTCCTTAAAGCTAGAAGTCAGTCAGTAATAGGAAACATAAAGAAGACATTTTTATCTCATGAAGTTCTCTCAGGGGAGCACTACTTACCTGATTAATTCTCCTGAGTTAAGCTGTTTTTCTCCTTAAGTCTCAAAAAATAACAAATATTTTACTTAGTTTATAATACTAAGTGGTTGTTTTTTAAGTATATATCAGTATTAACCCTCAATCCTTAAAATTAGAAAACAAACTCTGTACAATAATAAATGACGTAAATATTTACAAAGAGAAAAAAAAGGCAGTGTAAGCAATTTCCAGTTAAACAACCAAAGCAATACGTAGCATGCATATTATATGGATTTGGTTACAACAGGCAATGTGCTACTTTATCTTCTAATTTATGCTGTCATATAAGTTAGTTCACAGCCTAAGATATTTAAGATCTCAATTAGGTTAACCTTTCCTTTTGTAAAGTAAGAATACAAGTAATAATCATACTCATTGTTTCCTATTCAAGTTCCACACACATTCACACCTTCAGGCCTTAATGGGCTCTCTTCCTTCTACCTACCCTTCTACCTATGAGGCCCTCTCCATTTATCCCACCCATCTAGATTCTTCCCATCTCTCACCACCTATCTTAATAGGTACATGTTCCCTGATCCCTTGGGCCAGAAGCAATCTCTCTGTCTTCTAAAATCCCATAGCCCTTTTCTGCAGTCTCTTACGGCATTTAACACTTTCTACCCTGTACTATACTTCTTTAAGTCCAGTAAACCCTTTTCTACTAGGAGTATCATTGAAAGGAAGGTCCACGCTTTATTCAGCCTTGTATCCCTAGGAGCACGTAGTGCCTGAAACTAAACATTTATTGGATGTGTTTAGAGAAGAAATAGAGAGGAAAACATTCAACAATATTTTTTTAGGCATTCTGTGCCCCACTGCCTTAGGAGATATAAAAGGAAACAAATACCAATGATAGAGACCGGCTCTTAATCTACTAAGAGACATAGACATGTAAAAAGATTAATACAATATAACTGTGATAAGTGTTATAATAAGAGATAAACAGGGTGCTGTGAGGGGAACACTACGTATGTTGAAGATTGTTCTAATTCCACAAACTATGTTAGGAAACCAAGTCTAGATTTTTGAAGGGACCAAAGACTAGAAAGGTTTCAAGAGTGGTATAATAAGAGCCCCCTTAATCTTAAAATTTTTTCTTAACCTGAAACTAACACTCCACCTATATAGCAACCTTACTTGCAAACAGGGAGTAACAAATTTCTCTCTATTCTTGGTACAGCCCTCTGCAATAACCAGGCCTGGTCTTATTATATTTACACAAATTTACACATCTCATCCTCTCACACTTGTCTGAATTGTGCACCATTTCCATAAGGCATGTGCCATTCCCATGTCCCAAACTCTGCTTATCTAAATCTATTTAATCTTTAAGGTTCCTCTGAAAGCCCACTTCCCAAGCTATCACCCAAGATTACTACATCCCCCAAATGTATATTGTACCATACTACTATCTATACCTCTCTTTTTTAACAATTAATGATAATGATAAATTCTTAACATTTTATACAACTTGGAGTTAAACAGAACTGATCTCAAACCCCATTTGTGCTACCACCTTGCAACGTGAAGTTAGGCAAGCCACAACACTCTCTTGAACCTTAGTTTCCTCATTATTAAAATTAGTATTAAATTGGGTGATGTGTACAACATGCCTAATATACATATACATTCATACTACATACATGTATATAGATATTTAATTTTAATATCCTTATTTTATATTTAATATTCATATCTAACTTTATTACTATTGTTTTCCAAGAAGGGAGACGCAAACTCTAAAACTCAAGGCAAGAGCAATGAAACATGAACAAAGTGGGTACTAAAAACCGGATCAATTAGTTGATGTAAAGGAGCCTCACAACTTTTAAATGTGCCCTCAAGACAACTCACACAAGACACCATCAGCAGAATTTCTCATGTCTCCTACTGAAAACCATGAAAAACTCAGAGGCAGAAAGACACAGGCAGATACAGAGGTCTTACGAGTAGGTCAGTGGCCCAACCACTGACATACTTCCCAAGAGTTTATCTTCCTCAGTGCAACCCTGAAGCTGTATAAAAGGTCAAGGGACGAAATATCTTCTATTACGTAAATCAAATAGTACATAAATTTAAAATTTTTTTAAACCTGCATTATCCCTCGGAGGCAACCAAAACCACTTCTGCAAATTTCAGCCTCAGAAGAGAAAGTCCAAGTGGGATGGGGCTGAATCATCAATTTTAAATGATCAACGTTTGCCCCACCCTGGAATGCGGACACTACCGCGACCTTTTCCAGCGTTGTCCGGGACATCCCACGCTCTGCCCCCACCCCATCCTTCCTTAAGTCCTCACCTCGGACGCCTGTCCCGGCCCTAGGCGCAGCCAGTCCCACCCTCCGCTCTGACCCGGTGTCAGGCATCCCCACACCAGGGTCCACACCTGTCTCTCGTCACAATTCAGACTCTTACCCCTGCCAGACAACTGCACTCACCCGGGCGGTGACCTTATACACCGTGTAGCCTCTCGGGTGTCGCTGGGGCTCGGTGACAGTGTAGAAACGGGCCAGGTCGGCACCCCGCTCTCGGGGAGAGGTCATCCTCCCGCCGCCTCTGCCACCGCCGCCTGCCGGGGATCATCAGTGCAACCCGACACCGCCGCGGCACGAATTCTCTACGCAGCGGCCAGGCGGCGAGTTGGCTGTAGCTCTGCAGCGCCGCCTCCGCCGGCGCCTCCGCCGCAGGGTTCTGCTTCCGGGTTGGCGGGAAAGCTTCCGGGTCAGGCCGGGGCGCCAATCCTGGGGAAGAAGAGTTTTCACCTGAGATACGGACCCTAATTAGGGCCTGACCCTGGCAAATGGGCTGGAATCAGGCAGTAGAACCGCCTGTAACGGGATGGAGGCATACCCGAGCCTAGCATCTTCTTTCCTTCCCTACTGACGACCCATCGGTTTAAATACCCACAACACCTGAACTCTCTCCCTCACATAACTCTTCCTTCTTTCTAAGACAAATCCCATCCACCTGTACATATGTCTTTATACCACCACAGCAAGCCCCCAAATGTTAAAAAAAAAAAAAAATAGTTAGAGCCTGCCTGTTAGAGTTTTACAAGGATTAAGTTGCGACCCACTGCAGTAGCCCACTGACAGCAGGCCCTGCGGGGAATTCAAGCTGGGGAAAATTAGGACGTATTCCCTGCTTTGGGTATACTAACCCTTAGATAGTTAAGATGCATATCCAAGGGAAATTTTCACAGGTTCTTGCACCTTTCCATACATAGAAAAGCACAAAAATCATTAACTTGAGATAGCTGTTCTGTGTGATTAGCAGTAATTTTTTGATGCTTGACTTCATGTCTTTCCCAGCAAAAAAAAAAATCATATATAACCTGGCTCCCTCCCTTACCTCTTTGGAGCAGTTTCTCAGAGCTATCTGAGAGGCTGTCTCCTGAGCTATAGTACTCAAAGCAGTCCCTGAATAAAACTGAAACTCATTATTCTCACATTGTGTGTGTTTTTTAGTTGACACAACCCTATACCAGTTTTAAACTTCATCCCCTCATATTCTAAAAGCTGGAATCTGTGTCTGGCTGGGGGGGTCGGGGGTGGGAGCGGGTAGGAATTACCTGACCTCAGAAAGCTACTAGGAAGATAGAGTTTCCTATCTCAATTCCTTGCTCTCCACTGCTTGGCAATTATTCTACCTTCCCTTGATCAAGATTTTCTCATTCCCCCATAACATTCATTCCAAGCGTTTGCCATTCTCCTCAACTCTCTATTCCTCTTCGTCTTGCCTCCCTACCCTTTGGCCCCTCCTTCTTTACAGGGGAAAAAATGTTCTTAGTACCAACCCCTCCATCTTGACACATTTCTATTCCAATCTGAGATATAGACATATCCCTACATCGTTTTTCAGGACTAATCACTCTTCCTGTGCCCTGATATCCATCCTCATTGGCAGACCTAAAGACATTTTTCCATCGATGACATCCCAACTCTGCTCTCTGTACCTTTAATCTATTCCTTATCACTGGCTCCTTCTTCTCATCCCATGTATGCCTAAATCTATCTATCATTCATTCATTAAACCTGAATTCACCACCTACTATATGCCAGACATCATGCTAATTAGGCATTGGAGTTACAAAGTCCCTGCTCTTAAGAACCATCTAGTAAGAAAAAACAGAGAACAATTAAACTATATTGTTATAAATAGTATAACAGATGTATATATGGAGTGCTACAGAGCACATCTCATTAATATTGGAAGATTAGCTAAGGTTTTTCTGATACAGGGGAAACTATGGCTGAATCTTGAAAGAGAGATAGGAATTAGCCAGGCAAAGAAGAGAATAAAGGACATCATTCATGTCATCTTTTCCCCTGCTTCTTTCTTTCTCCTTCCCCTCTTTGTCAAAGTTGTTTAAGTTGTTTTCAAAATAATCTGCATCAATAGTCGAATATTCATCACACATTCATACATTCATGAATATCATACATTCATTCTCACATTCACTTCACTACTACACTGCTACTGTGAAACTGCTTTGAAAAAAGTTTCTAATGACCTTATCTTACCCAGTATTTCCAGACTTTGAACGTTTCTGATCATTTCCACCTTTTCAAAACTCTACTATGTCCTTAGTCTAGGAGTCAGCATTCTCTTGCTTTTTTCTTTTACACTCTGAGTCATTCACTCCTTTTCAATCTCCTTTGTTGATTTCTCCTCCTTCTGGGAACCTTTAATGTTCTTGTTCCTCAGAATTTTGCCTTTGATCCTTTGTTCTTTATTCCCATTGACTTACAAATCTATATCTCAAGCAGTATCTCTTTTCTAGGATTTGACACATATTCTGCACATCTTTACCTATAATATCCAAATACCACTAAAATAAAACAGATTAAAATCTGAGCTTTTTTCCCTCAAAAGCCTGTTGCTATCTCAATGACTGACTTTATTCTCCATTTAGTTACATTAGCCAGGAATCTAGGAATCACCCTTAGCAACTTCCTCTCCCACTTTCTCCAAATTTGTTTAATTCAGCAACTGCCATTGGTTAAAACTAAAAGAATAGGAAAAGATATATCATGAAAGCACTACACAGAAGTCTTTAGAAGAAGACACATTACCAGGTATAAGGAAGAACAAAACTTAATGATAAAGGGTTCAATTTGTAAAGAAAAAAAAAAGTTGCCTGCCATTCCAGTTCTACAAGAATCAAGCCATTTGCCACTGCAGTTGCCCACTGACAGTGCACCCTGAGGGGAATTCAGGATAGAGAAAAACTGGAAACATTCAGGAGTGCTTTGGATATACAGGCCCTTAGATAGTTAAGATGCATATCTAAGGAAATTTTTCAAATGACCCCAGATTCTTACATCTTCCCATACATAGAAAAACACTAAAATCATTAACTTGAGATGTTTATTCTTTGTGATTAGCAGTAACCTTTTGATGCGTGACATCATGTTTTTCCCAGCCATAGAAACTCATGTATATCCTGGCTCCTCTGTTACGTCTTTGGAGCAGTTCCTCACAGGTATCCTAGAGGTTCTCTCCCAGTCAATAGTCCTCAGTAAGGTCCTGAATAAAACTTAACTCACAAGTTTTATGTTGTGCATTTTTCTTTCAGTCGACAAATTCATCAAGAAGGTATGACGATTTTAAATGTGCATGTGCCTAATCAAAGAACTTAAAAATGTATAAAGCAAAAACCAGTAGAACTAAAAGAAGAAAAAGACAAATCCATGATAGTAGTTAAGACATTAACACTCATCTCTCAGTAACTGATAAAACAGGTGGACAATAAATGATATTTTTAATTTTTTTTTTTTGGCCATGCTTGGGATCTTAGTTCCCTGACCAGAGATCAAACCTGTGCCCCTCCCAGTGGAAGCGTGGAGTCTTAACCACTGGAATACCAGGAAAGTCCCAAATCAGTTTTTTTTAATCTCCAGGCATATAAGAAAATCTCTGTCCAGTCATTAGCTGACCACTAAGCTAACAGAACAGAGACTTCAGTGGCCACACACAACAACTAATAGACTTTACAAAACAGTTCAGAAAATGTACTAAACAACAACTACTACAAACAGTAACAATGAACTCTGAGGAGGGAAGAGAATCTGGTTTTCAGAGTTGTCACATTATGATACTCAAAATGTCCAGTTTTCAACAAAAAATTATGAGGCATCCTAAAAAATAAGAAAGTATGGACCCTACACAGTGAAAAAAGAAACCAATAAAAACCAAGTCCATGAGGAAGCCCAAATGTAAATAAACTATTTTAAATATGTTCAAAGAGCTAAAAAACAAAACAAAAAATGTCCAACCAAAACTGGCTCAAGAAGCAACAGAAAATGTGAATAGACACATAATGAATAAAAATATTGAATCAGTAATTTTAAAACTTGAACAAATAAAAAGCCCAGGATCAGATGGCTTCACTGGTGAATTCTACCAAATATTTAAAGAAAAATTAACAACAATCTTTCTCAAATTCTTCCAAAAAAATAGATGAGAAAACAATGACTCATTTTATGAAGCCAGTATTAACTGAGTATCAAAGCCAGACAAAGACATACCAAAATAAGAAAACTGCAGTCCAAAATCTCTTAAGAATATATGGAAACATCTTCAACCAAATATTAGCAAACCAAATCCCAGTGTATTAAAAGGATTAAATAACATGGGATTTATCCCAAAAATGCAAGGTTGGTTCAACATATGAAAATAAATGAATGTAATACACCATATTAATGAAATAAAGGGGGAAAACACATGATTATCTCAATAGATATATACAGAAAAAGCATTTGACAAAATCCAACACCCTTTCGTGATAAACGCAAAACAAAGTAGGAACAAAATAGAATTTCCTCAACCTGATAAATGGTACTGATGAAAAAATCACAGCTAACATCATACTCAGTGGTGAAAGTTTTCTCCCTAAGATCAGCAACAAGACAAAGAGGTACACTCTTTCCACATCTATTCAACATTGTACTGGAAGTTCCAGCCAAGACAATGAGACAAGAAATAAAAAGCATCCAGAGTAGAGAGGCAGGAGTAAAACTTTTTTTTGCAGGTGACATGATCTCATATACAGAAAACTCTAAACACACACAAATGCAATAAAACTGTAATTGCAGGAAATAAGATCAGCACAGAAAAATCAATTTTATTTCTATACACTAGCAATAAACAATCTGAAAATAAAATTAAGAAAATAATTCCATTTACAGTACCATCAAAAACAATAAAATATTTGAGAATAAATTTAAACAAGGAAATTTAAGACTTGTACACTGAAAACTCTAAAAACCTCGTAGAGAGAAATTAAAGCATACCTAAATAAATAGAAAGTCATCCCATGTGCACGGATTAGAATATTGTTAAGATGGCAATACTCCCCAAATTTATCTACAGATTCAGTGTAATCCCCATTAAAATTCTGACTGCTTGGTTTTTGTTTTTTGTTTTCTTTTTTCGGAAATGGTCAAACTGTTCCTAAAATTCATTTGGAAATGCAAGGGATGCTGAATGGCCAAAATAATCTTGAAAAAAAAAAGGATTCAATTCCTGATTTCAAATTTTACTACAAAACTACAGTAATCAAAAGAGTGTGGTCGTGGCATAAGGGTAAACATATAGACAAATGGCATGGATTTGAGAGTTCAGAAATAAATCCATACATTTATAGTCAAGTGATTTTCAACAACGATCCAAAGACCATTCAATGGCTGAGAGGGTGGAGGAGGGTGGGGAGGGGTAGTTGATAGCCTTTTCAACAAGTGGTGCTGGAAAAACTAGATATCCACATGCAGGAGAATGAATTTGGATCCCTACCTTATGCCATATACTAAAGTTTTTTAAAAATTAACTCCTGCTACATGCATCAAAAAGGATAAATCTGGGAATTCCCCGGTAGTCCAGTGGTTAAGACTCCATACTCCCAATGCAGGGGTCCCAGGTTCGATCCCTGGCTAAGGAGCTAGATCCCGCATACTGCAACTAAGAGCCTGCATGCCGCAGCTAAAGATCACACATGCCACAACTAAAAAGACCCTGCATGCCGCAACAAAGATCTCACACACGGCAGTGAAGATCCCGCATGCCACAGCTAAGACCCCGCGCAGCCAAATAAATAAATAAATAATTTTTTAAAAGAGTTATTCTCTTAAAAAAAAAAGGATGAATCTTATGCACATATGTTCAGCATAGAAGTCAGACATAAGCTAATGTACATACTCTATGATTCCATTGATATAAAGTTCAAAAAGAGTTAAAGCTAATCTATAGTGATAGAAGTCAGAACAGTGGCTATCCAAAGACGACGGGGATGGGAGGTGCAAGGTACAATGGGTATTGCCTGAGAACCACGTGAGAAACTCTTCTGGGATGCTGGAAAGGGCCATGATCTGGTGGTTAGTAGTTATATAAGTGTATACATATGAAAACACTTACCAAACTAAACATCTACAATTTATTCACTTTACTGTATGTATGTTGTACCCCAATCAATAAGTTAAAAAAAAATTTAAGGAAGTAAAAGTCCCCTGGTCTCCCTAGTCCCTTCCAATCCACCTTTCATATTCCCATTAAAATCATGCATTTTAAAAGCTATGGCATTATGTCACTCCTCTGTAAAATTCTCAGTGGGTCTTACTGTCATAATTTCTCTGTCATAGATTTTTAGGATCCATCATGCCTGGTCCCTGCTCACCTGTCAGTTTCATTTCTCTGGGTTTCAACCAAATCCTTTGCAATTTCACACCTCCAGATCTTCAAACTATTTGTTTCTCTTGAAATCCCCACCACTCCCAACCAGCCTTCAGGAATCAGCTCACTCAAGGACTAATGATTTTCTGAAGCCCTCTTTCAGAGTAACTATCTTCCTTTTCAAGGAGTAGTAGGCGCTCCTTCTTCTTTGCTACCACATCTCTATTCTTCATCTATACTACACACCTATTGCAGGGTAGTGATACGTTGTGCGGGTTAATTTAGGGCTGACATGTTTTTATCCCACTATACCATGAACTCCTTAAAGGCAGTCTTCTTTACATTTCCTATTACTGACTGACTTCTAGCTTTAAGGAACAATCTCTATATTCTTGATCCTTGCAGGGTTCTTTATGTAGGAGTAGAATTAGAATCATGCGGAGTACCATTGCTAAATTTTGAGTAGCATAAGAGCTGTTTCATGTTCTTAAATCTCCTTTATACTTTTTTTTTTCAATTCTCTGGAATCTGTCAGGCTTAGATAACCTTATGGCCAGCTACAAACTTGCTAACGGATTTCGTAGTTAAACTCTGTGTTGCTTATTAATTTTCATCTAGAATAAGAAGTTCTGTTCAGGATTGGAAAATTCTCTTGCAGAATTCCATTGAGTCTTTAGTTAAAGGAGACACAGATATGAAAGAACCATTAGCAGTGTTTTTTGGTTGTTTCATCATGCTAAGTTTACAAAATTCTCATGATGTAATATAGATTTCTCAACAATATTAAATGAATGGTAATTCTTGCCTGTATTCTTTCCATGAATATAGAAAGAAAAAGGTATGCTTTTATTTTTAAAAGACAGTGTTGCCTTATGACTTTATGTTGTTTATATTGAGACATAATTTATATACAGCAAAATTCACCAATTTTAAGTGTATGGTTTGTTTACTTTTGACAAATGTCTATAATTGTGTAACCACCACCACAGACATCACTGCAGGAGTTCCCTCATGCTCCTTGAAGGCAGGGGCTGTTCTTCCTCTGTATTGTATTTGTACCCAGGTATTTGTTGCAGTGGCTAGAAGATAAGAGCTTCAGAGTTAAGCTAGAAGATAAGAGCTTCTGAGTGCTTTAACTCCCAGGCTCTAAAGATTTTTTCCTGCCAATCCAATTAAATATATTAAGTTATAATTATTTATCTTCTTGCCAAAATCATCGACTTATACTGATCTGAGCATCTGACCAGAATGTAATAAAAAATGTACCCATAGGAGCACCTCAATACATAAGGCAAATGCTAACAGCCATGAAAGGAGAAATCGACAGTAACACAATAATAGTAGGGGACTTTATAACACCCCACTTACACCAGTGGACAGATCATCCAAACAGAAAATAAATAAGGAAACACAAGCTTTAAATGACACAATAGACCAGATAGATTTATTTGATATTTATAGAACATTCCACCCAAAAGTGGCAGAATACACTTTCTTCTCAAGTGCACATGGAACATTCTCCAGGATAGATCATATCTTGGGTCACAAAACAAGCCTCGGAAAATTTAAGAAAATTGAAATCATATCACGCATCTTTTCTAACCAGAACACTATGAGACTGGAAATCAATTACAGGAAAAAAACTGTAAAAAACACAAATACATGGAGGCTAAACAGTGTGCTACTAAATAACCAAGAGATCACTGAAGAAATCAAAGAAGAAATAAAAAAATACGTAGCAATAAATGACTATGAGAACACAACGACCCAAAACCTATGGTACGCAGCAAAAGGACTTTTAAGAGGGAGGTTTATAGCAATTCAATCTCATCTCAAGAACAAGAAAAATCTCAAATAAACAATCAAACCCTACACTTAAAACAACTAGAGAGGGCTTCTCTGGTGGCACAGTGGTTAAGGATCCGCCTGCCAATGCAGGGGATGTGGGTTCAAACCCTGGTCCGGGAAGAGCCCACATGCCACGGAGCAACTAAGCCCGTGTGCCACAACTACTGAGCCTGCGCTCTAGAGCCCACATGCCCCAACTACTGAAGCTTGCGTGCCTAGAGCCCGTGCTCCGCAACAAGAGAAGCCACCGCGATGAGAAGCCGGCGCACCACAAGGAAGAGTAGCCCCCGCTCACCGAAACTAGAGAAAGCCCGCATGCAGCAAAAAGACCCAATGCAGCCAAAAATTAATAAATTTAAAAAAAAAACTAGAGAAAGAAGAACAAAGAAAACCCAAAGTTAGTAGAAGGAAAGAACTCATAAAGATCAGAGCAGAAATAAATGAAATAGAAACAAAGAAAACAGTAGCAAAGATCAATAAAACTAAAATCTGGTTCTTTGAGAAGATAATAAAATTGATAAACCCTTAGCCAGACTCATCAAGAAAAAAAGGGAGAGGATAAAAAGCAATAAAATTAGAAATGAAAAAGGAGAAATCACAACTGACACCGCAGAAATACAAAGGATTATAAGAGACTACTATGAAAAACTATATGCTAATAAAATGGACAACCACGAAGAAATGGACAAATTCTTGGAAAGGTACAATTTTCCAAGCATGAACCAGGAAGAAATAGAAAATATAAACAGACCAATCATAAGCACTGAAGTTGAAACTGTGATTAAAAATCTTCCAGGCTTCCCTGGTGGTGCAGTGGTTGAGAATCCGCCTGCCGATGCAGGGGACACGGGTTCGTGCCCCGGTCTGGGAGGATCCCACATGCCGCGGAGCAGCTTGGCCCATGAGCCATGGCCGCTGAGCCTGCGCGTCCGGAGCCTGTGCTCCACGACGGGAGAGGCCACAACAGTGAGAGGCCCGCATACCGTAAAAAAAAAAAAAAAAAAAAAAAAAAAAATTTCCAACAAACAAAAGCCTAGGACCAGATGGCTTCACAGGCGAATTCTATCAAACATTCAGAGAAGAGCTAACACTTATCCTTCTCAAACTCTTCCCAAAAATTGCAGAGGGAGAAACACTCCCAAATTCATTCTACGAAGACACCTGGTACCAAAACCTGATACCCTGATACCAAAACGAGAAATGGATAACACAAAAAAAGAAAATTACAGACCAATATCACTGATGAACGTAGACGCAAAAATCCTGAATAAAATACTAGCCCAACAGCACATTAAAAGGCTCATACACCATGATCAAGTGGGATTTATACCAGGATGCAAGGATTCCTCGATATATGCAAATCAATCAATGTGAGACACCACATTAACAAATAAAGGAATAGAAAACTATAAGACACTGATGAAAGAAATTAAAGATGATACAAAAAGATGGAGAGATATACCATGTTCTTGGATTGGAAGAATCAACATTGTGAAAATGAGTATACTACCCAAAGCAATCTACAGATTCAGTGCAATCCCCATCAAACTACCAATGGCATTTTTCACATAACTAGAACAAAAAAATTTACAATTTGTATGGAAACACAAAAGACCCCGAATAACCAAAGAAATCTTCAGAAAGAAAAACTGAGTTGGAGGAATCAGGCTCCCTGACTTCAAACTATACCACAAAGCTACAGTAATCAAGGCAGTATGGTACTGGAACAAAAACAGAAATATAGATCAATGGTACCGGATAGAATGCCCAGAGATAAATCCACATATTTATGGGCACCTAATTTACAACAAAGGAGGCAAGAACATACAATGGAGAAAAGACAGCCTCTTCTATAAGTGGTGCTGGGAAAACTGGACAGCTACATGTAAAGGAATGAAATTAGAACACTACCTAACACCATACACAAAAATAAACTCAAAATGGACTAAAGACTTAAATGTAAGACCAGACACTATACAATTCTTAGAGGAAAACATAGGAGAAACACTCTTTGACATAAACCACAGCAAGATCTTTTTTGACCCACCTTCCAGAGTAACAGAAATAAAAACAAAAACAAATGGGACCTAATGAAACTTAAAAGATTTTGCACAGCAAAGGAAACCATAAACAAGACAAAAAGACAACCCTCAGAATGGGAGAAAATATTTGCAAATGAAACAACAGACAAAGGATTAATCTCCAAAGTATACAAACAGCT
>NC_041217.1:32956566-32969279 GCF_002837175.3 Physeter macrocephalus
CATACAGAGTGAAGTAAGTCAGAAAGAGAAAAACAAATACCATATGCTAACACATATATATGGAATCTAAAAAAAAATGGTACTGATGAACCTAGTTGCAGGGCAGGAATAAAGACGTAGACATAGAGAATGGACTTGAGGACACGGCGGGGGAGGGGGAAGCTGGGGCGAAGTGAAAGTAGCATCGACATATATACTCTACCGAACGTAAAAAAGATAGCTAGTAGAAAGCAGCAGCATAGCGCAGGGAGATCACCCCGGTGCTTTGCGATGACATAGAGGGGTGGGATAGGGAGGATTGGAGGGAGGCTCAAGAGGGAAGGGATATGGGGACGTGTGTATGCATATGGCTGATTCAGTTTTTTGTACAACAGAAACAACACTAACACTAAACGAAACTTGAGGTTTTGGCAAAGCTTTGCTACCTTGTTGTAGACTTTTCTTCAGTTTCTATTAGATTTTTCAAAATATTGTAATAACTCAAAGATTCTATTAAATATTTTTGACCTCTAGGATCCCAAACCTCCCAAGTTTAGATAACTATGAACTAAAGATTAATTAAAGAGAATAATGTGAAACAACTTACACCTTGACGTTAGCCTTCATTAAAGGCACATACTGCTTTCAGCTAAATATCTAGTTTGGGCATGGCAGAGTCAAAATACTTGGTAAAATACCATAAAATGTCCATTTATTTACTCATTATTTAGACAAACAAAAGACACAGTTTCTGTCCTTAAATGGGTATCAGACAACCACAAAGGGCATTTTTGCTTTTTCTTACATGTAGCTTCCTCATGCTCTCCTCTGCTGCTCCATTTCTCAGCTTCTTCCTTCTTCTCTGTGTCCAAGGAACCCCTGCTGAGATCTGTCCTTGCTCTTTCATAGCTTCCCAGAAAGATAGCTGTAGGAGCCCAAAAACAGACCAAGCCAGGCAGCAAGGTCATCTGTCAGAGCTGAGTTCAATTCCACAACATTCACAAGTATCTGCACTATAGGGACTCACAAACCTTCAAAGGCCTCATTCTGGGGCTGAGGGATCAGAATAGGAAAGGGTTTGGGAGTAGAGGGAAAAGATGAGTTTTATATCCTGACTACCAAATTTCTCTCATTGTACCTCTGTTTTGAAAGCCTGAACATCAAGAGTTCTTAATTTAATCTGCCCATTTACAGGTTAGGAAAGAAATGAGAAATTCTAGCAAGGGCTGAATGCTGTAAAGTTTTCGTCAAGGACCACTGCAGAACATATCGTTATGGAGAATTCCATCAGCTTTCCAGTCCAATTTACTGGATATTGTGAGACCATTTGTGACATCTGGCCTGCTCCAAATTAAATCTTTAATATGCCACCACTCTGGCAGGTCAGATATAACTTAGGCTGGAAAAAATTAGAAACAGCATGAAAAAAAGAAAGGTAAGATTTCATAACCATAAAGAGTTAGGAAGCCACTGTACCAGACTACAAGGTTCTGCAGGGGAGAGAATTATGTCACCATGACAACCCGAGATATTTTTATTAAGAGAGTTGGTAGGCTATACTGAAACATGTTCCAGAATTTGGAGGTTGAGAGTGAAGTATAAGAACATGTGTGGGAGTTGAAAGACAAATTTCAACTTTATTTGGATTTTCATCTTTATTTTTTAGCTTTTCCTTGCAATCCACATATTGCCAAATCTTGTTTTTTAAGCGCAAAAGGGCAAAAATAATTTTTATACCCCATATTAATATATAAATGTTATATACGTGTATATATGACTATGTAACTTCATGAATTGGGAGGGGATTTTTTTAGCAAAGGATACAAGGTTTCTTGAAGAATTGGACACATTTATATCATCAAATAGTTCAAAATAGGTTATTATTTTTAAAAATTTTATAATTAATTTATTTTTTTTATTTATTTTTGGCTGTGTTGGGTCTTCGTTGCTGTGCGCGGGCTTTCTCTAGTTGTGGAGAGTAGGGGCTACTCTTCATTGTGGTGCGAGGGCTTCTCGTTGCAGTGGCTTCTCTTGTTGCAGAGCTTGTGCTCTAGGCGCGCAGGCTTCAGTAGTTGTGGCATGCAGGCTCAGTAGTTGTGGCACGTGAGCTCAGTAGTTGTGGCTCGCAGGCTCTAGAGCCCTGGCTCAGTTGTGGCGCACGGGCTTGGTTGCTCCGTGGCATGTGGGATCATCCCGGACCAGGGGTCGAACCCGTGTCCCCTGCATTGGCAGGCGGATTCTTAACCACTGGACCACCAGGGAAGTCCCAAAATAGGTTATTATATGTTAGTATACCCATCCTTGCCTTAAAAATCCTGAGAGTATCAGGTGGATACCTTATGTATTGAATTTATACTATATTACTTTTCATTTGATTTTATAACATTTTAATCTTGTGTTTAATTTCCTCTGTACTGTTTCCCAAAGTGTCTGCATAAAGCTCTGTTATATGTGTATTATCTACTCAGTATATGTAGTTCATTTAACCAAGTCTATGTTCCAGTTTGTTTTGCATACAAAGTTGATGCAAAATAAACATTTCTGCCTGTGTCTTATAACAGATACTTCACAGCTATCATTTTATTTAATCCTCACAATATTTCATAAGTATTATTATCCCCTTTTAGAGATGAGCTAACTGTAATCAAAGAGGTGATACATTTGCCCCATGCCACATCTGGAAGTGTCAGGTCTGTTAAATCCCAGGTTTATTTGACACTTACAAGTCTTTCCATTTCCTGTGCTACACTGATTATCAATGTCCTCATGATTCTGGAGGCATATACTTTGAGCTTATAAAGAAATTGTTTCTGATATTACATAAAACAATATGTTTGTACTTCCAGCTAAGATATAAGTTCTTGCATTGAAATGTCCTCTGCTCCAACACATAGCAATGAGAGATAAAATATAAAAACAGAAATTAACAAACAAAACAAAGCCAAGAAACAAACAAATAAACTACCATGCTTGGAACCAATATAAACCTCTCTGAGGCCCAGAAACACCAAAGTTGAGGCCTGCAGCGTTCTCCGTCTAAGAATTTTGCTCCTCCTTGTTAACATGGACCAAAAGTCCTCCCATGAAAGACAAGAGATGGATGCAGTCTCACTGCTGAAACTAGGGGCTTCTGCACCTATGAAAAAAGGTTGAAAAGCGCTGCAATGACTGCTTCCAGAGCCGTGACAGTGGCTAGGAGGTAGGCAGGAGAAAGGTGACAGTTTCATATCCCGGACCTGGTCAAGTGGTCCACTAGCTCAAAGCCTGGATCTGCAGTGTTTCTTAATAGCATAGCTAGATAAGCTTAAACCACCAATATAAGACCTGATTCTGGTCTGGGATTACTTGGGGGAAAATGGAGGCAAATAAAACACAGTTTGGTAACTAAGTGTCACTCACAGAGAAACCTAAAATGAAGATTTTATCAGTGACACAAAAACAAAAAGATTTTATCACCCATAGATATTTGCTAAAAAGAGAAACAATGTTTAAAAAAAGACACAACGGGCCCAAAATGGATTCGCTTGTTCTAAGCCCCACATCAGCAAATCAAGACTTAATACCTAACCTAATTGCAGTTTCAGCCTCTCCCAGGAATGTAAACTTTAACCAGTCAATCTGAAATTACCTGGTCAGCACTAGCAAGATAGTCTGCGCAATAGAACACTTCTGTCCCCCAAAGGCAGGTGACCTTGCCTGAAACAACCCACTCTTTGCTAGAAACTTCCTTTTCTCATCCCTTTCTGCCTCCAAAAGCCTTCCATTTCGTACAGCTCCTCAGAGCTCCTTTCTGTCTGTTTGATGGGATGCTGCCTGATTCATGAATCCTCGAATAAAGCCAGTTAGATCTTCAAATTTCCTCAGTTGAATTTTGATTTTTAACAATAACAAAGAGGCAAAGAAGTTGTTATAAATATGTTGGTGTTACTATTAAAAAACTAGTGTTGAGGGAACAAAAAAAAAAATCAAGAAATATGGGCAGCAATGTTTAATGAAAAAGTCTGCTAAAGTTCTTGTCTTAATCATGAAAAGGATAGAGATAACAAAATTCTTATTAGAAATTTTGTTAGGAATACAAATGAAATTAGTATTTGGAGCAATAGAAATTTTTATACATGCCAAGTGAAAGTACAACCACTTTGGAGAGCAATTTGTCAATATGTAGTGAAGATGAGGATGCATTTCTTACCATCAGCACAATTCCACCCCTGGGAACATGTAAAGAAACATCACAGATGTGAACAGGGAGACATATAAGAACATTTATTAGTAATTATAGCATTAGTAATAATAGCACAAAAAGTAAACAACATTAAATGTATATCAACAGAATAAAAGATTAATAAATTGTGACTTGTAGTTGGAATAATGTACAGTATTGAAAAATGAATGAACCAGAATTAGAGGGATAAACATGGATAAATCTTAAAATATAATGTTGAGTTTTAAAAGCAAGTTGCAGAAAGATACAGAGTGTGCCATTTAGATATAGTTTTCAAATATGTTACATAAAACATTATATAATGTTTGGAATACTTATTATACAGAAAAATATAACAGCATACATGGGAATGGAAATCAGGACAGTAGTTATATCTGGGGAGATGAAGGACTTGTGGGTGAAGTGCCAAGAGGCTTCAACCACATTTTTAATACTTTATTTCTTAAGCTGGGTGTTGGGATAAATGAAAAAATGAAAGAGTGAATGAACTTTAACTGCAAATGTCATTGGAGCCCACCTGGTACAGGGATATAAAAATAATAATATCTAGAAAGATTATTTAAATTGGAACTTAACAAACTACAAGTGCTACACTCTTGTTATGGCGTTAACTTGAGGTATGACTGACAAAAATTGTACATATCAAGGTGCGCAACATGTTTTGATATATATAAACATTTTGAAATAATTATCACAAGTTAATTAACATATCCTATCCATCTCCTCACTTAGTTACCATTTTGTGTGTGTGTAGGGTGAGAATACTTAGCAAATTTCAGGTATACCTTTTTATTAACTATAGTCACTATGCTATACTTTAGGCCTCAGAATTTATTCATCTTATAACCGAAAGTTTGTGCCTTTTGACCAATATGGTATAAATTTCTGATTCCTCCTGTCCTCTAGAAACTAGTGAAGGTCTTCTCCAGATGTGTAATGTTTCTCTTTCAGTCTGTTCTGTATTTTTCTTCTCTCATAATCCTGACTCTGCCTTGTTTGCTGATCCAGTCTGGACATCCCAGACTAGACAGCTGAAATGGTCAAGGCCCTGCTCAGGGATTTGAAAACAATTTTCAGATAATTCTAAGTCTCTTTGCTATTGTTCAAAACTCATATTTTTAAAAACATTTTTATTAGCATATAGTTGATTTATAATGTTGTGTTAGTTTCTGTACAGCAAAGTGAATCAGTTATATATATATATCTCCACTCTTTTTCAGATTCTTTTCCCATATAGGTAATTACAGAGTATTGAATAGAGTTCCCTGTGCTATACAGTAGGGCCTTATTAGTTACCTATTTTATATATAGTAGTGTGTATATATCAATCCCAATTTCCCAATTTATCCCCTCCCCCTGGTAACCATAAGATTGTTTTCTACAGCTGTGACTGTTTCTGTTTTGTAAATAAGTTCATTTGTACCATTTTTTTAGATTCCACATATAAGTGATATCATATGATATTTGTTTTTCTCTGACTTACTTCACGTAGTATGACAATCTCTAGGTCCATCCATATTGCTGCAAATGACATTACAAAATTCATATTTTTGAGTATTATTTTATCTTCTGCCACATTTCCATAGCTCTAGTCATCTCTATGTCTAGTTGTAGAGCCCTTAATTCCTTAATGAGGTTCTCTGTACCTCTGTCACACTCTGAAAAGTGCCTCCACTAGTGACTTATTCCTTGAGAGGAGAGACAGTCTCTGACTTCATGCCACTGTACCTCTCCATCCTCCTCTCTGCTCCATAATCCGCCCTGGCAGTTCTGTGGAAGGGAGAGGGAGTCTTATCTACTTTAGTTTTTGAAAGCAAGAACAACTTCCATGGTTCAAGAGTAAACACAGAAACTCACCCGTCCAGTTATTAAAAAGCTGTTCTCCTTCCCAGTAGGCAATGAATTCTTGAGAGTCCTCATGTCATAGAATCTGGACTCTGAAGCACTTCCCTTTTCTTTCAAACATCAGAGCCTCTGGGAGAGGTTTAACTCACACTTATTGCCATATTATCTACTCACACCTCCGCCCAGCTGATTCAAGTTCCTAAGCTTTTAAGCAGTCCCCTTAGCAGCAGATGAATCTCTGTATGCTTGCCAGAAATATTCGGTTTCCCTTTAGTAGAGACCTTGAACCCTGAAGCATTCCTGACCATTCTTCTTCACTGCCTCAGCCCCTGGCTATCTATGCAATTAGGATGGAATGGTATTTTGAGATATCAATCAGTGTCTCACCCCACCCATTTCTTATTACCATTAAACTATTTCAAAAAATAAATCACCTGTTCACTAGAGATTGACCTTAATGATTTGAACTTGGATTCTTAAAACATTTCTGAGTTAGTTTCTGTAAGAATAATATATTTTTATTTTAAGCATATCACATTAAAGTATTTTTATGTCTTTGTTTTCAGATAATTTTAGAAGTTAAATGTATATGTGTTTATTTACCTTTATAAACCAATCAGAACAGAGCTCCTTTAATAAACTTTATAATTTAATTTATTAGTACCATCCAGATGTAAGACATCTCATACTCACAAAATGAGAGGTAAAGTCCTTTAGAAATAACAGACACATAGACACACAGGCATATGGAGAGTTTATGGCTTTGATTTTACAATTTCAGCCATGGGTCAAGAGTAAACATAGAAATGTAAAACATAAAAATTCACTAGTCTAGATATCAAAGAGTTATTCTTCCCAGTAGACAAAGAATTCTTGAACTGAAAATAGACAAATAAAAAAACAAACAAAACCAACAAACCAGATTCTCTGTTGTCTTTCACTCAATGGAAAATAGATCTCTATAAATCATTAATCCTTTTACAGAGCCCACCAATGTTGTCAGACCATACAACCAAATTCCTGATCCTTGCTGCCATGAAGGGGAAATAATTTATTGGCCACATATAAGCCCCCAAAAATTGGTGGAGGAGAAAATTTACGTGAAGAAAACAGAGACCTAAAGAATTCTATTGTGCTTCAGATTCACCTCTGGGAGCAAGAAAAGAAGTACCTGGATTCAGCAATCCATGAGGTGTACTTCTCTGGTGGTGAAGTTCAACTGGTTGTCAGAATACATTGGGCATCTCAGTGGGAACTGCAAAACTGTTATAGGATAATTCTCAAAAAAAAAAAAAAAAGTAAAATCATACTGTTACCCACCACGGTTCTTGGCCTCCCTAATCAATAGAAATTGGTAAGAGGCCAGACAAGAAATTCAGGCAAGGCTTTATTGGGGCTCCTGCTGCAGCACGAGGGAAAAACAAGCAAAACAAGCAAAAACAAGTGATAGGTTCCCTTGCTTGTTCCCCGAGTAGGGGAGGAGAGCTGGTTCCTTATACAGGGTGAGGGTAGGGGTGGGTCCAGGGCTTGGGCCCGAGGGGTGGCTTAGGTGTGGTATGTCCACCCCCTTAGTGGTGGACAATCATTTGTCTACCATCAATATTTGCAGTGCTTTTGCAGTCATTCATGGACATGTGCAGAGTGGCAACAAATGTGGTTGCCTAACGTGCATGTTCCCAGGAGAGGTCTAGGGAAGCAAAGTGCTGCCTTCTTGTTTCAACTCTCACATCATAAACAAGTGCCCTCTTCACGGTCTATTTAGTGCCACACTTTTCAAATTTTTGTGCCTTTTTTCTTAGGGATTTTCTTGTTTAAAATGGCCCCCAGGGAATTCCCTGGCAGTACAGTAGTTAAGACTCCGCATTTTCACTTCCAGGGCCCAGGTTCAATCCCTGGTTCAGGAACTAAGATCCCACAGCTGTGGGGTGCAGCCATAAAAATGAAATGAAATGAAATGAAATAAAATAAAAGAAATAAAATAAAATATTTTTAAAATGGCCCCCAAAGGTAGTGCTGAAATGCTATTGTTCCTAGAGTCCTTGATGTGCCTTATGGAGAAAATACATGTGTTATATATGCTTCACTCAGGTATGAATTCGTGCTATTGGTGATGAATTCAATGTTACTGAATCAAAAATATATAGTAAATAAAGTGTCTTTAAACAAACACATATAAAACAAGGTTATGTATTGATTTAGTGACTAAAATGTGACCAGTGGCTTGGGGGAACCTAACTGTGTTTACCTTAGGAGCAATGGTTCAGTAGTTATTAATTCAGTGTTGGCAGTAACTTTGAGACAGGCTGGGACCTAGGACATTTTGCTGCCTTGCTTGCACCTGGACAAACACCTCCTTGAGCAACAAAATACAAAGAAACTCTAAAGGACTAATAATAACTGCGTGTATGCTTGAGCAGTGGGGGCAAATTATGGACATGATACAAAAAGACCGAAAAAAACCAACTACCACTTCTGAAGAGCAGTGAGCAAAAAAGGTGTACTGCACATGCATGCTGCACTCAACACCACCAAAGGGGTGGGCAGTGCTTCCCTGGTGGCACAGTGGTTGAGAGTCCGCCTGCCAATGCAGGGGACACGGGTTCGTGCCCCGGTCCGGGAAGATCCCACATGCCGCGGAGCGGCTGGGACCGTGAGCCATGGCCGCTGAGCCTGCGCGTCCGTAGCCTGTGCTCCGCAACGGGAGAGGCCACAACACTGAGAGGCCCACGTACCGCAAAAAAACAAACAAACAAAAAAACAAATTGGTGGGCAAACAACCTAAGCCCCTCCAGCCTGACCACTGCACAGACTCCTACCCCCACCCCACAAAAGGAACCAGGTCACCACCGACCTTGGGGAGCAAACAAGGGAAACTGTTACTTGTTTTCGCTCCCCCCTACTGCAGCAGGGGCCCCAATAAAGCCTTGCCTGAATTCCTTATCTGGCCTCTTATAAATTTTTATTGATTGGGGGAAGGCCAAGAACCCTGGCTGGTATCAACTTTATACATAACTACCACAAATAACGGAAATCAACTATATGTATACGGAGGGAAAAAGTGTTTTTCAAATGCATCTGATTTTCTTATTAACACAAGTGGGGGGAAAAAAAGCCTTCCCAAGAAATCGCTCCACTACTCTCCCAAACAGCCTATAAAAGCGGTCATCAGGCTTTCCACTATTCCTTTCCCCCTCCACTTTATTCTTCCTCAGTTCTCTCTCTCTGTGTCTCTTGAAGTGGCTCTCCACTTAAGTAATGTTTTCCAAGAATCTAGAGTCCTATACTAAATTTGATAGCGACGGACACAGACGACGCACACGTATGTTCAAAAGTGAGCTCTGCGGCCGTGTTCCCACAAAATTAATTGAAAAAAACCCGTGGTACCACAATTCTATCAGAACTCAGAGAAGGGCATTTCCCCACTTTGGACATCCACCTTTGGAAATTCCCAAGGACATTATATAAATACTCTAAATTTTTTTTTTTTTTCTTTTTAACAGTAACTGCAGTGAACCCTCCCAACAAGCCTTAATAAAGCTGTTCGGCTCTTAGTTTATTTCCTCTGTTTCTTTAAGATGTAAGTCGGGTGTTTTGCCCTGTTCAGAAATGGCTGCCCCTGCTTCACACGCTCTGCGCATGCTTCTTGAACAGAATTTGGCGTAGAGGCAACTCAGTGACTTACGCGGCGCAAGATGGGGACTTGGCGGCGGGCAAGACTGAACCTCCCAGCATGCTTTGCAGCCCGGCCGAGAGGCCCGACGTCTAGTGATGGGGAGCCTTTGGTGCTCTACGCCGCCAAATCGGCTGTAGCGGTTGAGGTTGAGCCCGGGGCCTGGGAATTGGACGCTCGCAGAGGGGGAAAATGGAAGCGTGGCGCTGTGTGAGGAGGGGCTACGGCCGCTGTGTGGTGGGGAGAGGCAGGTTAGTAGAGCTGGGTGGCGGGAGGGAGGAGGGAGGGGCGGGCGGCCTGGGGGCGGGCGGCCAGGGTTAACCGGGGCGGGGCGGGGTGGGGAGTGGGGGTTGGACGAGGAAGAGGGCCTGGGCCGCGGTACCGTCAGGACGGACCTCCAGAGACCCTGAGGGATAGGTAAACCCGGCGCGCAGCCGGAGGGGCGCTCGGCCCACGGGGTCCGGGGCCCGGGCGCGGAGCGCGTCGTCCATGGGCCGGGTTCGTGCTTTCCGGACCAGGTTGGCCTCAGAGTCCCGACCCTTTTACCCCAACCCAACCTCCGAGCCAGCCTGAGCCTCCGGGTCCCCGGCCTCCTTCCCCAACTCTGCATCCCCCTCCGGGAGCTGCCGGTCTGCAGGGAGGGGCTGGTTTGTTGCTGTGTTGGTGCCTTAGTCACTGGGATCCCAACCTTTACGATTATTACCAAATTCTCGTTCCACATCTGTATTACTTACTGGATATTCTTGAAATTGACTCACTTTTTTAAAAAGCACTTCAATAGGTGCTGCACACGTTAGCGTCTCCCTAAGCAGTATCCGTGAGATCTTGGGTTTGGTTTGGTATACTGATTTTTTTTTTCCTAATACATTTTGTAATGGATACTTAGATATAAAAAATTTTTAAGTTTAAATGTGTACCACGCGAAACCGACTGGTGTACCACACGTGGGAAGCACAGCACTCTTATTAGTTTTTACATAAGTTATGGGGATCTGGTTTTAACTCCTGTAGTCTTGGGACTTGACAGTTCAGTTCAACAATGTTTCCTGAGTACCAGCTGTGTGTCAGGCACTGTGCTAGGCACTTGGGAAGAGACCCAGATTAAAATGAATAAGAAGGCTCTGGCCATGAAGGAGCTCATCATTTTAAGAGAAAAAAAAAAAAAAGTCTGTATAAGTAACTACAGATATAGAGAATGTTTTGTAGTACAAGTATTATATTTCAATATGGTAGCTTATTGAGATAGAAAATGTATGGGCAAGCCCCAAATCTCTATGGCTTTCAGAGTTGTCACAAAGCAGGATACACTACCCTTGTCATGCCTTTAAAAATTTACAATTACATTGAGTTTAGAGAACAGTTTGAAAATGTGTAAACTGCTCAATAAATTTATATAACAGTTAAAAATTTAAATGCTGTTAAAATGAAACAAATATAACATATAAAAGTCAAATAACAGTTAAATACAATTTAAGCAAAATTCTTTTGGTGATAAAAGTGGACATTATTGACACTATCTTGGAAATGTACCTTTAATGAATTCTGGAGGAAAGGATAGAAGTTTTTCTCAGAATCCTAGCATTTTGCCAGAATAGTGTAGTAGAAAGAAGGTGGTGCTTGAGTTGTGTTGTTTCTTAAGAGAGCCTGAGAGCGATATATCTATTCAAAATAATAATAACACTACTTTGGAGACATTTTTCATGCTATAACCTATCATATAATTGGTATCAGATAATTGATGCTGTTGGGTTTGGAGTGTTGGTGAATTTCTAGTAAGTAATTCTCTTTCATTTCCCTCAAGGAGAAGCGTGCTTTAAATTAAAAGAAAAAAAAAAGGGAGTAGCATGGAACAATAAATTATCTACCTACTGATTAGCAGGAGAGGTACTTTTATGAGGTAGTGATAGGCTTTTGTTTTGTTAGCTATAAAGATGTTTGGAAAATATAACCTTGGTATAAAAAACATGTTCAAAAACATGTTTTTACTCCAAACCCAGGTTGGAGAGATTCACTTTAATTGTAGTCACCTTATGTGTTCTATATTTGATTTAAGTATTATGATTGCTGTGGATTTTATTTGTCCATTGAATTTTATTAGATGCTAGAAAGCTACTCTGAATATAGTTTGGTGATTGATTCAACACAGTTGAATTGTGTGGACTTTTAGAAGTGCATCTGGTGTTTCGGGAGGTTGGTGGATTCTATGTTAAGTGTTTAGAATACCATTCATAGCTGTTTAGGGAGAGTATTGAGATATTGCCACTAGTAGTTAAGTAATGGCTGCTTTTTCCCCCATCCTTCACAGATTTAGAAGTCAGATTTTAAATATTAGACATTACCTTCCCTTGAGGAAACATTTAGATTTTGTGTGCTACAGCTGAACAAAAAGTGGTGCCTCAAGGAGTGTATTTATTTCTTTTAGATACCCCATGTTACCCCACCACCAGAAGAGTCTGGGCAGAGACTGGACTGCACCGTGGGAGAATCTGCAAAGGTGTTGCTGGAACAGACATATTTCTAGTTGTATGAGGTGGCCTGGACATTATTCTCGTGCTCCTTACCCATACTTCAGTAGTAGGCATTTTTCACTAAATTGGAGACCACCTTGTTTGTTTGAGTCTAGAACTCAGTTTCAGTACTGGAACTGGAGACCTGACAACCTGAGCCAGACATCTTTGATTCATCTCTCTAGTTACATCATGAACTCTGAGGGAGATGAGCCTTCATCAAAACGAAGAAAACACCAAGGTAAAGGTGACATTTATCTTGGTGGAGAAATAGACATAAGCCATAGAGTAATTGAAACTTTCATATTTAATCCTTAAGAAAACCTGCAGGTTTTAGAGGTGTTGGTTTTTATTTTTAGCCAGTAGTTTTCTGTTACAAAAAAGGAAATTCTTTTTTAAAATTAAGACTTTTAAAAAGAAATCTTCAATTAATTGTGTATTTCTGGCAGTAAAAATAGAAGTGGCTCTACGTATAGACTAAAGTTGGAAAA
>NC_041217.1:32973807-33005172 GCF_002837175.3 Physeter macrocephalus
AGCGGCTGGGCCCGTGAGCCATGGCCGCTGAGCCTGCGCGTCCGTAGCCTGTGCTCCGCAACGGGAGAGGCCACAACACTGAGAGGCCCACGTACCGCAAAAAAACAAACAAACAAAAAAACAAATTGGTGGGCAAACAACCTAAGCCCCTCCAGCCTGACCACTGCACAGACTCCTACCCCCACCCCACAAAAGGAACCAGGTCACCACCGACCTTGGGGAGCAAACAAGGGAAACTGTTACTTGTTTTCGCTCCCCCCTACTGCAGCAGGGGCCCCAATAAAGCCTTGCCTGAATTCCTTATCTGGCCTCTTATAAATTTTTATTGATTGGGGGAAGGCCAAGAACCCTGGCTGGTATCAACTTTATACATAACTACCACAAATAACGGAAATCAACTATATGTATACGGAGGGAAAAAGTGTTTTTCAAATGCATCTGATTTTCTTATTAACACAAGTGGGGGGAAAAAAAGCCTTCCCAAGAAATCGCTCCACTACTCTCCCAAACAGCCTATAAAAGCGGTCATCAGGCTTTCCACTATTCCTTTCCCCCTCCACTTTATTCTTCCTCAGTTCTCTCTCTCTGTGTCTCTTGAAGTGGCTCTCCACTTAAGTAATGTTTTCCAAGAATCTAGAGTCCTATACTAAATTTGATAGCGACGGACACAGACGACGCACACGTATGTTCAAAAGTGAGCTCTGCGGCCGTGTTCCCACAAAATTAATTGAAAAAAACCCGTGGTACCACAATTCTATCAGAACTCAGAGAAGGGCATTTCCCCACTTTGGACATCCACCTTTGGAAATTCCCAAGGACATTATATAAATACTCTAAATTTTTTTTTTCTTTCTTTTTAACAGTAACTGCAGTGAACCCTCCCAACAAGCCTTAATAAAGCTGTTCGGCTCTTAGTTTATTTCCTCTGTTTCTTTAAGATGTAAGTCGGGTGTTTTGCCCTGTTCAGAAATGGCTGCCCCTGCTTCACACGCTCTGCGCATGCTTCTTGAACAGAATTTGGCGTAGAGGCAACTCAGTGACTTACGCGGCGCAAGATGGGGACTTGGCGGCGGGCAAGACTGAACCTCCCAGCATGCTTTGCAGCCCGGCCGAGAGGCCCGACGTCTAGTGATGGGGAGCCTTTGGTGCTCTACGCCGCCAAATCGGCTGTAGCGGTTGAGGTTGAGCCCGGGGCCTGGGAATTGGACGCTCGCAGAGGGGGAAAATGGAAGCGTGGCGCTGTGTGAGGAGGGGCTACGGCCGCTGTGTGGTGGGGAGAGGCAGGTTAGTAGAGCTGGGTGGCGGGAGGGAGGAGGGAGGGGCGGGCGGCCTGGGGGCGGGCGGCCAGGGTTAACCGGGGCGGGGCGGGGTGGGGAGTGGGGGTTGGACGAGGAAGAGGGCCTGGGCCGCGGTACCGTCAGGACGGACCTCCAGAGACCCTGAGGGATAGGTAAACCCGGCGCGCAGCCGGAGGGGCGCTCGGCCCACGGGGTCCGGGGCCCGGGCGCGGAGCGCGTCGTCCATGGGCCGGGTTCGTGCTTTCCGGACCAGGTTGGCCTCAGAGTCCCGACCCTTTTACCCCAACCCAACCTCCGAGCCAGCCTGAGCCTCCGGGTCCCCGGCCTCCTTCCCCAACTCTGCATCCCCCTCCGGGAGCTGCCGGTCTGCAGGGAGGGGCTGGTTTGTTGCTGTGTTGGTGCCTTAGTCACTGGGATCCCAACCTTTACGATTATTACCAAATTCTCGTTCCACATCTGTATTACTTACTGGATATTCTTGAAATTGACTCACTTTTTTAAAAAGCACTTCAATAGGTGCTGCACACGTTAGCGTCTCCCTAAGCAGTATCCGTGAGATCTTGGGTTTGGTTTGGTATACTGATTTTTTTTTTCCTAATACATTTTGTAATGGATACTTAGATATAAAAAATTATTAAGTTTAAATGTGTACCACGCGAAACCGACTGGTGTACCACACGTGGGAAGCACAGCACTCTTATTAGTTTTTACATAAGTTATGGGGATCTGGTTTTAACTCCTGTAGTCTTGGGACTTGACAGTTCAGTTCAACAATGTTTCCTGAGTACCAGCTGTGTGTCAGGCACTGTGCTAGGCACTTGGGAAGAGACCCAGATTAAAATGAATAAGAAGGCTCTGGCCATGAAGGAGCTCATCATTTTAAGAGAAAAAAAAAAAAAAGTCTGTATAAGTAACTACAGATATAGAGAATGTTTTGTAGTACAAGTATTATATTTCAATATGGTAGCTTATTGAGATAGAAAATGTATGGGCAAGCCCCAAATCTCTATGGCTTTCAGAGTTGTCACAAAGCAGGATACACTACCCTTGTCATGCCTTTAAAAATTTACAATTACATTGAGTTTAGAGAACAGTTTGAAAATGTGTAAACTGCTCAATAAATTTATATAACAGTTAAAAATTTAAATGCTGTTAAAATGAAACAAATATAACATATAAAAGTCAAATAACAGTTAAATACAATTTAAGCAAAATTCTTTTGGTGATAAAAGTGGACATTATTGACACTATCTTGGAAATGTACCTTTAATGAATTCTGGAGGAAAGGATAGAAGTTTTTCTCAGAATCCTAGCATTTTGCCAGAATAGTGTAGTAGAAAGAAGGTGGTGCTTGAGTTGGGTTGTTTCTTAAGAGAGCCTGAGAGCGATATATCTATTCAAAATAATAATAACACTACTTTGGAGACATTTTTCATGCTATAACCTATCATATAATTGGTATCAGATAATTGATGCTGTTGGGTTTGGAGTGTTGGTGAATTTCTAGTAAGTAATTCTCTTTCATTTCCCTCAAGGAGAAGCGTGCTTTAAATTAAAAGAAAAAAAAAAGGGAGTAGCATGGAACAATAAATTATCTACCTACTGATTAGCAGGAGAGGTACTTTTATGAGGTAGTGATAGGCTTTTGTTTTGTTAGCTATAAAGATGTTTGGAAAATATAACCTTGGTATAAAAAACATGTTCAAAAACATGTTTTTACTCCAAACCCAGGTTGGAGAGATTCACTTTAATTGTAGTCACCTTATGTGTTCTATATTTGATTTAAGTATTATGATTGCTGTGGATTTTATTTGTCCATTGAATTTTATTAGATGCTAGAAAGCTACTCTGAATATAGTTTGGTGATTGATTCAACACAGTTGAATTGTGTGGACTTTTAGAAGTGCATCTGGTGTTTCGGGAGGTTGGTGGATTCTATGTTAAGTGTTTAGAATACCATTCATAGCTGTTTAGGGAGAGTATTGAGATATTGCCACTAGTAGTTAAGTAATGGCTGCTTTTTCCCCCATCCTTCACAGATTTAGAAGTCAGATTTTAAATATTAGACATTACCTTCCCTTGAGGAAACATTTAGATTTTGTGTGCTACAGCTGAACAAAAAGTGGTGCCTCAAGGAGTGTATTTATTTCTTTTAGATACCCCATGTTACCCCACCACCAGAAGAGTCTGGGCAGAGACTGGACTGCACCGTGGGAGAATCTGCAAAGGTGTTGCTGGAACAGACATATTTCTAGTTGTATGAGGTGGCCTGGACATTATTCTCGTGCTCCTTACCCATACTTCAGTAGTAGGCATTTTTCACTAAATTGGAGACCACCTTGTTTGTTTGAGTCTAGAACTCAGTTTCAGTACTGGAACTGGAGACCTGACAACCTGAGCCAGACATCTTTGATTCATCTCTCTAGTTACATCATGAACTCTGAGGGAGATGAGCCTTCATCAAAACGAAGAAAACACCAAGGTAAAGGTGACATTTATCTTGGTGGAGAAATAGACATAAGCCATAGAGTAATTGAAACTTTCATATTTAATCCTTAAGAAAACCTGCAGGTTTTAGAGGTGTTGGTTTTTATTTTTAGCCAGTAGTTTTCTGTTACAAAAAAGGAAATTCTTTTTTAAAATTAAGACTTTTAAAAAGAAATCTTCAATTAATTGTGTATTTCTGGCAGTAAAAATAGAAGTGGCTCTACGTATAGACTAAAGTTGGAAAACAGTGGAGGACTAGATTAAAACATTAAGTTTAATTTAAGAATAATTTTCAAATGCAGTGTTTTTGAAACAAACGTCCTTAGACTTCTTAGAAATTGGTGGATGTATGCTTGGGAGTCCACAGAGCTATTTTTAAAAAATCATGTTTTCATTTTTAATGTTAGCTTCATTATATAAGACAAAAGAATTTCCTTAAATAGAAACAATCATAAATGAAAGCTATTTTCTTACAAATTCAGATTTTAGCTTATTAAATTTATATTTCTCATACTGGGGTCTGTAGACATAATCTCGAGAGTCTGTGGGAAGTCTTATCTTTTAACCACATCTTATTCAACTTTGAGACAATTTTTTCTAGATGTCTTGATTATTTCTATTTTTCTCATATTCTTTTTACTCTAAACAATTCACTAGGCTCTCTGTGCTGCCAGCCCAGCCCTGCCTCCAAAGTATACATGAGTTGTCTAAGTAAATTTGGAATTGTCTTTCTTACTGAGTTGTGATTTTCTGTGAAGATCATTCCTCTGAAGATATGAAAATAGGCTGTGAGAGTGTTAATGTGTAGGAAGCTGACCTAAGTTTGTCAAAGGATGGCATTCACAGTGTCTCACCTGGAAGTCAGAGCTAGATTAGTTAGTGCTCTTTCAAGTAGAACTTCTACTGCACATTTAAGTAGAAATTCTAAGCACTCAAAAGTGAAAATCTATTTGTATAGCACTTAACCACCACATGTGTTTATAAACAAAGCTTTGTTTGAATGATTAAAAGGTGTATTTAGAGACATTAAAGTTAGGTTCCTAAGGACAGCGCATACTTTATAAATCTAGGGCTGTATGATGACATGAGATAGCTTCTCATTCACGTGTTCATTGTTCATCAGGACGACACACACCTCTTCTGTCTAGCCTTTTGTCATAAATCAGGCGTGCTCTCAGGTGGAGCGGTGGTGTAGTGACACAAGCATGGGCTTAGGAACCGCTCCCTGCTCTCATTCTGCTCCACCACTAATTGTGTGGGTTTGGACAGGTCACTGAACTTCTCTGCTCCTTGGTTTCCTAGTGTAAAATAATGCCTACCTTGAAAGCCTGTGGAGGCATGAAGTGAGATATGTCAAAGTGCCTAACACACTGTTGGCTTCATAGTAGGTACTCAGAAAATCCTGGTGGTGTTGTTTTCCCTTTAATGGATGGGGAATTACATTTACAGACTGATAAACTTTGATTGCAACCTGACTCTTTATATGTCCGTTCTTCCTAGGTATTGTGACTAAGGAAAATGCTCTTCGTTAAGCCATATTTGTGACTTCTGATATTTCACTAATACTACTTTTCAATCAAGAGAACAGCATTGCTAACTTGCCTATCACTTTAAAGTGGTATTTGAAGGATTTGTGTGACACAATTATGACCTTTTAATTAGGCACCCTAAAAACCTGATCAGGCCTATTGCTTACTTTCTTTGATTCATCTGTCTTCTCTGCTGTGATCACCTTGTTGCTCCTGACATGGAAGGTATATAAGCTTTTGTAGTGTGAATTTATGTTGTGAAGTATGTGAAGGCCAAAGACTATCCACTCTCTCAGTAGTTTTCAAATTGTCTTCCAGGGAACCCTAGCATTCAAACACATTTCTTTATGTTTATTAAAAGCAAATGTAGGGCTTCCCTGGTGACGCAGTGGTTGAGGGTCCGCCTGCCGATGCTGGGCACGTGGGTTCGTGCCCCGGTCCGGGAGGATCCCACATGCCGCGGAGCGGCTGGGCCCGTGAGCCATGGCCGCTGAGCTTGCGCGTCTGGAGCCTGTTCTCCGCAAAGGGAGGAGGCCGGCGTACCGCCAAAAAAAAAGGAAATGTGGTCAGGATAAAATGTGTTTACCCCATCATCCCAGCTCCAGTCCCAACATACCAGGGACTGATGGTCATGACGTGAAAAGTAATGCCAAAGGGTTATACAAGCTGTAGAAGTCTGAAAGCCACTGTATTAATTTGATAATCTGATGGTCTCAGTTATTTAAAAAATGGAATTGCAAAAAGACTTGGTTACAGACTCTTAATTGCCAGGACTATACAAATTGTAATGCTTTTATATGCCTTTGTATATACATATTCTACAAGAAAGTATGATAATTTTTTTAGACTTTCATCTTTCATATTTTAATGCAGTGGTGCCATCAGGGTAGTGCTGTAAGTTTGTGATGGTAGCTTACATTTTGTTTGTATAACTAGAGCCCTTTCCATCTCGTATACGTATAAAGACTTAATGATTTGTGGCTAAAACCATAGACAGTCCCCAGTTTATGAATGAATTGTGTTCTAGATAATCAGTTCTTAAGAATCTGTTCTGTTTTCCTCATAGAAGCTATGTTACAAATCTCAGGATAGTTGTGTGGAGTCAGTATAATTTGCTTTAGTTCTGGCCTTTAGGGGTAGGATTCTCCATTTTTAGTGAAGGATAAGCAAGGGGATAGTTTCCTTCTCTTTCCTGGGCATAGGACAAGTTCTAGGCTAAATTATGTAATAGTTGAACGCTTTTGTTTAGTTTGGTTTTCTTTCCTTCCACCATTTTTTCTTAACCTTTCTCCTCAGGCTCCTAGTACCTTCATGGTATCATAATTCCAACTCCCCTCTTCCACCCAGACCTCACTATTCATAAAAATTACCTTCCTCTTCTATCCTCTGGTCAAAATTCCTATTCCCTCAGTGCAGCAGATATCAGCATTTAGATTTTGAGGGAAGAAACCTGATTAAAGTCAATTTACCAGAGTATATTTTAAAATTTTTACTTCATTGGCATTTTTATAGAGTGTACTGACATTTTTTTCTTCCAGTTTTATTGAGATATAATTGACATACCAGCCCTGTATAAGCTTAAGTTGTACAGCATAATGATTTGACTTACAGACATCATGAAATGATTATCACAATAAGTTTTGTGAACATCCATCATTCCACAGAGACACAAAAGTAAAGAAATATTCTCCCCTGTGATGAGGACGCTTAGGATTTACTCTCTTAACAGTTTTCCTATAGAACACACCGCAGTGCTCATTGCATTGATCATGTTGTACATCACATCCCTAGTATTTATTCATTTTATAACTGGAGGCTTGTACCTTTTGACTGCCCTCAGCCAGTTCCCCCTCCCCACTAGACTGTGTTGATATTCTGACTGTAAATGTACTGTCATTGTAGAAGATTTGGAAAAATCTACCACAATCCTTCCTCTCAGAGACAATTACTCTTGAAAACAGTGGTATGTTTCCCTTTAGTCTTTTTTCCCCCGTATATAAAATATTTTTCTTCAATTTAATTTTTAATTAGTGAAATTTTAGGGATTGTCATCCAGTGAAGTGAAAACCTTCTTGCAGGAAAAGGGAGATATTCTAGGGCTCAGATTTTTTTCATATCATCTAATCATGCTCAAAAGTCCATCTTCAAATATTTTTGTTTCCCAAGTTCATCCCATTTCTTGTTTTTCCCTTTTGAGCTTATAGATTCTCTAAAATGTTCCACATTTTTTTTCATGGCTTCCATGGCAGTAAGAGTATCCTCTTTAATGGTGGGGTGAGGAAGACAAGATCAAAGGGGGGGTGTGTGTGTCTGTGTATATATACATATATATAAACATATATACTTAGTGGTGTGTGTCTGTATCTATAGTGATACACATATATATATTTATTTTTAGTAGTCATTTCTAAGTCAAAGACTGCCTATAATTGCAAAATCTCATGCTATTTGATCCTCTTCTCATCACTTTATCAGGGTACATGGTGTCTTTGCAGAATATAAACTATCACACATTCCTGGTTGCTGCATGCTAGGTTTGTCAGTCAGGCATTATCATTTACTAGCATTCTGTAACTGTGTTACATTTAACTTTTGCTTTGGTGTGCATTAAAAATATTTCTTTTGCTTATTTTGTTTGCACTCTTCCAGTAAATACTGCTTCCATTTATTGTCATTATATACCCTTCATTCATGTCTAAACCAGATTTCTCAGATGAATTGTTTCTGGAACTTAGTTAAGCATTTGATGATCTTATCATACTAATAGGTGATAAAATACAATGTGAAATAACCTTATTGAAAGGCCAGCTGTGACATACAAGTATGTTATCGTGGTTATGAAGTTGCTGAGCATGTCTGTGGCAGAGCCACTTCGTAACCATGGGGAAGTGAGAAACCGTGACCCCAACATAGTCAGTTTTATTAACACACGCTCTCAGCCTCAAAAGTGACTTGCTAGACCCTTTTAAACTGTTTTGTACCTCTTGGGCAGTCAGTGTATCATTTTACTGCCTTTGTAATCAATTTGATGACAACTTCTAGTTATTAAGTACTACATTGCCATTTCCTAGGGAAAAACATTCTGTTCATTGCCTATAGGAATGTTTAAAAGGCAAGAAAATACTTATATACAGGAAAAATATCCATTTTTTATTAATTCTTTGTATTTTATCTAATATATTTTAACAGGCACAATAAAACGTCATTGGGAATATATATGTAACCATAATAAAGAAAAAACGAAGATCCTAGGAGACAAAAATGATGACCCCATATGTGAAGACAGTGAGAACAAGTTTGACTTTTCAGTGATGTCCTATAATATACTTTCTCAAGATTTATTGGAAGACAATTCACACCTTTATAAACACTGCCAGCGGCCAGTATTACACTGGAGTTTTAGGTTTCCCAATATTCTGAAAGAAATTAAACACTTTGATGCAGATGTAAGTACAAAATATCATCAAAATTCTTCACATAAAGAAGAGTTGGATTCATCTCTGAACTAAATGGTTTTATCCCTTTTGTTTGTAGGGTAAGAAGGGAAGACATTAAATATAGTGATGAGGGAATTCCCTGGCGGTCCAGTGGTTAGGACTCTGCACTTTCACTGCCAAGGGCTTGGTCGGGGAACTAAGATCCCACAAGCCACAGTGTGGCCCAAAAATAAATAAATAAATAATAAATAAATATAGTGATGGAACAGTTTTTAACAAGGTATCATAACTTTGGAGGAATAACTTGCTAATGGTTGTTGATATAAATAATTATATAATGTTTCAAATAAGATCCAAAAAGTTTTAAGTGTCAATCAGTTTTGAGGCAGGGACTGGCACCATATTAAGTATTCAGTAAATATTTCCTTTGATTCAAAATTTAAATAATTCGTGCAAAAATTTATTTAGATGATAGCATTCGAAAAATTATCTCTTAAGAAAGGACTAGGGGCTTCCCTGGTGGCGAATCCGCCTGCCAATGGATTAAGAATCCGCCTGCCAATGCAGGAGACACGGGTTTGAGCCCTGGCCTGGGAAGATCCCACATTCCACGGAGCAACTAAGCCTGTGGCCACAACTACTGAGCCTGTGCTCTAGAGCCTGTGCTCTAGAGCCCGCGAGCCACAACTACTGAGCCCACATGCCACAACTATGGAGCCCATGTGCCACAACTACTGAAGGCTGTGCACCTAGAGCCCATGCTCCACAACAAAAGAAGCCACAGCAATAAGCCCATGCACCACAATGAAGAGTAGCCCCTGCTCGCCACAACTAGAGAAAAGCCTGCGTGCAGCAATGAAGACCCAGTGCAGCCAAAAATAAATAAAATAAATTTTTTAAAAAAGGACTAGAAGGATTTAGTACTAATGAACATGTAAATTCAGGAAAAGTATTCCAACATATAAATTATAAATATTTCCTTTGGTAAATAACCAGTTTTGGATAATAAGAGGGCTTCATGTGATTAAAGGTCAGGGTTTTGGGGACTGATCAAATTTGGAGACATTAATTTGATCTATACATTACAAGAAAAAAAATTTTATTTCAGCTTTCATCAGGTTTTTAGAATTTTAGAAACCTATTTTTAAAGACAAAAGCACCAGAAAATTCATATTTGCATTTATTTGTTTTAATTCAAGCCATTTTTTTTTCTTTTAAGGTACTTTGTTTGCAAGAAGTGCAAGAAGATCATTATGGAACAGAGATCAGGCCAAGTTTGGAATCATTGGGTACAGTGTAACTTTTACTTTAGCCAGATTTACTTAATGGGTTGTTAAAGTATAACTTGCTAATAACAAAGATGTGTGGTGTATTTGGACCAAAAATCTTAATTTTGAAAAAACTTAATATGCATTTCAAAAGGTTAGGAAAAGATTGAGGTATATCAAATGGGACCTTTTGTGTTAATACATAATTTTAATTCGGATGGAAAGGTATGCAAGAATCTCTTAATAGCTTCCTTTCCAGTAGTTGCTTTGCCTACTCCCAGAGCCCTAAGATTCTGAGTTCCGTGAGATCAGGGACCACCATGTCTAGTTCATCATCATATAATACCAGTGTCCACCGTGTGTAATGGATAGAAGCTGAAAATCTGTTTGGTGAGTGAATACCTCTAGAAACAGGTTGTCTGTTTGAGAAATGCTGCCTACTTTGCATTCATTCATGCAGCAAATATTGATATTTTTTGAGTGCCTACTGTACACCATGCACTGTTCTAGGCAGTGGGGATACAGCAGTGAGCCAAACAGGCAACAATCTCTGCCCTTGGGGAGCATACATTCTAGTGGAGAAAGGCCAAGAATAAACTGAACAAACAAGTAAATAGTGCCTTAGGTAATGGTAGTTTTCTGGAGAGAAGCAAATGGGTCAGGTTTCAGTTTTAAACAAAATGATCAGAGAAGGTAACATTTGAGTAAAGACAAAGGAGGTGAAGGAACAAGCCATGGCTAGAGCTTTCCAGGTAGTGGAGATAGCAAAGGAAAGGCGCTGAGGTTGGAGTGCCTTAAGGCAGGTGAAGCTGCTGTGTGTGGAGTGGAGCAGGCGGGGAAGAATTAGAGGCAAAAAGGTGAGAGATATGGGGTTGGGGGTGGTGAGGGGGCAGATTACTATAAGGCCTCACTGTCTTTGTCATGACTCTGACTTCTGTTAGGATGGAAATGAGAATGTGATAATGTACACGTATGTAACCCTGAAGTCTGCCAGTAAAAAAATCTATTTGACCCAGTCTCAGACTTTTTTGATTCTAACACTTGTTAACATCCTACATTACTAATGTTTTGCAGAATACACTTTGGCAAACATTGTTCAAAAAATTAGGAGAACTGTGTTTTACCATATATATAATTTTGTGTGTGTGTGGCAAAACACAGTTCTTCTAATACTTGTATATATAAAAAACCAGCCATCTTCGTTTAAAATTTTTTTCTTTCCTCTAGGTTATCACTGTGAATACAAGATGCGGACAGGAAGGAAACCTGATGGCTGTGCCATTTGCTTCAAACATTCCAAATTTTCCCTCATATCAGTGAACCCAGTGGAATTCTACCGCCGTGATGTTCCTCTATTGGACAGAGACAATGTTGGATTAGTGTTACTCTTGCAGCCCAAAATCCCAAGTACTGCCTCCCCTGCGATCTGTGTGGCTAACACACATCTGTTGTATAACCCAAGGCGAGGTGATATTAAACTGACCCAATTGGCAATGCTTCTGGCAGAGATTTCCAGTGTTGCCCATCAGAAAGATGGCAGCTTCTGCCCCATTGTTATGTGTGGTGACTTTAATTCTGTTCCTGGATCTCCACTGTATAGTTTTATAAAGGAAGGGAAATTGAATTATGAAGGACTTGCCATAGGAAAGGTACGTGCTTGCTTCCTCATTATTAGGAGGTGGACTTAGTCTCTCTCTTCATTGTAAAGTGAGGATAGTCATCACAGGGCTGTTTGAAAACCTTGATGAGTCAGTACCCTCACTTTATCAACCTGTGATGATGATCTACAGCTACTGATAAGTAATTATATTTATTGAATTGAATTTCACCTTTTCCATCTATTTGTGGCAACATTCTGCTTGGAGGAATTGACAGGCAGTAAAAAATTCAGAATGGGGGAGGAGAAGAAAAATAAAAGCATTGACAGACATGAGTACTGCATAAATAAGGAACTACTTACAAGGTGGCAGAATAGAATTTTGAATGCTGGATGTGGCCAGTATAGTTGGCAAAACAGTAATTTAGTATTTATTTATTATATAAGTTTCCCTTTATACAATGATAAATATTTTAATTCTTTAGCTGAGTGTAATTTATCCCATGTTTTTATTTTCATTGTACTTTCTTTTGTTTACTTTAGATCATTTCATCTTCGGTATATTTAACCAAAATAAACTCTCCACCACTGAGTTTTGAATGATAGTTTAAAATTTTATAAGAGTTGATCTCTCTTAGTGTTTTATGTAACAGGAAATATATTGCAGGTAGTAAAAAAGGAGGAGCAGTATTAGTCCAAAGCTATAGATCATTTAGATTTCCAAATTAGACAAAAACATGCAGAGGAAAAGATTGCCATTTACATGTAAATAATAAGTGCTTTCTGAACTGTATTTGAACAAGATTTTATAAGCACAAATAATCAATGTAATGAATAAAGGGTAATATTTACCATTCTTGGATTCCCTTTTATCTAAGAAATAAACTTTTCAGTACACAAACTATTTAAAATCTATTCACCTAAGATACCTGTTGAAATTTTGTTTAGGTATCTGGCCAGGAACAGTCTTCACGGGGACAAAGAATTTTATCTATTCCAATTTGGCCCCCAAACCTAGGTATCTCACAGAACTGTGTGTATGAGGTACAGCAGGTACCAAAAGTAGAAAAGACAGGTAAGTGTTTGCAATACATTTTGGCAGTCTTCTTGATAATAGTGTTCCATTTGAAGACATAAAACTAAATTTTTAAAGGGATAACATCTCAGGGATGAATATTCATATATAAAAGCATATAGTTGTTTGCTTATTCCTTTTTTTTAAGAGCTCTAAATTTACCTTTTTAAAATTCAGCTTCCAAAATTATCTTTGCCTGAATTACTTGCATGTTGCTTTGGAAATGTTTGTGTTTTATTTTTGCTAATTCTGGAGATCATCAAAACATAGATACCAGAATGAACCATTTAACTAGGCATCTATCTAAGCTAGATATGTCTTAAATATTGTTCCTAGAGTAAAAGGACTATACTAAGGCAAGCTAGAACAAAACAATACATTGATAGTATTAATATATTTCTCTTTGTTCTTACAGACAGTGATCTGACACAAACACAGCTGGACAAAACAGAGGTCCTAGTAACAGCTGAAAAGTGAGTTTTGGAAAGCAACAATAGACATTTGCTGACTTTAGTTGAGTAAAGAAATCATTTCTCAAAAATCACTTGGATGAAAAATGAAGTTGATATTATTTTATGCTGGTGAAGAATGCTGGCTCTTAAGTCAAATAGACCTGAGTTCCAACCTTGACTTTGCTACTTTTTAGCTGTGTGATTTTTGAGCAAGAAATTTAACATCTCTAAAGTTCAGTTTCTTTATCTATAATTTGGGTTGTTGTGAAGATTAGATGAGACAAAGCATGTAAAGCTCAGTGTTTGACATATAGTAAGTGCTTAAGCACTGCTGTTTATAGAAGCAGCTTGTCCATGGACCTGAACAGGCTAGTAAATTTATTATCTTTGAAATTTATTTCTATTACATATTTAAACAAAGGTCAAGATCACAGAAAAATACCTTTCAGATTTCAAGAGGACCTTTAGCCTCCTTTGATTTACTGGATCTTGAAACAAATCTATAGGAGAATTGATCCAAAAAAGAATATGTCTGTAGAAAAGACTTATACGTATCTCTTAAACTACAGGAAAAGGTCATCAGAGGTAGCTGGGTGAAGATGCCTGGATTTCTTTTTATTAAAGAATCATGAATGTTTAGGGCTGTGGTTGAGAAACAGATGTATATTAATACAACAGGATGGAGACTTAAAACTTGTCTCGGAAGATTCTTGAAATGTCTTGATTGTTTCATACTGTGGCTCTTTTATAGCTTTGACTTCCGTTTAACATTTAAATTTCGGGACCACCTCTCATTCTTTTTATCTGCTTTCTCCTCAGTCTTATTTTATTTTGTATATCTTGTTTTGGGAAAATATCTCATATATAAGAATTAGTAAGAAACAAAGCAATTTTTTTTTTTTTTTTTTTTTTTTTGCGGTACGCAGGCCTCTCACTGTTGTGGCCTCTCCCGTTGCGGAGCACAGGCTCCGGACGCGCAGGCTCAGCGGCCATGGCTCACGGGCCCAGCCGCTCCGTGGCATGTGGGATTTTCCCGGACCGGGGCACGAACCCGTGTCCCCTGCATCGGCAGGCGGACTCTCAACCACTGCGCCACCAAGGAAGCCCCAAAGCAATTTTTTTGAATTTTTGAAAAAGAACATATAAAAATCTGTGATTAAAACTTTCAAAGTGAAAACTTCCCTGAGTAAGATTAATAAAAAGGCTACTCTTACTAACAAATACTTAGTTTTGAGTAATTCTAAAATCTTGTTATAACATAATGGGGTATAAGAAAAGATACTTTTGGCTTCCCTGGTGGCACAGTGGTTGAGAGCCTGCCTGCCGATGCAGGGGACGCAGGTTTATGCCCCGGTCCGGGAGGATCCCACATGCCGCGGAGTGGCTGGGCCCGTGAGCCATGGCCACCCAGTGAGTTTATTAAATTTTACTTCCATTTTCTACAAGAACTTTCTTACAAGGCAGATCTCTAACATTCAAGACACTCCATTGACTGGCACCCTCTTCCTAGGTATAAGATATAGCCCCGGGCTTCCCTGGTGGCACAGTGGTTGAGAGTCCGCCTGCCGATGCAGGGGACGCAGGTTTATGCCCCGGTCCGGGAGGATCCCACATGCCGCGGAGCGGCTGGGCCCGTGAGCCATGGCCGCTGAGCCTGCGTGTCCGGAGCCTGTGCTCCGCAACGGGAGGGGCCACAACAGTGAGAGGGCCCTCATACCGCAAAAAAAAAAAAAAAAAAAAAAGATACTTTTAAGTATCTATATAAATACAGTGTGTTTATACGCATAGCTTATATCTGTAAACTGAAATGTTGGTAGTAAGATAACAGTTTGCAGGAGACCTATTTTACATTTTAAAATATTGTAAATATAAGTCCTTAGACATAAAAAGTTGCTAAAACTTGGAAGTAGAGCATCTTGAAGCAATTACCTTTGCTTATTGACATATGAGCTCTTTAAAAGCAGAGCAACATCTTTATTTGTGTATTCTCAGCACATAAGATGAGATAGTGCCTGGGACTTAGTACATGCTTGGTAAATGTTTGTTGGATGAATAAAAAAAAAAAGATTTTTTAAATTTTGTTTTCTTTTGTGACATAAAAGATCCTTAAAATTCATGATGTGTTAATAGGAAATGATTTTTAAACCTTTTACCCATAACATGATGTGTATTTGTAGTGTGGGGTAAATGTAAACCATTGTAGAAGCTGTTTTAGGATACAGTATGAGGGAATTCCCTGGCAGTCCAGTGGTTAGGAGTCCACGCTCTCAGAGGGCCCATGTTCAATCCCTGGTCAGGGAGCTAAGATCCCACAAGCCGTGCAGTGCAGCCAAAAAAAAAAAAAAAAAAAAAGATGCAGTACAAAATTATCTCATATACCATAACAAGAACAGTCATGGTAGAATATAACCCCTCTGACATCAGAAGTCTGTTCTAAATAGCATTCCTAAAGGCCACTTTAATTTTCCTTCTTAAAAACAACAAAAAACTTATAAATTGTTTAAGAATATGTGTTCATTCACAAGTGAAGGCTCTCAAATATGTTATAATTAATTTTAAAAGTCACATTAGTCGGTTAAGTATTGAGCTCCCCACTCCCACCCGACTCCATGTATCACACCTCTGTTAATGGGTTTTGGATATCACTGCAAGAATAAAGGAATGCAAAATTGTGATATGGTCTATTTAAATAAAGATTGTCCTAATGTCTGGTTTTGTCTGGAAATTAAGTGAAAAAGTGGTTTAAATAGGAGGAATTATAAAAATCATGAAGAACTTGATGGATGCTAAATAATTTTTCTTTTCAATTTAGATTATCTTCAAAGTTACAGCACCATTTCAGCTTGTCATCTGTTTATTCACATTATTTTCCTGACACTGGAATTCCAGAAGTGACCACCTGTCATTCCCGAAGTGCCATAACTGTGGATTATATTTTCTATTCTGCTGAAAAGGAAGGTGTTGCTGGGCAGCCAGGTAAAGAATGCATGTAATCGTAAATTCTGCTTGAGAACACAGTAACTAAAACTTCAGGGCTAAAGTTGAGAAAGCTAGCTAAACATCTAGATGTTTAGATTTAGAAATTAAAAATATTTTTAAATTGGTAATATATTTGGCAGATTGGTGATATATTTGAGTAAATCAGTTTATCACCTGCAAAAGCTGGAGGCAGTGGAACACCTCAAAGCAAATTATTACCCAAGAATTACATCCTCAGCTCTACCCTCCAGTCCCAGTCAGCTTCTGAGGTAGAGTACAGATCTTTCATATTGCCCTTCGGTTTTACTCTCCTTACATTTATGTTTTTCTTGTGACAGCAACATCATACAGTTTTGTACTTAAATTTTACTGAAGTGTGCTGCCTTCATTGTAGGGCCTTGCTTGTACTGTCAACAACTGACAGTTTTGTCATGTTGAGCCTGGAATATTGGTTCTTCCTGGAAAGAGAAGTCTATAATGTATGTGTTTTCAAAAAGCAAAGGTGATAACACACTCTTCCTTGTATGATTCAATGAAAACAAGATTTTAAATACTAATCAAAGGACTTAACATGGAGAAGAAATTGCCATTTAAAGTAACTGGAAGTCAAAAATATATTCAGAAAATTGAAAATCCTAAATGTGAGCAGCTATTTTGTTTTTCCTGATGTTCCCCTTTTTTCTTTTCCTTTTTCTTTTTTCAGTGCTACTTTTCTTTTCCCATCTGTTTGTTTGTTTTCTCCTTCACAAGGATAACCTTACTAGTAACATTCAGGAGGTGGTTTACTCCTCTCTGCTAGATCAACTCTGCAAAATAAGCTTGCTTTGAATTTGTAATAAGGTTCTGGTAGTTGTCATACTGAAGACCACTCACTAGGTGGCGGAAGTGTGCCAAGGACCAGCATCGCTAATGTTAACATTAAGAGCACATCTTCTTTTACTCTGCTTCCATGGGTACTGAGTCTCTGGGACCAAACTATACTAATTTATTCTGAAGTCACCTCATAAACGTCCTACTCAGATATGGCTTGGTCTGTCTTATTTTATACAACTACAGAAAGGTTGATGGGTGAATTTCTTGGGTAGTTGTCAATCTCAAATTATTCTTAACATCTTATGTGTTGCATTGATATTTTCTTCTAAAGATTATTTGCAGAAGTTGAAATAGAAAAAAATCTGAAATAGAAAAAAAACAAGCATCTGAAACTTCTGTTTGTTAGAGAATTATAATTAGGTTATATCGCAATAAAAATTTAACCATATTCTAAAAACTGTTTCATATTAAACTTCCAGAAGGTGTGTCAAGCTATATATATCGTTGTTTTAAAAGAAAAAAAAGATTTGTATGATTTACAGTAACCTGTTGTTTCACTAAATATGTATATGTTTCTTTAATGTAGGAGCCGAAGTTGCTTTGGTTGGTGGCTTGAAACTTCTAGCTAGACTGTCACTTCTTACAGAACAAGACTTATGGACTGTTAATGGACTTCCAAACGAAAATAACTCTTCGGATCATCTGCCTTTATTGGCTAAATTCAGACTTGAGCTCTGACTCTTCTTTGATTACATATATACTGTGCTTTCCCATTTATGTTCTTTTTCAAAGAATGTGAAGTTGTTAAGAGTTTGCATGTTACTTATTTTTACGCTATGGAATTTCTGAAGAGGTTATGTTAAATGCTTGAAACAGGTAGCAGAAGAAACAAGTTTACAACAATTTTCTTTTTTTGATAATGAAAAAATATTTTCCTGACAAGTGAGATCTAAACGCTCTTCATTGTAAAAGAGTTGTAAATATTTATTCTAAATTCCAGTAAAATTGACAGTGATTTTTTAAATATAGTGCAGTTTCTTTAGTCCTCTTAGTAAAGAATTTCATGTTTTTGGCAAGCTTTACAGTGGATCCAAAATATCTTTGAGTTCTTACAAACCACAACTCATTTCCCTTGCAGAGGCCCAATTTCATGAGGATCATATGTTTGTTGAGTCCTAAGTAGTTCATCTCAGAAATCATCGGGTTCACAAGTGTCCAACCAACCATTGTAGTTTGTTTTTGAGGGGGCTCAGTAATGCTTTTTAAAATTGTACAAATTGCTTAATCCATCTTATTACTATCCTGAGCCATGTAATATGCCTGCATTTTATTGGGGAAATATAGGTCACCATAACTAGTAGGATGAAGTGCTTTACACAAGCCCACTTTCCATCCTGTCATAGACCATTGCAGGATACCTAGGAGAGGCAGAGATTGGGGTTATGCTTTGTGTTTCCCTAGTAATTTTTTTTTTTCTATTCAGTTTCAAGAAAAGATCCCTGGATTGGGAAAGATATTTTATTTTACTTAACTAATCCTGTAGAAATTTATTTTATTAGGAAACTTATATTTGGAACAAAGTGGCAGCTATAAGGTTATTTTTATTTTGCCTTAGAAATAAGAGGAAGCCAGCAAAACTCTAGAGAGATATCAACTTGGAGACCTAATGCTCGTAAGTAGTAACTTTTAACTGTTTTGTTTTGTTGTGGTTTAACTGTTGTGGTTTTGTTTCTAAAATGTTTTATCATGATGCAGCAGTGTGAGATGATGCTGATTTTTTTTATAAAGTGGTGAAGAGCAGGCCTAAAAAATCCTGTAGTTGGCTCTGTATAAGTGTTTGAATCAAAAATTTTTAAACATAATTGAAAATTTCCTCTTTTTTAGACATTGGGATCAAAGAATTATGTACATTTTTACTAAGTAGTAATTTTATATTGAATTATACTGAATTATACAAGTTTTTACAGTGGGTTTTCTTAATAGAATACTTCATCTTAAATTAGAAAGCAGCAGCTACTTTATAGTCTTGGACTTTAAAAGTTTTTCTACTATTTACTACAATTTTTAAAAAATAAACCAGATAAATACCCCCAAAAGGCATGTGGGTTACAAGGATTTGCCTAGTAAAAATTATAGCGATAAGCAAGTACTTTTAACTGTTTAATGTCTCACTTTCTCTTACAGTATTAACTATAGTTCTAGGATTTTTCATTTCGTAGTAACAATTGTCAGAAAATTGTATGTTCTAATTAGCAGATATTGTCATCATCAAATAATAACAGCACATAGTATATTTATCCCCTTTTAGTATTGGGGAAAGAAAAATGAAGATTCATTGATTACTACTTTATGTTGTGTGAATTTATTAACTAACTTTATATATAGGTATTGTTGATAAACATCCCTGAAAACCTCTATGAGAACTTAATTTTTTGTATCCTGATTAATATATTGTGATTTTAGGCCCTTTTCATGCACTTCACTTCAATAGAGTTAATCCATAAAATTGCTTTCTACTTTAGCTTATAGAATGAAGTATTATTTTGTGTACTGGAGGCCAAAGGGTCCATGTAGCATCATAGCTTTTTAAAGCTCCACTAGGGACTTCTCTGGTGGTGCAGTGGTTAAGAATCCACCTGCCAATGCAGGGGACATGGGTTCAGTCCCTGGTCCGGGAAGATGCCACATGCCGCGGAGCACCTAAGCCCGTGTGCCACAACTACTGAGCGTGCAAGCCACAACTACTGAAGCCTGTGCGCCTAGAGCCTGTGCTCCGCAACAAGAGAAGCCACTGCAATGAGAAGCCTGCGCACTGCAACGAAGAGTAGTCCCCGCTTGCTGCAACTAGAGAAAGCCTGTGCACAGCAGTGAAGACCCAGTGCAGCCAAAAATAAATTAAATTTATAAAAGAAAAAAAAAGCTCCACTAAAATTAACGTCCATTTGTCTTTACTTTTTTTGGTCAGAAGAGTTAATAACTGTTGGATCCTTGTATTTATCTGCCAAAATTAAATTAATTTAAATTTGGTTAATTGCTGAAACCAAATCTCCCAGTCTCAAGCACTGTGCTGTCCGTGTGTGTGTGTGTGTGTGTGGTTTTTTGTTGTTTTTTTTTTTTTTTTGGCCGCACCCTGTGACTTGCAGGATCTTAGTTCCCTGACCAGGGATTGAACCTAGGCCATGGCAGTGAAAGCAGGGTCCTAGCCCCTGGACCTCCAGGGAATTCCCTATGCTATTTAAGTTTTAAATGGAAAGGGATATATTATGGAGTAATGAAATTTTGGCTTTACTGTATTTGAAATCATCTTTTTTGGAATTTAGCAGCTGTCTGCTTTTAACCCTTTGCTTTCATAAAAAAACTAAGATCCAGAGAGTTCAAGGGATTGGAGAAACATTCACGTCAAGTCATTTGCACTTTTTCCCTCTAAGTTACCTATTATATTATTGTACTAGTACATCTGTGCCTGAAGGTTTTGTGGTAGATGTACTAAGCTGTGTAACTGACTTGTTGCCTCTTCTAAACTGTTTCATTACCCTTTTCAGCCTTTATTACTTAGGGTGATACCAAAATATAAGTGAATTAAGATACACCAAAATAGAGTGATGTTTAATACAGAGTCTGAAAATTGTGGACAACAAGGGTGAGAGAGTGATAAATTAGTTTACTAGGACAAGTATGTAATAAGAGGAATAAGAAAAAAAATCACACCATTTATATTTTTAGAAGGAAAACAATCCTTGAGTTTCCAGGATGGTTTTATTAAAAGTCCCATGCTGTGTATAAACATACAAGTGATGAGAAAAACATTAACTTGAAACATGCACTTATCTGGCATTCTCTAAAATACCATTATACAAGTTTTCATTTACTTAGAAAAATACCCACTAAAACAGTCACAGTTTTTCTTAAAAGATTTTAAAAAAACGTGTTGGCCAGAACAAAGTCCAAAGAATAAACAAGATTCTGAATTGCATGTCAAAAAAACTGTACAAGGTTGTACATAAAACTATAGCTTACAAAAGCCTCGGGTATAGTAAGAATACTGAATTAAGATTTCCAAAGTTCTATTTACCAATATCTATTAATAAAATCCTTATGAAATAATTGACTTAGAAAAAGTGAAATGCTCATGATTTCAGAGTGTATAGAAAATACTAAATATCACTTTCTGAAATAAAGTGTACTCAAAACAGCACAACATGTAGTCTAGAATCAAAATTTCTGTCATTCATTTAAACTTTGCATGTCCATAATGGCTTAAGCATAAAATTTCTCTTGCATTAATAACGTTAAAAACCAGATTTCAGATCACTTCATAGTTTTGTTTTTTATCTTTTGAATTATAGCCAGTTTTAAAATCAGTTCTAGGGGGTAAATCATGTCTTTTTTTTTTCTTGCCTTATCAATTAAATTACTTCAGTAGAATGTAGGAGTTTGGTGCCTTTCTCATATCTTTTAGAAATTAACATACTCCATAGGCAATACAAATAATAACCAAGAACATTTTAAATTAATTTTCATGTTTCTGTGACTAACTCTTGCTTTGGGGAAATGAATCTTTTTTTTTTGTTTGTTTGTTTGTTTTTTTTTGTGGTACGCAGGCTTCTCACTGTTGTGGCCTCTCCCGTTGCGGAGCACAGGCTCCGGACGCGCAGGCTCAGCGGCCATGGCTCACGGGCCCACATGCTCCGAGGCATGTGGGATCTTCCCGGACCGGGGCACGAACCCGTGTCCCCTGCATCGGCAGGTGGACTCTCAACCACTGCGCCACCAGGGAAGCCCTGGGGAAATGAATCTTAAAATCAAGTAATGAGTGTGGAATAAATCAGGTTACTAATTGAATCATCAAGCCAGTTGGCAGTTTTAAGGCTTATACATCAGCATATTAGAAACAGGTTGTATTCCTATTCCTTTCCCCTTTTCTGTGGGAAACAAGAGGCTATGCAACTATTGGCATTCCATATTTTAGATTGGACAGTACTTACTTAATACTTGGAAAATCCTATTCCAAGCTCTTAGAATGATTGCAATGTTATAAGCAGTCTATTTATTGGATATAATATTTTCAGATTGATAAACAGATGATGGTATTTCATCTAGAGAGAGAGCTAGGTCAGTATTGTTTTAGAATGAGAATGAAATGATTCACTGGCGACTACAAACATCTAAATACATGTGGCCATGAGGCTGCAAATGGGTTCATCTTGTGAAGATTAAAGATAACTCATTTTAAATTCTGCTAACTGACAGTACTATTCTTGAGGAAGGTGGTTAAGTTCCGAATTTTTAACTTATGCTTTTTTTTAAATCTAACTGAGATGTACACTTCAGTCAAAGAAAACCAGAGGGGGAAGCACTGAGACTGAAATAACACTTGTTGACTAGTAGACTTAAATATGCCTTTTGGTCTCATCAGTTGGCATGGTTGCTAAGATCAAACAAATGAAACAGAAGCTGTACTCCTGATAACATACAGACTTGGTATGTGCTGTTGGAGTTATTCTGTGTGGTCTGCAGCCAGAAGTTACACTGTAACTACCATATGCAGGCCGGATATTCATACTGTGCTCCATGGACTAAATCACACTATAAGGTGTTAACACTGTACCTGTAGACTTTTCCATTAAAAAAAAGGTTCTGGGGCTTCCCTGGTGGCGCAGTGATTGAGAGCTCGCCTGCTGATGCAGGGGACACGGGTTCGTGCCCCGGTCCGGGAAGATCCCACGTGCCGCGGAGCGGCTGGGCCCGTGAGCCATGGCCGCTGAGCCTGCGCGTCCGGAGCCTGTGTTCCGCAACGGGAGAGGCCACGACAGTGAGAGGCCCGCGTACCGGGGAAAAAAAAAAAAAAAAAAAAAAGGTTCTGCTTCTCTAATTCATTGTATTTTCCAATACCAGTTCCTAAGCATCATGAAGTGGTACCTAAAATGCCGCGGAGCGGCTGGGCCCGTGAGCCATGGCCGCTGAGCCTGCGCGTCCGGAGCCTGTGTTCCGCAACGGGAGAGGCGACAACAGTGAGAGGCCCGCGTACCGGGGGAAAAAAAAAAAAAAAAAAAAGGTTCTGCTTCTCTAATTCATTGTATTTTCCAATACCAGTTCCTAAGCATCATGAAGTGGTACCTAAAAGCAAGGTACTGGAAAATAATCACATCGTGTCGTATTTGGTCTTAATATAAGACATTAGAACACATCTCTAACAACAGTGAGTCCTTCAGAATCGAGGCCTGACTTAGAGTTTTGAAATCAGGTGAAATGGGATTAGCAAGGTTAGCTGGTTCTCAAGACCTGCTGATTCACTCCTGGCTTGTGCCTTTGAGTGTGTTACTGTCAGAGGTAATTGCAATACTGCTAAATTTGTGTAACAGTTCATGACCCTGTGTGCTTTTTGCTGGACTCTGCAAAGTTTAAATGTTAGTGACAGAACATCGACTAGCTTCTGAACGTGCTTTTCTTGTTTTGTTTTGAAAGAACAAAAAACTGCTGTCAGTGAATGCTTTAAGAAAGATTTAAGAAAAGTAACTCCAAGGTCCTGAAAATGGTTTCCCGTATTGCCAGAAGAATTTCAGTGCTTTTTTAGTAAAACACTTGCATATAATACCTTAAATTTCATCGCATGTGTGCACCAGGAAAAAAATTCCGAACCTTGTGGAGATCCCCATGGAAAATATTGGGGAAACAATACAAATAGAATATAAAAAAACAAAACACCATTAAATTTGCATATCTGATGTCAAGATGCTGAGGTAATATTGACTGCTTAAAAAAAAAACCCCACCAATCTTTGCCGTTATTGCTGAAAAAGACATTAATACTGATTGAGTTACCTTACTATATCAAAAGTGGGAGGGAGAGTTTCATAAACATTTACTACTGTTGTTTAAAACAAGTAAAAGAATGTAGGTAAATGGGAAAATATAAAACTACAGTTATGGTCTTATCCTTTCTATCTGGAGTGAGGGAGACAGTCTGACCCCAGTGGGGTTTATTACTTAGCCTTTTCGTGGTTGTCCCTTCGTGAATTTTCTAAAGTTAATTTTTACCACCCACTCAGAGTCTATTCCAAGTGAACCCTTACAAATAAAATTCACAAGTTCTTAATAAATAGTTGCAGTTCCTCCTGAAGATGCTGGGTAAAGTGCAGACAGAAGCACCATAGAAGCCCTGTTGGCTGGCTGTATGGCTAGCCTAAATTCGGATTTGATAGCCCACTTCATTCAGAGTGCTGAGATCAGCCACCTTCTTTTCAGGCAGTGCAGGCCTAAGGGTAAAAGAAAGATGGTAGGCGAGAGGGGAAGGGATACAGAAAGATCATTTAGTATTGTCAGGGACCTCTACCCTTTTGGTATTTGCCCCCCCCTACACACACACACCAGCCTTAGCTCCCAACTCCACCTCTTGTTTCTGAAGTCCACCTTTATAGGTTTTAAGGAACCTTTTAATAGGCTTTCAATGTAGATAGAGTTCAAAAAAAATTTACAGGTTGCTGAATGAGTTTGTTCAACTTTAAGCCTGAATTTGGTCACACTGTAACTTCTGAAACCTAGTTTCTGTAAACCTCGCAAGGGTCTAAAAAAGTTTGACTACAGTAGAACTGATCATCTGAACCAAATTCTCCTAGAAACCTTGGCCTCCTCGTGTACGGTGCCCTGGGGAAGCCCAGCACCTACAAGATGTCTCAGGTGACTCAGGTTCTTGTGGAGATTCTCAGTCACTATTCCAGGCTTGAGGGTATAAAATCAGGATGAATCTTTTAGAATTCATCTGTAAAAGCAGGTCAGTGTGGAAAATCATTCAGTGGCAAATCACCTCTCTTCCCTAAATACATTTTCTCAAGCACTTTCCAATATGACAGTACACCCAAGCATTCATAGGAAGTCGTAAGAAGGTACTTCAAGGTGGGGAAAGAAATCATTCAGTAGCACATCATCTGTCTTCATTAAAGATACCTCCTAGGTGACTTCCCAATATAAAACATACCTAAGTGTTCTCATGATTTATCTCACAATTTCTTCCATTTTTAAAATGAGCCTCCTCCTCACCTTCTTTGGTAAGACATAACCCAGATTGTAAACCAGTATGTCTGAGTTCTAATTGAAAAGTTTCACGTTTTTACAAGAAGATCAAAGACATTTTTAGGTTACACTTGAACCTTGTCTTAAGTGTTAAAAAAAGGAGAGACCAAAATGAAAATATAATTTTTTAAAAGTTTCTTGGTTTATACCTTTGAAAGATTTCCTGGCAGTAAATTTGTTTTTCCCCTGGCATGAATGTGGTCCAACTCATTCAGTGTTGCTAGAACGAGAAATCAACAGCTAGGCTTCTACTTAGGGTGCTGCTCGATAAAGGACACCAGGCTTAGTTTCGGCAACAAATTCTATCACCCCTCATTCTCATTCTCTCTCTCCTTGGCCCTCCCTCTCCCCTCTTCCTCCCTCTCTCCCTCCCTTTCTTGTTTTCAGAGATGTCCCATTTCTGAATAGTCATTAACAGTCTATGATCATCCCCTCTGAAACTAGATTATCCAAAGTGGTACAGAAACCCCTTCCCTGACCTGCTACTTGGCACTACTAAAGTAACTTGTAACCTTTCTTGTCTCCGTTGCACGGGGCTTACTTCTCAGCTGGACCACGTGCCCCGCTTTATTGGTCAGGAATCACGCCTCTCATTCCTTTGTGTATCTTCTCATGGTGCCCAGGATACACAGATGATGCTGATAAATATGGTCGACTGTGGGTAGAACTCCCAATACTTCCTTGCCTACACCCTTCATTGTATCAAAGAGCCTAAGGCTTCTGACCTTCAGGGCAATGGTGTCCTCCAGCGCATACATGTTCTAGAGATGAGCCATTCCCTATAAACAGAGCCACTGCCTCAGGCCTGGTAGAGTGGCTCCCAGGGACCACTGCAAGAGCCATTCTTGAGTTGACGGCTAAAGGGAGCACCCTTTTCCTTGAGGATTCAAACAAACTTATATTTCTGCCCTAGTCCTTGGCCAACTAATGTGGGAGAACTAGGGTTTTTGCAGACAAGCCAGGTTCACAGTCCGTATGTATCAGTATCTTGTTCATTTTGTAATAAAGCCTGAAAGAAGTCTGTTTTGTCTCCTTGCCTGGCGTGGTGCTGTCTTTAGAAATAGCTAATATGAGACTTTCTCCCTCAAGGGGACTCCCCTCAAGTTAGCATCAGCCTAAGGCAAATGTGGTTAGAAAGGTAAATTACTCCCCCCTCCGCAGTGTGCCCCACTTTTAGAAAATTCAGCAGTCAAAAATCCACTGGCCGGGCTTCCCTGGTGGCGCAGTGGTTAAGAATCCACCTGTGAATGCAGGGGACACAGGTTCGAGCGCTGGTCCGGGAAGATCCCATATGCCGCGGAGCAGCTAAGCCCGTGCGCCACAACTGCTGAGCCTGTGCTCTAGAGCCCGCGAGCCACAACTACTGAGCCCACGTGCTGCAACTACTGAAGCCCGCGCGCCTAGAGCCCGTGCTCCGCAACAAGAGAAGCCAGTGCAGTGAGAAGCCCGCGCACTGCAACGAAGAGTAGCCCCCGCTCGCCGCAACTAGAGAAAAGCCCACGTGCAGCAACAAAGACCCAATGCAGCCAAAAATAAATAAATAAATTTATTTTTTTTTAAAAATCCACTGGCCAAAGGATAAGCTTGAAGTACCCATGTGCATTCCTTGCTTTAGAGAAGGATTCAATAGGGATCATTCCCTATAGCAACTGAAATAATTTTCCACCATGGCAGCTCTTTAGATCTCCCGTTGCCTCTGAAAGTTTAGCAATCCCTTGTGCTTAACAAGAGAATCCCTCGCTCCACAGTCCTTGCAGCACCTACCAATTAGCTCACCCCAGTTTCCGAACCTTTCTCGCACATGCTTTCTTCCTGGCCTGGCATCTTTCTCAACACCAAGTCACACCTCTCCTCCTTCTGAGACTCCAAAGGTGCTGCCCTTCCTATATGAGAATAATGCTAGTAAGACCCTAGCTTCATATCATTTCTCAGGTGTTGGGATAAATCTGCACTGACCTATTTTCTCTCCCTCGGTCCTCTGACCAACAGCACCTGCTGGAAAGTCAGTGGCAGGACAGGCGACAGGGTAGGTCAAGGAGAGAACAAACCCTACCCACTCAGCCCTGTAACGAGGGCTTCCCTGGGGTCACTGCAGCAACAGGCCACAGGCACAAACCACACGCTTGCCACCTCCTCAGAAGCCACTTTTTGGCCACTCTCCTGGCTTCCTCCTTTTGGAGCCCCTCAGCCCTGAGGAACAGAATTTTCATATTTTTTGAACTTTCTGTGCCCTGAAAATTTCTCCCTTTACCTTTCCCATGTTCTGCTCTCAGCACCCTTGAAAACAGATGCACTTTAATGAGGGGCTCTTATGGGAATTCCCTGGCAACCCAGGGGTTAGGACTCAGCTCTCTCACTGCCAGGGGCCCGGGTTTGATCCCTGGTCAGGGAACTAAGATCCCATGAGCCGTGCAGTGTGACCAAACATAAATAAATAATTTGGGGCTCTTTGGCCTCCTTTTTCTAAACCTTTCCTTATCACTTCCACCAGTTCCCCACACCTTCCAGGTGCTGAGAAATCACCATTATAAATAGCTTTTATTTATTAGGCACTTACTCTGGGCCAGGCATTGTTCTAAGCAGTTTACACGGGTGAATTCATTCTCACCATAACGTTACGGCGCTGATAGTGTTACTACCCATTTTACAGGGGAAGAAAGGGAGGCACTGAAAGTTAGGAAGCTTGCTCAAAGCAAAGTCGTGTGGTTAGCAAGTGGTGGAAACCAGAGTTCTTCCCCAGAATCTAGAGCCCATGCGCTTGACCAAGATGCAAACTGACCCCCATCCCCACGCGAAGTATCCTCCCAAGCATCTGAAGATGACATCAGGCCACTCCTGCCTCTGCACCTTGGCTTTTGGAACGCCTCCTGCATGTCTTCTTGTCATCCTTTCAAGAACCAACCCAGATGCCACTTCTCCCCTGCAGTATTTTCTGACTTCCTCTCCCCACAGCACACTGCTACTTGCTCTGTATGCGCTGGTCTTTCCTTTTGTACATCTGCTAAAGAATCTCGAAGGCTCATGATCCTTGTGCCTGCCTCAGAGACTGCAAACAACTTCAGAGCAGGGATCAAGTAAATTCATCTGTGAATCCCCACTGTGGCACCTGTACCTCTCAATAAATTTTGGTCTAGTTCTGACTAACGTGTAAACGGCTGATAGGACTTCATTCTGTTACGTTTGTCATGGGATATTTTTATTTTAACGAAGTCCTAAGCCAGGAATTCAAGCCACCGTGACACCATTCGAAGAAGTAACAAGTAGGAAGAATTTTTTTTTTTCTGTGTAAGAGAGGCTTTACCTTATCTCCGAAAGCTATTTGGGGACGCTGCCTACTTGTACAGCTGAATGTGGTTCTGCAACGACAGATAGCTTGGGGGTCTCCAATGGAAAGGGACTAAGCTGTCTCCTTCCTCTGTATCTCCACCCTTCCCACCTCCCCCCAAGAGCCCAGAACCCAGAAGAGGAAAAAAAAAAAAAAAAGGTTAACAAACACTGGCAGAAAATGAGTTAAACTGAGATTCCTGGTGACACATCCGTAAGGTGAAACCCTTTTCTCGCTCAGCAACACTGGCTACAATTTCCTGGCCTGGCGAAGGGCAGAAGTGGGTTATCACAGCATGCCACCTGACCGTGGACCTAGCCAGAAATACTGTTCAGTCCTTGCCAGCTCATCTCAGGGCCAGAGCTGGGGGAGCTATTGAGTATGGAGAGGCCTCTTCCAAGTGCTCCCCTGGCTATAATTAGAATATTGCAAGGGGGGTTATTTTTAAGAAATACAAGCACCAGGATGATGATTCAGCCGGGTCTGCGCTTGCCCAGAACCTCGCATCAGATCCAGGGTTATTATTTTAGAACAATATATTTCTCCAAACCCCTCCCCAGTCCAATCAAGGAAAAGAAATCAAAGGATTCTCCTTTGGAAAGCTCTCGGGCACCTTCCACTTTAGGGGAAGCGGGGTAGGGACTTCAGGTTTCCTTTGATGCACTTTGTGGATGGAAAAGGGGGTGCTCCTCTCCGAGCACAAATGGAAAAACCCAGCCTCAACTGTATCCAGGGTGAACCAGGGTGACGGCTTGATGGCCTGGTCCCAGGTCCACCCTCAGCCCCACCCTCAGGTCTGCATCCCAGGAGTCAGCCGCAGCGGAGCTGTGCAGAGGGGGAGGTGGGCTGGGGAGGACAGGCCAACTGTTCCACGGAGAAGGTGTTCTGTGAGACGCGCCGCTGGTATTCACCACACGCCCTAGTGTGCGCGAACTACACCTTGACAGCTCGGGCAGAGTGAACCATCTCCAGGTGGCACATCGTGTCTTTCACAAACCCTGAGGCAGCCTCAGGGCCGAGGAAGAGCTCAGCTAGATTGGATGTTGGCGTTGAAGCCGCAAGAAGCATCAGAACCAGAAAGTGATGGCAGCATGTTGGGGACAGAAGCGCGGACATCATATCCTGGGGCTGAACGAGTTGGTGTGCGTCTGTGTGACACTGACTTTCAGGAAAGAGGCAGTAAGTGGAGGAAAAGCCTATGGGGTTTTCCCTAAAACCACCCAGTCCCCTTTCTGTCCCTCTAACTAAGGGCTGTGTCTGGGGCATCTCCTCTCCTCACGTCTCCACTCCCCAGCCCCCAAGCTGCCACTGGGCAGGATGGGTCAGAGGGCCTGAGCGGCAGCCGGACAGCAGGGCTCCTGAAACTTGCTTGCTACTTCCTCGTTCACAAGAATCTATTAAGCAGCACTTTGTGCCAAGCACCTTGCAAGTCTTGAGGTTATCAAGACAGATGGCAGCTCAGTGGAGCCACAATCCATTCCCCTTTCTTCCAGTGGAAATTTACCTCTTGCTTCTCCCCTACGAGTGTGAGATACTGATTCAGGGGCAGGGCCCAGCTCTGTCCAGTTCAGGGCCGCCTGATGGGGGCGCACAGACCACCAGTCAGGCTGCTCATGCTTCTTGCTCCTGTTTCCCGAGGTCACGACCCCTCAGAGTGGGGGTGCACGTGCCCATGTTCACACGCACCGTCCTCACACACCACACGCTCGCAAGGACCAGTTTAGCTGTGATCCTTGTGGTCTCTGGATTCGAGAAAGGGATATATGGTAAAGGAGCAATGTTCATCTCTCGGTCCTCAGTGTTAAGGGTGTGGAACGGACTAAATCAGTGATGGTGTTGGCCCAGCAGTCACAAGTTCAGGGAGACCCCAGGCCCTCCTCTCTGGTCTAGTCTGGCAGCAGTCAGGCCAGGCCCCGATATAGGTCTCAGGGCCCATGCGGGTATGCCACTGGGATGGCGGGTGGTTCCCGCCCACCTGTCACCTTCATTCAAAGCCAGTCCCGCCCCTCGCTCACATTCCTTACTTCCCAGGACCGCAGGCACCACTGCTGGCAGCTGACAGGGCAGAAGGCTGAGGCTGCTATGTGAACAGACAGGCCTGAGCCAAGAGAGATGTGGCTCTGAAGAGATCCTCCAGCCCTTTGCCCTTTCTTTCAAGCCCTCCCCAGGCAGAAGCTCTGGCCAGAGACCAAGAGCCATGGGCCACTGAGATTCCAGGGCACAGCTTCCAGGCTCTGATCTCACCTCCCCTTTCCACGGCAGAGAACCCCTGTAGGAACCCCAACCCGGCATGACTGTTTCCATCGTCAGCTCTGGAGGCACTTGGCTCACTTTCCCGATAAGGCCCATCACTCCATCTTGGTTTCTTCAAGCATCCCCGGGGACCCTGGACCATATGAAATCCCCTGGGGAATGAAGCAGGACGGGCCTGAGTTGGAGACTACCTTCTCTGGGCTCCTGGAAAGAAACCCCACATCATCGTGGAGGTTTTACTTCTCCCTCCATAACCTTCCTAGTTTTCTCTCCCTCTTTGTGCCCCTGCTACGTTCCATGTGAAGGCAATTTTCCCCTTTCCCCCCTTGGGGAGATTTTCTCATTTGGGGTCGATAGAGAATGACTTCTTGGGCCCCATTCAAAATATCTTCGATGTGATTAGATCATGGAACCAAACTGCTTCTCCTATGACTACATTACGACTTCATTGAGAAATGACTTGAGGGTCTCACTCAGCCAGTTGCCTGGAGGCATCTTCATGAGCCTGGTGATAGAACGGAGAAGGAATTCCCTCATCCAGCTGTGGCCCAGCAGTGAAAGGACAACTCTCACTGGGCTGAGTAACCTCTGTGACCCTGAGGGTCTCCAGCAGGGTGAGTAAAGCCCACTGGAGGCACGAAGTGCCCTCGAGATAAATGACAAAGAAGGGAAATCAAAGAGAAGGAAAAAAAACATTGTGAACAGCAAAGAAGAGAGCAGAGACGGGGCTTCCCTGGTGGCGCAGTGGTTGAGAGTCCGCCTGCCGATGCGGGGGACACGGGT
>NC_041217.1:33005383-33015206 GCF_002837175.3 Physeter macrocephalus
CGCCCCGCACCGGGAGAGGCCAGAAGAGAGAGAGGTCTGCGTACCGCAAAAAAAAAAAAAAAAAAAAAAAAAAAAAAAAGAGAGAGCAGAGACAGAGAGGAAAAAAGGAGGCAGATGGGGAGAGAAGACAAAGATGGTCTCGGGGGTCCTGAGGGACTCTTGCCCCAGTTCAGAAGAATGCTCCTTGGGGTCACTCCAGTTGGTAGGAGCTGCTTTCATGCGAACACAGGCAGCCCAGCCAGAAAGCCACTGTCCACTCACCCCCACTCCCCCGGGTTCAGGCTACAGTCAGCAGGCCAAGAGCTGTGGACTGTCACAGATGGAAAGGACCCCAGGGAGCATCTGGGGTTCTCAGTGGAAGCATTTTAGGTGGAATGGTTCTTTACGGGGGAGGATGGTCCATAGCTTTGCAGGGCATTTACCATCTTGGCTCCCAGGCCCTAATGGGGAGCATTATCACTGTGATAAGCAAAACCCTCCCCTCCCACTGCACTTCTAACCCTTCTCCCCCAGGGGGCGCCCTGGCTCCTGTTGAGAACCTCTGTGAACACCCCTCAGTGAAGAGCTAAGTGGGGTCTGAGGCCCAGAGTTGTAGAGGAGTTGATTCAAGTTTGCAAAAGGCCTTTTACACCTAGATCTCAACCTCCATCTCTCTGACTCTGTAAGAACTTCAGGAAACAACCTGGCTGTTCTGTGTGGACGCTTCTCTAAACACTCCTAGAGGAGCAGCGAGTACGAGAAAGGACTCGTGGGTGGAGGGGTGGAGGAGTCCCTATTTCTCTCTTGAAACTTTGTCTCAACTGACACTAAGGTAGTCACTGCTACTTGCCCTCCTCCCACTCAGCTGACTCTCTGTCAACCCAGTGACACTGATCCTCCTTCCTAGAAGGATTATTCAGACATGTGCAAAAATGGAGAGGAATGCAGGGCTGGAAGTAGCTCCAGCTGCAGGGAGGTGGTGGCTGAGGATATAAAGCCACTAAAATTATCCACGCAGACAGGGGCTGGGGCCCCACAGCTGATGGGCCTCTTGCCTGTTATGGTAATTTTCCACCCTTTGGGCCACTCCCCAGCTTCACTGTGGCACCCAACACATTTAGAAATGACTTGATGGCCTTAGGTAATGCTGAAATAATAACACAGTGAGAATCACCAAACCCTTGCCAGTCCTGACCATGCTACAGTAGGATGCCCAAAGTTTGATGGAGTTATTGGGTCATAATCAAATTTGTCACTTTCTCATTTCCTAGCCAAAACGCAAGATTACCTGGAGAAAAGACTGCTTGGTGAAGGCCATGGGTAGAAGCTGAGAAGCTGCTTTTCTCCAGACACACCTCTAGGAACCAGGCTGTCCTGGATTCTAGTCTGTTGCAATGGCGGAGGCTGGGAGCTGGAGAGGGATGGAGGGGCTTGAGGCTCAGTTCTTCCCGTGGTCCCCACCTCTCACAGCCTTCATTTTACTCTCATCTCCTGCATCTCTCTTCCCTCTCTTCCTACATGGTGGCCCCGTCATCCCTCACCCAGCCCTGCAACCCAGAAGTCAGGGTTTAGGAGGAACCGGGGAGAGACTCTTCCCTCCTTGTAACTCCTCCATCCACTGTGAAACTTCAGCCAAGATATTTGCCCTCTAGATTCCTCTCCTGACCTCCAAACACTAGGAGAAAAGAAGCGGCAGGGGCTTCCACCACCAAGAATAACCGTGGTCTTACTGGATTTGCTCACATCAAATTGTCCGTAAGAACCCACAAGCCACCTGGGTTCCCTTGATGGGCAAACAACCAAGGCCACCTGGCCCTAATTGTGAAAAAAAAAATCCCCATATTCTGACCCTTGGGAGGAGTTTACGAAGGGAGACTCCTGGGAACCAGTGCTCTGCCCAGAAGAAAGGGCTGTGGAGAAGGTCATGAGTCCAAGGGATTCAGAGGCTGGTTGCAGCCACCCTTCACCATTTTGGAAAAGTTTACGTTTTCACTGAACCATGAGCCGCTGCCATCTGTGTGTTCCTGGGGCCTGCTTGGCTACAGCTGGGACCAATTCAGGGCATGAAGGAGGCTGGTGCAATTGAATCTCATCTCCCTGCACGTCTTCCTTCCTGACCCCTCGGTGACTACCACCCTCTCCCTAGTCTTTCTCCCCCTTCCCAGGCCCACTCCCACGCCTCAGGAGGGTGGGCCCTGACACTAGAGGGTGGCTTTGCACTCACACCCTAGGCAGTCTAACAGCCGTCCTCTGCAGACACCGGTGTGCTTGCGTGCCTTGGCTGCACGACAAAGTAGCTGCAGATTAGAGCAGGGGCACGGCCTGGGGGAATGACCAAGAACAGGATTTCTCTATCTGGCCCACAGGAGAAAGACCACTTGGGGTCCTCCCAGAGTGACTTCAGTGGGGCCCAACCACGGGGCCAGGCCCGGGTCACATCCTCTAACCTCACCCCAGCAACCTCATTATCCAGAGGCCCAGGCAGGACCAGGCAGGGCTGAGCCCCTGAAGCACACTCAGCGGCCTCATCCGCCCCTCTCAGCAGACGTAGGACCTTCATCTTGACGTTCTGGTTTTTTTTTTTTTAAAGTCAAGCCCCAAATCAGTTCTCCCACATTGATTGATCAAACGGTGGCTCTCCAGGTGTGGTCCCTGGACCAGCAGCATTAGCGTCACCAGGGGACTTGTGAGAAGGGCATCTTCTCAGGCCCCACCCAGGTCTGCTGAATCAGGAGGGCTGGGGGCAGGGCCCGGAAACCTGTTTGAACAAGCCCCTCCGGGTGGTTCTAGGTTTGCTCAAGCTTGAGAACAGGGTTATAGGATCCTTCTGTCTTTCCTCAGATGGGCCCTGTGTGCAGCCCTTTTTTCACTCTGTACTGATAACCCACCTCCTCACTCCCACCAGATGACTCGGCCTCCCTCCCCAGCAGGATCAAAGCCGTCCGATGTACCAACTTCTACCTCCTCATCCCCCTTAAACCCTCCCTCTTCCCCACTGTTTTCTGCGGGCACAGGCGTACGCCTCCACACTCCTGATCTCTTGCCCTCTGTTTCTTCCACATCTACTACGCTGGGTCTTCTTCCTCTGGCCCACTCAGGACCTTGACATCACTTCTTTTTTCTCTTTTCTCTCCCTTCTTTCCTTGCAAATTTATCCAGCTGTTGTTTCAACTGTCACTTCTGTGGAGATGGCTCTAAAAGCATGATCTCTCTTTCCCAACGTCCTCCAACTCCAGATCTGCATTTTCAGCAACTTCTACAACAAACACCCCGCTCCCTGGGTGCCTAAGAAGTACCTCAAAGTCCACAGTCCAAACTCAAATTCACCTTCTTACCCCACTCAAACCACCACCACTACCACCACCATCACCAGCAGCTTGTCATCCTGACTTTTGTCTCTACAACCAGTTTCAAAGATCTTATTGGCTTTACCATCCCTGGGTAATCACAGTAACTTTTTCTGGTTAAAAACTTAGTATATTTTGGACCACAAAGTTCCTGTGGATCGAAGTAAAACGACTCGGACAGGAATCGCCTTAAAAACCAGCGGCTGCCATTCTGTGCATAAATCCGTCAGGTAGACTGCCTAGGGTTTTCATGTACCCTGGACGCCAGAGTCTCAAGAAAGACTTTATGGACTGCTCAACGTTTGCTGAAGAGTGGGAGCCCCTCAGGAAAGGACTCAGCCCTCCACGGGCAGAAAGGATAATCTATCAGATTAAACGGCCCCCACCCCTGCTTCAGGAGCCACCAGATTCCCATTCCTGGGTCACTCACTCTATGCCAAATGACCCTCTGGGAAGGGCTTACCTGTCCATAGTCCTGTGAGACAACTGCTACTTTGTTCAGGGACAGCAGTGAATGGATGTTAGAATCAGAGAGGAGGAGAGACAGGGTTAGGGTCAGGGTCAAGGGTGATCGTCAGCATCAGGGGCAGGAACAGGGTCAGAGGCCATGTATGAAAGGCTTGAAGCCATCCTGCTCCCTAAAAGGACACACTGGGCTTCCCTGGTGGCGCAGTGGTCGAGAGTCCTCCTGCCGATACGGGGGACACGGGTTCGTGCCCCGGTCCGGGAGGATCCCACACGCCGCGGAGCGGCTGGGCCCGTGAGCCATGGCCGCCGCGCCTGCGCGTCCGGAGCCTGTGCTCCGCAACGGGAGAGGCCACGACAGTGAGAGGCCCGTGTAGCACAAAAAAATAATAATAATAAAAAAATAAAAATAAAAATACAATAAAAAGGACACACCTACGTTGAAACCACCCTGACTGACCCTTCAGCTACAGGAGCACCTGACCCTCCCTGGGCCAGTCATTTTGCCCAAGGCCTTCCCGGCTGGAGATGCTAAAGCCTGGGACTGGCAGTGGAGGTGGAGGGGAGATGACAGGACACCTTCCTCAGAGCTGACAACACCTGGTCCTGTCCTATTCTTCCAAAAACAGAACCAATGCTCCCCTCCCCCACCACCTTCCCAGAGTCAAGAGACCTGGGTTCTAGCCCTAGTGCCATCACTGGCCAGCTACACGACACAACAAAAGATGACAAACCTTTTCTGTGCTCTGGTTTCTTCATCTAAAAAGGAAAACCGTAAAACTCTCCCTTCTCCCTCTACAGAACTGATGTGCCAATAATATGCTTGCACACAGCAGTGCACCATTAACCAATCGCTCTCATTACGCCTTCTAACTTGATCCTTACAGCACCCTTGTGATATAGGCAAGAAAAGCATTTTTATCCTCTTGGACGGATGAGGAAACTAAGGCTCCCGAAGGATTTGCCCAGGCTGCAAGGCTAATAGGCAGCAGAGCCGGGGTCCAAGCTTGACCTCTGTGCCCTGTACCACTCGGACCCCTGCACGGTGAGAACCCATGTGACAGACACAGCATGCTGCTGGTATTAATCAAAGTAGTAGTTTTTCCCAGGGTAATTATGACCCGCATAGTTGCCAGTGGATTATCACTGGTTACTTTGGGTAGCCTCAGCATCTCCAATCCATCATTTCTTAAGTGGGTCATTTTGAACTAAGATGCAGGTGTGAAATCACTAGCTTCAGGGCTAAAACAGGGGAGGATACAGTCAACCAGGGAAGAGGATGAGCCTAGTGGTATTTCTGATGCCACCATCCATGGAGGGCGATCGTGCTTTCTGCTGGGCACAGAAGGCTAAGGTTTTAGACAAGTTCATCACTTCTAACAATCTCATTTTTGGGGTGAGAGAACTTGAGCCCGGAAAGGCTGCATGACATGCCTAAGGCCCCATAGCTCCTTAAGCAGCTGAGCTGGCTCCAGACATGGGTTTCCTAACCCTAAGGCCAATGCTCCTTCCATGCTGCCGGGATTTCATACTGTTCTCCGTCTCACACCATCTGGGGCTTATCCCTCCAACTGTGTCTACCTCTGACAGTCAGGAGGGTAAGAGCACTGGGGGTGATGTGCATGGTGGACCCTCTTCCATAAGAGACGTCCACCGAACGAGGGGCAGATCTCTTGGAGATCACCATTTGGTTCAAATGCCGAGCCCAGGACACAACTTCATCCCCAAGGGCCAGGACAACCTCCCAAACCTGTGTGCTGGGCCTTAATTTGGGAAAGAGGAAATACTACTCACGATTTGTCTCGCCTGCCGAGCCGTCTTGGGGGGCTTGCCTGCCTCCTTCGGGGGGACAGTGATTTTCCCCGGCTTCTCACTTGGGTTGGAGAGTGGGCACTTGCAGGTTTCAGGATCTGGAGGAGATACAAGCAGTTACCACGCTGCTTCCTAACAGACCCGCCCTCATGCCTTCCTACAGCCCAGCATCTCAACCCCTGCCCATTCATGATCCCGGGGTTGAGAAGGCCCTGAGCTGGAGGCCTCCTCCTGACACACAGATGTGCTTCTCTCATGCTGCACTGACAAGAAGCACTTGTCAAGAGGTACCACTTCCCAGAGGAAAATAGGATTACATTGTGCCCCTTTCCCCACGGCAGAGAGAGGAGCAGAGCCCGATGTCTCAGCCTCCTGGGGCTGTTTGGTTGCTCAGAAGATTCCCCTCTCGCGAAGGCGAAGTCCCATGCACGTTGCCCCAGAAGCCAACTTGTTCCTTTTCTGACCCTCCCACCCCACACGCATGCGCAGAGTGGGTCCAGCTGATCCAGAATCTCCATTACAGGTGCTGCCGAGTGAAGTCCCCAGGTGCTAAACACAACCAAGCCTGAATTCGGCATAATCCCTTGCCCCTGCGGGGCTCAGCATACACACAGGCTTTCTCTCTCAGTGACTCCACGAGCTCTGGAGGAGCAGGGATAAACAGGCATCCTGTCACCTTGGAAGTGACATGGTGGAAGGAAGAAGGGCTTATGAGTGTAGTTTATATATAAAGCCAGCAGAGCGCAGGCTCCTTTGTTTGCTTTTGTGACTCCAGGTCAGAATTTTATGCCAAAGGGCTCTGCAACTTACAAAGCAAAGCAGAGATAAAACACGACTCTGAAATAGATTATACCGCAGGTGACCCACTCATCCTGGCTTGCCTGAGACTTTCTTGGCTTTAAGTACTGAAAATCTCATGTCCTCAGAAACCCCTCAGTTTCAGGGAAACTGAGATGACTGGCCACTCTTATTATAAAGACAAAACAGAGTACAACAAAACTAGAGCCTTAGTATAAGATGACTAACATTTTAGATTGACTCAGAAGGAACTGCAGGCCAAGACTCTGCTTCAGCTACCACACCTAAATTGAGCTTAGCTCTAGTTTTTAAAGTAGTAAATGCAAAGAGACTTTAAACTGTCCATGTCAAAAACTGAATGGTATTTTTTTAACAGGGTGCCTACTAAGCAAGATAACCTCAAGAAACTTTTGACCATCTCAGAAACACAGGGCACGTGGCAACAGAGAAAGAGAGAGAGGAGGAGGGAAGGAGGGAGAGAGAGAGAGCGAGGAAAGAACTCTCTTGCACTGCTCATTTGCCTCCCCTGCACCTACCTTCATTCTCATGTCCCTGGCGTATTTCTCCAGCTCCTTCCTTATATCAGCCCTCAACATCTTTGAGACATTGAGGACCAGCTGCTTCCACTCGATGGGCTGAAAGCTATGGGGCTCATGGGGGACATACAACCCAATCTTGACCTTCTTGACTGTATGCAGATATTTCTTGTAGGAGTCTTCAAAGTCAAAGATGAGGTCACTCAGAGTCCGAAAGGTCAATGGCTTGTCCATCAGCTCAGCCCTTCGGCTCATGCCCAGTGAGCCATAGCGGCCACTGCAGTAAATCCCCAGCACAACATGGTGAAAGTAGTTTCCTGAGAAGTAGGTTTTAAAGCTGATGGGGAATCGCTCGATGGAAGGCTGTCCATTGGTTAAGTATCTTAGAGAATGTGAGTCAAGGAAGAGAAAGGAAGCTTGAAGACACCAGAACTTGGACTCCCAGGAAAGGAAGGTAGCCCATGCGGTCAGTGGGTCCACCCCTCTGCCTCTTAACAGGCCCAGACCTAAACTTTCCAGACCAATCCTTTTATAAAGGATTCACTGGATATCTCTGAGTACCTGCTACAGGGTGCATACCAAACCAAATTAATATGGGACAAAGAGGGAAGATTTGCCATCCTCTTTAGTAAATAAATAAATGCAAACAAAACCATTAATAACGTACTTTATCCTCCCTCGGTGCTCTACAAGGGATGATAAGCTATTAAAAGTTGGTTTCTGCCATTGGAATGATGTTCTCAGTCGTTAATTCTGGCTGGAGTATGTGGGACAGACCAGGAATTGAAGGCCTCTGCAATGGTGCTGGGAGAAATGACAACCAGAACCAAGGCAAGGCAGTGGAGATGTAAAAGACACAGACCAACTGACAGGATGGGAAGGGACAGAATGGTGTCAGAATGGGTCATATCTGCGCCTCGTCTGCTCCTCTCATTGGCCCCAGCATACCCATGCCAGTAGCCTTGGGTACCACAGAGAGCTGCCTGCAGCATCCGAACCTCAGGCTCCCTTCAGTCCCCAACCCAGCTGGTGTCACAGCTCAGTTCTCTCCACGTGTTGGCCCGTCTGGATTGAGCCACCCAGCCTCTTACCCTTAACTCGGTTTGGGCCCAGCAACCCCACATGGTGCAGCTTCACTGACTCCACACGCTGCAACGACGGACAAGAGGCACCACATCCTCAAGTCCCTCTCAAAGTCTCTGGACAGCCCTGGCGTGGCCGTGGAGACTCAAAGACCCAACTCTTCTGGTGAGGGATACTGGAAATTCAAATACACTCTGCTGAAGACCGTTGGTGTCTCCAGACCTTTTCTAAGGGAAATAATAACAATCCAGGCTCTTAACATGGTGGCTTGCGCATGGTGAGGGCTCAGTAAGTGGGTACCATTCTCCACTCTCTGAGAACTTGTCTTCACCATTTCTTGCCCCTGCTCCCATTTACCTTCCACACAGTGGCCAGAATGATCTACTGAAGCCAAGATTTGGTACACGTCACTCTTCTGCTTAAGTTTTCAGTGTCTCTCATCTTCTCCAGGACTTGGTCCAAATCCCTCAGCAAAGTCCTGCCATGATTCAGCCCCTGCTCATCATCCCTTTGTACCGTCTCATCTCCCCCGCACTCTGGGATCACACACTGACCTACTGTTGACCCGTGACATTGTTTTTTTGTTTTTTTTGCCTGCAGTGCAGCTTGCAGGATTAGTTCCCCAACCAGGAATTGAACCCACACCCTCATCAGTGAAAGCGCGGAGCCCTAACCACTAGACCTCCAGGGAACTCCCGACCTGTGACATTTTTGAAGGATACACCCTGAAACCATAAAGAACCCAAAGATCTGTGCCCACTGCCCTCAGCACATACTCCCTCAGAATATGAAGTCAAATATAACTAAATATTTTAAATGACCTTTACATTACAAGGCCATGAGACCAAAGTGACCTATGAAACTTTCAAAACTAAGCTACTAAACCCACTGTACACGACCTCATGTCTCCATCGTAGCATAACTTCTTTTATGGCTTCACTCACACATCAGTCTTATATTGTGGGGGATTAAACCTGGCAGAGATCTTTGGGGTCTCCTAAGAATCATGAGTGATAAGGATGCTACTGGGGGTTTCCCTGGTGGTGCAGTGGCTAAGAATCCGCCTGCCAATGCAGGGGACACGGGTTCAAGCTCTGGTCCGGGAAGATCCCACATGCCGCAGAGCAACTAAACCCGTGCGTCACAACTACTGAGCCTGTGTGTCACAACTACTGAAGCCCGCGCGCCCAGAGCCCATGCTCCGCAACAAGAGAAGCCACCACAATGAGAAGCCCACACACCACAGTGAAGAGTAGCCCCTGCTCGCCGCAACTAGAGAAAGTCCACGCGCGGCAACGAAGACCCAATGCAGCCAAAAATAAATCAATCAAATAAATTTATTTTTTTCAAAAGGATGTTATTGGGCTTTCTCTCTTTACACAGGCTGCACCCTGACTGGAACAGCCTCACTTCCTGGGTGTGATACCTTCCCTGACCTTCCTCAGTGTGGGTTAAGTCTCCCACACCCCCTGCAAGAACTCCCACAGCACTTGGTGCTTATTCATCTTGCTTTGTGTGTGTGTGTGTGTGTGCGCGCGCACGTGTGTGCGTTTGTATCTTGTAATGGCAGGAATTGTGCTTTGCACCCTGGTATCCCCAGGCATCGCACAGGCCTGGCACAGAGAAGTACCTGGTTAGTGCTTGCTGAAAGGATGAATCTTAGATTGTGAGGATACATTTCCTTACATTTAGAAAGACTGTGCTCGGGCTTCCCTGGTGGCGCAGTGGTTGCGCGTCCGCCTGCGATGCAGGGAACCGGGTTCGTGCCCCGGTCTGGGAGGATCCCACATGCCGCGGAGCGGC
>NC_041217.1:33015589-33021729 GCF_002837175.3 Physeter macrocephalus
ATATCACATACATGTAGAAACTAAAAAAATACAACAAACTAGTGAATATAACAAAAAAGAAGCAGACTCACAGATATAGAGAAGAAACTAGTGGTTACGAGTGCGGGGCAGGGGCAACATAGGGATGGGGGAGTGGGAGGTACAAACTGTTGGGTGTAAGATAGGCTCAAGGATGTATTGGACAACATGGGGAATATAGCCAATATTTTGTAATAACTGTAAATGGAAAGTAACCTTTAAAAATTATATTAGGGCTTCCCTGATGGCGCAGTGGTTGCGCGTCCGCCTGTCGATGCAGGGGAACCGGGTTCGCGCCCCGGTCTGGGAGGATCCCACGTGCCGCGGAGCGGCTGGGCCCGTGAGCCATGGCCGCTGAGCCTGCACGTCCGGAGCCTGTGCTCCGCAACGGGAGAGGCCACAACAAAGGGAGGCCCGCATACCACAAAAATAAATAAATAAATAAATAAATAAATAAAACAAATAAAAATTATATTAAAACTTCTTTTAAATAAAAATAATTTTTTAAAAGGTCTGCACTGGGTGTGGGGCTAATCCAGTACCCTTAAAAGAAAGAAGCCTTGTCCTCTACCCTTAATTAAATCACAGATGGCTCCTCTCTATAAAAATGGTTACCTGCTTTCTCTTCACTTTATCATGTGAGATAAACTGGCAGTAAGGGAGTGAAATCACATCCGTCTGAGTCCTCTTACATAAATCCTTACTTGCTTTCTGGGGCGAGTTCTCTGGGGCTGGAACAAGGGCATTCCTCAGTTAAGTCAGTATAACAAACACTGGGTGAGTGTTTCCTGTGCCAGACAGACTGCTAGGTAGGGCTGCAGAGCCAAAGATGAAGACTCCCTGGAAGTCTGATAGGGAGAAAGACTCAAAGTGGACACAATACCATCAGTATGGCAGTTCCTCAAGCAAACTAAACATAGAATTACCATATGACCCAGCAATTGTACTTCAGGTACTTCAGGTATATACCCAAGAGAACTGAAAGCAAAGACTCAAACAGATACTCGCACACCAATGTTCACAGCAGCATTATTCACAATTGCCAAAAGGTGGAAATAACCAAAGGGTCCATCAAGGGACGAATGGATAAACAATGTGTGTTATATACATACAATGGAATATCATTGTCTTAAAAAGGACGGAAATTCTGCAATATGCTGCAACATGAATGAACCTTGAGGATATTACACTAAGTGGAATGAGCCAGTCACAAAAGGACAAATACTGTCATGATTCAACTTTATGAGCTACCTGGAGCGGTCGAATTCATAGAAACAGAAAGTAGAATGGTGGCTGCCCGGGACAGGGGACCCTGTGTTTAATGGGTTTAGCATTTCATTTGGGAAAGAGGAAGTTTAGAGATGAATGGTGGTGATGGTTGCACAACTGCGTGAATGTCCTCAATGCCACTCAATCGTACACTTAAAGATAGTTAAAATGGTAAATTTGTGTTATGAGTATTTTACAATTCTTAGAAACCCCGCATTTGCAATGTATGTGTCAAGTCATTATGCTGTACACCTTAAACTTACACGGTGCCCTAAATCAATTTTATCTCAAACTGAAAAAAACCCACCCCGACGTGACGTGTGTTGTGAGAGAGGCATCTCTGCCACCTCAGGAAGAGCAGAGAAGAGCCCTCGGGACCAGAATGAGTCTCACAGGACAGGCAGAGTCAGCCAAGGGGAGAAGAGTGAGTGGGGAGGGGACTGGAAGGGCCACCAGTCCATCCTGTGACGTCACCAATCACTTGGATTTGCTCCATCACTACAGCAATCAGTAAAGCCTTGGGACCTGGAGCCTCTGTGAACGGAGAGGGAGGGGACTAAGAGGTATGGATGAGGGCTGGGAAGTAGCCTGAGCTTTTCTAGGGAAAATCTGCCCAGTACCCAGCCTGCTGGGGCTATGCCTCCCCTGCCTCTAATTACATACCTGTTACTGAATAAACCATAGCACTTCAGCACCACGATTAAGCCCTACCAGGGCCAGTGAGGCCCCCTAAAGAGCTGCCATGATTCAGAAAATAATTTGGAACCAAAAGTCTATCTCTCCATCATGATCAAAAAAGCAAGATCAAAAGAAGTGGCCCTTCACAAATGAATCCTGAACTCGGAGCTCATGCCAAACAAGAGAAAACAAGGCCAAGCCCGTGGACACAGCTTCCAAGCAGCAGCCACGCCGACCTGTTTCAGAGTTGTCAACACACCGCTTGTCCCCAGGACCTGTGGAAGGGCCCATGGGAGGCCGACCGATGACCCAAGTCCGTCCTTCACTGTGCCTGGGAGCAAAGCAGGCCACAGGGCTGCTGACACAGAGCAAAGACAAAGAGGCCGTAACTTTTAGAATTCAGCTGTGTTTCCTGTCTGCAAGAGTCACATTTCCCTGAGTTCAGCTGTATTTCTCCACCCTCCCTCCACTTTTCTGAAATGACACACCGGTTAGAACAAAGGAGAACCCAGGGCACGCTACCCTCTGATTCGGACAGGCCCAGAGGCTGGCCACAGGTCCATCCCCCCAACCCCAAACGTTTTATCGGTAACTCCGGTAACCTAAGCTAATTTCGGCTTGGATTGATATAATTGCTCGGGGACAAGACAACCGTGTACAGGACTGCCGTGTGAAGCAAGATGACCTCCGTCCAGGGGCCCTGCGACCTCTGTCAGCACAGGGTCTGAAGGCAGCTGGTGCCCCTGGTGATGGGCTCCCTCACCCATCACCAGCAAATCCCCGACAATTGTTCACCCCATTAAACTTGCAGGAGGCTCTGCCCAACAGCTGTGCTGACTGACTCCTGCCTCCACAGGGTGGGGCCCGGAGCTATCTGCTGCCCCCCCCCGCCACTGCCCCCATCCTGCCCTCCTGCTGGGCTCCCAGACACGGTCCATCTCCTTGGTGGGGAACAGGGAGGAGGTATGACTGGAGGGCTGGGCAAAGGCCTCCACAAAGCTCAAGTTTCCATTTTTCAGACATCAGCCTGGGCACCTGTGGACAGTCCTGTTTCAGATCCGGCCAGCCAGCACTCTGCAGACGAGAGGGGCGGAAATTCCCCTCCCCACAAAGATGTCCAGGGGGCCGGGAGAACAGACCAGACCCAGCCTACTGTCCCCAGTCCGATTCTGAGTCACCAGTCCTCCCACTGACCTCTGTATCTGCTCTCTCTCCTGGTTTTCCTTCTACCTCTCTGGCCTCCAAGTCCTGTAAATTCTATCTCCTCGGGATCTCTTGAAACAGTCCCCTCAAATCCATTCCCATTGCCAAAACCATGGTTCAAGGTTCACCACTGCCCTCATGTAGCAGCTCCTAACTGGCCTCGCAGATGCAGCCCTACCTTCTCTGGTTGCCCTTCAAATGGCCCCAAGAACTACCTCTCTAAAGTGCACACCTCATCATGTCCTGTCTCTGCTCCAGAGATTTCGGCTGGCCTGCCCATTGCCTTTGGAAAAAGTTACCCTTCTCAGAATGGCATTCAAGGACCTACCTGTCCTAACCTGGGATCACCTCCCGAGCTCATGTCTTACTGTGTTCCCTTGGCCGGTTCACCCCAGCCGTCCGCCCCAGGACTGGGAGTTTCTTTGCTTTTCTACCAGATCATATTCTACTGCCACCACCACTAATAAGTCAGTGCCATCACAGTTATTCTGGACCATATTCCCCCTCAGGCTGAGGATCCAGGAGTCTGGTGGAAAACGGAGCAGAAAGTATGGAGAGACCAGACCCTTGTTTCAGCTTTATGTCCTGTAGGGTCAGGACACTACGCCATTGGTCTCCTCCACAATCCACTCATAGAACATTCCCTGGAGATGGCTCTGGATAATCCCATTTTCCCTGGAGGGTCTTTCCTGTTGCAATGCCAGATTAATGCAAAAAATAACGATACACACGCTCTCACTAGTCCCTTGAAGCTAGAATTCTCCTCGTGACTAATGCGTCTGGCCTGGGAGCTGGCCGTGATGCAGGCTTCAGCTCACAAGTTACACTGATGATGGTCCAAGCTCTGATTTGGTTCAACTCCAGATGGTGAAAGTTCAAGAGAAGCACCAAGAGGGCTTGACACTTTCCTCCAAGGAGACAACAGGCATCATCTCTGTGGATCTAGGATGTTAAAGGCACAAGCAAAAAAAAAAAAAAAAAAAATAGGCACAAGCAGCCCCACAGTGAAGCCATCATCTATGGAGTAAATTTAAGCTTACATCACTTAAAGGATACATGCCCAGGATGACAGCTTCAAGGCATTTGATAGGCAAGGACTCCCGAGTCATTTCTTTCGCTGTTTCCATTAACCTGTAGGGTAGAGCACAGCAAAGGATCTCAGACTTATTTAATTACGCAGTCGGTCTGTGTGCCAATCCACCAGGCATGCCCATCGCCACACCAGGCAGCATGCAGGAGTACAGAGAGAAAGGGCAGAACTTGCCTCGCAGGAGGCTCGCAAAAGCACATCCGCACCTGGTGGAACTAAATTCCTAAATTCTCCAGTCCTCTCTGCAAGACGTAGTTCCGGGAGATTAGTGCTTTTACTCCACAGCACCCTCCCACTAACCCAGGACACGGGTGTTACAATGGAGCAAGTGAAAAAGGCCACATAAAACAAATTTCACAGGTCTGCCCCACCCGAGTTAGTCTCCACCACTGAGCTTAGCTCAGGCCCACCTCCAACCTGGCCCGGGGCACCCCTACCCCTTACAGACCAGAATATTTGAGCACTGGGATGAAGGAGAGAGAGTGGGAGAGAAAGATGGCAGCTCTCAGATAGGAACATGGTCACCTGGCCCACACATCATGCACCACTTACCCACTCAGCGGTCTCATTTTCCTAATTTCAAAGAACTGGGTCCCTGTATGATTGTATCTGTGTGAAGTATGTAAAGGGAAAGTGACAGAAAACTCCAAAGGTCCCAGTAATCCAGCAGAGGGATTTCTCGAAGGGATGAGGAAGTGGGGGCTTTCCAGAAGGTGGCCTCTAGCCAGAAGATCGCCAACAGTATCTTCCTCCTCTCTGTCCTGCCCTAGAAATCTACTTTCTAACTTAGGCCCCAAAGCACCTTGGATCTATACAATAGCTATTTTCAATCTGCTCTGTATTTTGTTTAGTTGACTACATGTCTTAATTCACCTACTAGACTACAAGCCCTTCGAGAGTTGGGACCATTTATCATCTTTGTGTCACCCATAAAGCCTGGCACAAGCCCAACATATTCCATTTAGCAAATACTATTAAATGAATGAGGAATAAGTGAATGGATGGGTGGATGGAAGGAAGGAAGGAAGGATGGAATTGATAGAAGAGTGGATGGATGGATGAATGGAAAGCTGGTTGGCTGGCTGGACGGATAGAAAGGTAGGGTGATGGATGGGTGAAAGGAAGGATGGAAGGGTTACGGATGGAAGGTGGATAGATGGTAGTAGGGTTTCTCAAGAGCGCAGACTCTGCAGCAGAGCTTACTGTGGAGATAGCACTTTCATTTCATGCCTGGACTGATATTTGATACTGATTACTAGATCTGAGAAGATGACAGCATTATCCACAAACTGGGATTTAACTGGTTGCCCACAAGGTCTCAGGGACTGGCAAGCCCGCACCAGCTCATTCTGAAGGAGACTGGAGATTCTCAGATACCGGACTCTCTGAGACTGGACCTTGATTTTTTTCTGAGCCTGAAGAAAAGTTGTTTTATATGTTTCTCTTTCCTGCCTCAAACAAAATCCTATAGAAAAAGTGAATATTGGGAAGGTGCTGATGAAGCATGAACCTGTAGCCCAGGCAGGAAGTATGAGGTTAGATGTGTGCCCCTACAGTGGTATGGGCATCTGCAGAAAGTGGCAATGATCACCTCAAGGCACTGAACACCCTCCCGACAAGGGTTGGGATTCCTCTCAGGGCAAAGACGTGCTTGGGCTAAGACACAAGCATATGTAACGATCACCTGGAGAGTTTGTTATAAGCAGATTCTGGGCTCCATCCTTAGAGATTCCGATTTCAGGCCATGGTCTTAGCCCCTGATGTCAGAGTCGCCCCACCTGGGACTGTCGAATTGGAAGTTCTAGGGTGAGAGCCAGGGGATGATTTTTTTTTTTTTTTTTTTTTTTTGCAGTACGCGGGCCTCTCACTGTTGTGGCCTCTC
>NC_041217.1:33021855-33072590 GCF_002837175.3 Physeter macrocephalus
GGCCATGGCTCACGGGCCCAGCCGCTCCGCGGCATGTGGGATCTTCCCGGACCGGGGCACAAACCCGCGTCCCCCGCATCGGCAGGCGGACTCTCAACCACTGCGCCACCAGGGAAGCCCCAGGGGATGATTTTAACAAGCTCACCGTCTGGAAATTACCAGCATGAGCCATAAGAATAACCAATAACAATACAGGCTTGCCCAGATTTTAAAAAATACAATATACAAAACCCTAGAGATAAGAGAGAAAAATGAAGGGCTACGTAGCCTCATTGTGAAATGATTTTTCACTTTACCAAAGATTTCATTCAAATAGTGAGATTCCTTGTATATTTAAAGTAGCATGCAATTGGCAAAAGTTCTATTTATATGCCCAATTTTTCCCCTGTTCATCTATCTAGTTTATACATCTAGTGCATGGAGTGAGACAAACCTCTAATAAAATAATAAAAAACTACCTGACCATTCTTTCTCTGTTCCTTACAGTTATGGGCCCCTGAAAGTGAGCTGGGGAGGACAGCCTCCTGTAAACGCTGCCTGAAGAGACAGACTTCACCCTCTGCTCCCTACACAGCAGAGCTCGGGGGTGGGGACTTCTCTTTCCAGAACCCGGTGCAAGGTCAGCACTCCTGTTGGCCAACGCTGTGAGGCTGTCAGAAGGGAAGGCAGGATTTGTCCTTTCCCGTCCCCAGCTGAGGACATCTGTGGTCAGGGCCGGCCCCAATCGGTCCCCATACCCTAGCACCAGTCACTGCATCCAGGATAAAGCAGTAGGAAGGCCCAAGGAACTAAATAAAAGGCTGGTCAGGAGGTACAACAAAGAGGTTACTCCAGTGGCCAGGTGACCTGGAGCCTGAACCCAGTAGCGTGGTGGTGCTTTCCCTTCTCCAGCCCTCTCTGCAGTCACTGAACCAGCTCAGTGAACATCACAATGGGTCAGTGAAGGGAAAAATGAAAAGCACATCCTTCAGGACTGAGAATGGGCTGCAGCCTTGACGGAGAATGAGCCAATGATATGTAAAGCACATGCAAATTTGCCCCATCAGTGCATTCCCAGCGGCCAGGCTCGTCCTCTTTAATCTCCAGCCAGATGATCCTTGCGAAGACCATGTCCTAAATAGAAGGGGGGAGCCATGCTAATTTCTGTCACCTCCTGGAACGTTCTGTGAGGAGTCGATCACATCCAGGAAGGCTCAGCTTTTGGGGTCCAGGTCGACTCTGGCAGGAGTTTATGCTTCTGGGCCACATGGAACTCCCCCCGTGCGGTCCCAGTTCAGCGATCAGCACCGACATCAGCCTTCCATGGGCTAGAACTGTCCGCCTGACCCCCGGAGGCTGGTGTTATCTTCTCTAATATCGCTTCAGGATTCTACGAGGAAGATGCCATGCAGGGGAGTTCACAGTCCACGAAGCGGGAACTGAGAGGCTAATCAAGAAATCTGCCCGCCCAAAAGAGCGGCAGTTCTCATCTGGTAGGACCCTTCCCCCTTCAGGGAAAACACAAAAGTCCACAGGAAAGCTTCTTGCCTATAGCACAGAGAGGGGAGGCCTCTTCCCAGGCATGTGGGACATGTGTGCAGTGCCCCGTGAAATCCTTTCTGCTAAGTTCTATGCCTTTAGGGAGGAAGGACAGAGGTCAGCAGACCTCCTGAACAGTGTGCTGGGGGCTAGGATGGCAGCAGCTGCCTCGGCAGGGAGTCCGATGCTGGCTTAGCTGAGATGCTCACTGCCTTGCTTGGGCAAACGGCCTGTCCCACCCACATACACCTCCTCTGCTGGCCCGGCTCCCGTCTGACTCCCATCCCTGATAAAGCATCAGCCGTGGCGAGGGGACCAGCTGACCCTGCCCCTTGGTTCTTACAACGTAGCTCATATGGGCGCTCAGAACAGATGTAATCCCGGCTGCGAACACTAGAGGAGAAAAGGGGCCACAGGCTGGCTGCTCTGCACTCAGCCTGGACCCACGGGACTTCTCAGCTCTTCTTCAAACTCGCATGAGGGGGGAGGGCCCCCAGCCCAGGGCCCCATTCACTCATGCAGAATGGACCAAGGGCACCAGGGCGCCAAAGGCAACGCCAGGTGGGCCTCTTGTAGTTGATGAGTGGTCAGGATCAGGGCAAAAGTGAAAGGAAGGAAAAGGAACAGAAGACTAGGAGCGGGGCTTCCCTGGCGGTCCAGTGGTTGAGAATCCGCCTTCCAGCGCAGGGGACTCGGGTTCGAGCCCCGGTCTGGGAAATGAGATCCCACATGCCACGGAGCAACTAAGCCTGCGCACCACAACTACTGAGCCCACGCGCCCTGGAGCCCGTGCACCACAACTAGAGAGGGAAAACCTGTGCGCCACAATAAAGAGCACATGCTGCAACGAAAGATCCCACACGCCTCAACGAAGACCCCATGTGCCGCAACTAAGACCCGATGCAGCCATAAATAAATAAATAAACAGATATGCTAAAAAAAAAAAGACTGGGAAGGAAGAGGGAGAAAGAAAGCTGGTACAGGAAGAGAGATGGAGGGAGCCGAGGATAACCAAGGAGGAGGAGGTAGAGGAAGAGGAGTAGATGGAAGGAAGAGGGGCGTGTGCTGCCCACCACCGCTTCGCTGCCCTTTGCCGTCCCGGCCCACACCCTGCTTAAACGGAGAGGGTCTGATCATTGCAATGACGTCCTCCAGTGTCACTTCTTCTAGACTCTCACATCGAGGCATCCCTCCGTGCCCGGCCTCGCCAACCTCAGACAGCATCTGCTGACCAGATGGGGACAGAGCCGCCACCAGGCTTGCGATCATCACGCCTGTCCCGGGGCTGGGTCTGCTCAGACCCTGGTCGGAAGGATACTGTAGTGTCTTCATGTAGTTCTGGATTGCCTGGAGCCAGTCTGGGATCGTCATCGACAGCCTGTAGTTGGGAACCTGGGGTACTGAAGGCTGCAGGGAAGTAGAGAGAGATCATTTTATCAAGGAGATGCAGAGCTACTCCTGAAGGCAGATGGCCACGCTGGCCTGGGCACCTGTTCAACTGGTGCCTCCTGGACAAAGTCTCCCCAGGCCGGCCAGTGCTCTCTCTGCGTTCCCTCGGCGCACACTCTGCCCTGGGTCGCAGCGGCTCTCTATGGCCCTTTGTGTGTCGTGGTATGAACACCGCCTGCCTCCCCATGGGAGCCTCAGCCCTTCTTGAGGCCAAGGACCATGTCCTGTAGTGTCGCCCCCTCCCCAGGCCTGGTCCAGGAGGGTTCAGAGGTGCTCCATTAATCCTCACACTTCTACTGCATGACTACACTTGTGCTGCATGGCTGCTGTCACCACTGTATGTGTCCACTCCAGGGCACCACTGAATACAAGATGAATGGCGCCCCAAAGGAATGCAACCTGGTGCTACACATGCCATTTCTCTTCAACAGCACCCCCTGCAATGCCCGTCACATCCATTCCCTGAGTCCAGCCCCAAGTGCATTAGGAAAGATTCCCTTCTTGCCTCGAATCTTCCCAGCTAAGTGCAGCGCCTCTCACTCATGAGCCATCTTACCCTTTGACCCCACCCGGCTGCCCAGTCTGCCGGGGCATCTCCTAGTCTGCCTCTGGGTCAACATTCACCAGCTGAGGGTATGAAGTTCTAACCCCCGCTGGGAAGGGAAGGGAGCAACGGCGGGCCAGGACTGAAAAGGGGGAGGTAAGTCTCTCTTCTCGGGAATTTAGAGCTGAGATACCACCCAGCTCTGAGCAACCCTGCCGACCAGGCCAAGAGCGAGAGCAAGCAGGGGCTTCCAATCCACTCACTCCTGGGAAGCAAGGCGGCAGTTTCTGCTTTATTTCTTCTCTGTGTTACCCAGTCCCTTAACCTCAGCCTCTCTGATGGGCAGGGGGGAGGGGCACTGGTGACAGAGACACTCAGCCCATGTGGGTCTGTAGCTCCGGCAGGAAGGAGAGGAGGACTAAGCCGCTTAGGGAGGGGTGGAAGGGGCCGCAGGACAGATTAGCTCCACCCTCTAAGAAAACAGGGGAAGGGAGGCCCTGCGGATTTAGTACTTAGCTGATGGAAGGTGAAGCCACGGGTGAACAGACTGAGGGACAGCATCAGGCAGCCTGGCTGGGCACCAGTGCCAGACGCTGACCACAGACGGTCCCCGCTTCTGTCCCCAGCTCTGCAAGCTCAGGCCCCACAGCCAAGCTGGAGGGTGAGGGGGTCCCCCGGGCCTGAAGCAGGAAGCTCTTTATACTTCTACACCTTCTGCTGCTTTTACTTAAAATAGAAAGGAACTAGTCACACATCCTATTTCACAGCCAAGGTGCAGAGTGTGTGTGTGTGTGTGTGTGTGCGTGCGTGCGTGCGTGCGCGCGCGCGCGCGCGCGCGCGCGCACATGACTGCGTGTGTGAAAGACAGAGAGAATGTGAGACTGTGTGCACACAGTCACACAGCTGTTCTGCAAACATTTTGTTTACAACGTATCAACTCAAATCACATTCCTGTCTTGGAGAGTCATTTTTGGGAGCAAAATGTTCCCATCTGAACATCTGCTTATACGGCCATTCCCACAACACCCCCGCCCAGCCCAGAGTCAAAATACGAAGCGCGTCCTGGTGTTTCCGACCTAGCAAGCATGAGGACGCTTGTCCCTGCTTTTGGCAGTAACATCCACTGATCTACCCACACCTGGAATTCTGCATAAGAATGTGCCAGAGCTTTCACAGAGAAGTGAGGAAGCAGGGGAGACTGAGAACCACCATTTCTTTCGCACCTCCAGTGTTCCAAGCTCTAGGCCAGGTACAAGAGGGAGGTGGCAAACGACACAGTTTATGAAGGCAGGAGCATACCTCTACCCTGGCAAGCATGGGACAACGCCCCGGAGAATCACCAGCCACCTGAGGGATCCCCAGAGGGATGTCCCTTGGCCAAAGCCCTGAGGAAGCCGGAGTGACCTGGCTCTGAGTCAGCTTTGGGGGCCGACCACCAACTTATTTCAACTCCCCCAAGCCCAGCGGAGCCCACGAGAGCCAGATGATGGGGGGAGTCAGGCGGCAGCCGGTCCTCAGAATAGCAGCCCAGTGGCGCCCAAGGGCTTTTAAAAACAGCTGCCTGGTTACCTCAACCCCGGCTAAGAGTGAGTGCAGGAGCTGCAGTCACATTCCCCAAACCCCAGCTGGGGAGCCTGGCTGTGGTGGGAGGGAAGCCGAGACTGCGGAGGGGATGATGTCATCTGGCTACAGCCCACCCTGCCGTCTGGGACAGCTGGCGGGGGCTCAGGCTGGGGCAGCTCCCAACCAGCACCTCGGGCTGCCAAGGCCCCACAGGATGATGGACTATAAACCAGGCAGGCTCCTTGCGGTATAATTATGAGTCCTTGCTTTGTCACCTACTGCTGTGGACCCTGGGCAAGCCGCACGGCCTCTCTAAGCCTCCAGTTCCTTCCTGATAAAACAGGAGAGGATATCACCTACTTCAAACCTTCTGAGCTGGTTGTGAGGATTATATGACCTAACGTATAAAGCAGACAACTTGGGGCTCGGCCCTCGGTGTTTTTAAGTGTTAGCTGTGTTACCGTTATTCATCAACGGTGTGTTTTCAGAGGTCTAGATGGGGGAGCCTGAATGGTCTCCACTTCTCAGTAACTGGAAAACAGAATCAGCAGGGCCTGAGCCCCCAGACACTCCACTCAGGAGCATTGCCGAGATGCCTTCTCAGCCTCTGATGGAAGGGGATGAAAACACCCACTTCCCCTGTGGACACGTGGTGACTGGGAGTTAATATCCTTAATTCATGAAGAGTTCATACAAAGTGATAAGAAAACTCTCTAGGCCTCAATGAAAAGAAAATGGCCCCACAAAGTGGAAGCAACCCAAGTGTCCACCAACAGATAAATGGATAAACAAAATGTAGCACATATGCAATAGGATATTATTCAGCCTTAAAAAGGAGGGACATTCTGACACATGCTATACATGCCAGAACTTTGAAGACCTTATGCTAAGTGAAATAATCCAGTCACAAAAGGACAAATATTGGATGACTTCTCTTATGTGAGATTCCTATAGTAGTTAAGTTCATAGAGACAGAAAGTAGAAGGGTGGTTGCCAGGGGCTGAGGGGTGGGAGAAATGGGAACTCAGTGCTTAATGGGTACAAAGTTTTAGTCAGGGAAGAAGAAAAATTTCTGGAGGTGGAAGGTGGTGATGGTTGCACAACAATGTGAATATATTTAATTCACAGAACTGTACACTTCAAATGGTTAAAATGGTAAATTATACGTTACCACAATTTTTAAAATGGCCATGAAAAGACAATTCGCAAAAGAAGAAATGCAAATAGTGAATAAATATTTTTTAATAATGTTCCAGCACGCTGACAATTTAAGAACTGCAAATTAAAGCCACTTCAAAATGTCATTTTTGGCCTCTCCAATTAGCAGAGATATTCTGCAATGTGGATACTCAGTGCTTGTGAGGATGCTCTCATACAGCATAATGGGAAAATTAATTGGTACAACCCTTTATGAAAAGACCAGGGCACACTCCTTTTTTTTCTCCTCTTCCCTGACTGGGGTCCTGAGAGTCTCTCCTGTTATTTTCCTGCCCCGTTTCAGCTGAGACTCCAACCTAGAATTCCCCTGGCGCTGTCCCTCTAGATTCCCTCCTGCCACCTGCATCCAGCCATCTCAAGCCACAGCCCAGCTGATGAAGGCAGAATCTAGGGGGCACACATCAAAACCACCCTCACCACACAGGCACTGTGTCTACAGTTAGGGGGTGGGGTCCCTGAGGGTAGGGAATAGCGGGGGAAGGAGGGGAGTGGACAGGAATATGGTTGCTCAAGAAGAAAAATGAAACAAACCACAGGCAAGCTTTTGTGGACAGGCTCTCTTTCACTCCATTCTTGCCAAATGCAATGCCCTGTCAGAAGAATGCAAGAAGGGATGTGGAAGGACACGAGTGTGTATCATCACCATGCATCACCATGTGGAAAGAAGGGAGAAACCAGGAAAGGAGCCAGGGAGGCATCGAGAGCCCCAGGCCCCAGGAGTCTTTAACAAGAAAGTACAAGGAGAAAGTGAAGCCTTTTGCCATCCCTGCTCTGAATATGTATCATATACACTGTGCAGGTGCCAGGCAGAAGAATTTTCTCTGGCAACCTTGGGCGGGGGGTGGGGTGGGGGGAGCATGGAACATCACTCTTGGGCCAAGGATGGGCCCCAGTCCCCTGCATCAGGAGCAGCCAGGAATCTGTTGATGGTGACCTAGTCCAGCCGTCACAACCTTGGGCTGAGCAGGAAGGTCGGACGGATGGATGGTTTTGAACGCAGAACAGGGGAGAAAGTGCACTGCCTGTGTGAGCCAGCAGGGGGCAGGAGTGGAGCCCTGACCGCAGCAAAGTCTGGCCCCAAAGCCCTCACACTTCTTCACTCACGCAAAGCTGCGTCCTCTAAATGTGAATTATTTCCCAATTTGGGATCAGCGTGAGAATGAGGCACAAAAACGTGGTGTCTGCAAGAAACGGCTTGGTGTTTCCTGCTGAATCCATCTGGCTGTCTGCTCCAGGAGAGTCGGGCTCCAGCCAGTCAAGAAGCAGGAGGTGCTGTTTCCTAGTCGGCCCAGCTGTTTTTTCTGGGCCAGCCATCCTCTCTGCCCCTCCCTTCCAAACCTCTACTATCCTCCAACTGACCCGTGCTGCTTTCTTGCACTATCCCTGAAAAACCCTGGCTTTCACCTAGTCAATTGTTAACTTCAGACTCAGTAACCACCAGGGGAGAGGCCTGCAGTCACAAATTTAGGATTGCAGAGCAGGTGACACCTGTCCCCCTTTCCCCAGTGGGGGCACCTGGATCTTTGGGCAGAAATTACCACGGCTGCTAACAAAATGTCCTGTGGTCAAAGAAAGTGTCATTCAGTCCTCCTCTTAGGCCTTTGACACCTTCCCCTGGCCACTTCTTTTGCTTCTCAGTCCACAATTCAATTGCTAAAAAAAGGTTCACCTCCCTGAAACTCTCCAACCCTTCCACCACCACTCCACCACCCCCCTTCTGTACAAATTCCTCAGCAAGACACTGATCTGATTAAAGGAGAAAAGGACTCGGCCCCAGAGGAAAAAGTCCGCTGAGCTGAGTGCAGGAATAGCCCTCAAATCAGAGAGGAGTGGCTCCTGGAAACAGGAACTTTCTAAGCTTTTCCCATCCCAGGGAAGGCATAGGGGTCATGGTTTGGGGAATGCCAGGACCAAGGAGAGAGGGGATGCTGTGATGGCCGTTGAGGATGGAGAACCAAGCATTATAATGCAGTGTAAGAGAGAGAAATGTGAAGCTCTTTATTTAGGTTCAAAAAGCCAATGCCCATGTTCAGCCTGGGGTTGCCCTGGCTTGGCAGTTCTCATGTGACCTTCCGGTTACTATGAAAGTACAATATGATATGGCCACTATATTAAAAAAAAAAAAAAAGAAAGAAAGAAAGCTCATTTTTTAAGAACCCAGAATTCAGCCACAATAACGGAAGTATCACATACAGGTCTCAGGAAGTAGTAATTTATGTTCTAAACTGCTCAGACAACATTTAGAATATTGTGTTTCTTACTGTGTTCATGTTTTCGGGGACTGACTGATGACAAACTAGCAATTGTCCTAAAAAGAGGAGGAGGAAAGTGAGCTGATCTGGTAATTATGACACATAAGAAAAGGTGAAAGGAACTACCTGTGGACAAAGACGATTAAAGGAAGATGCAGAATAATCCAGTGCACGTGTCACACAGATGACTAGAACCTGAAGACTAATGGGTCATAACATGATGGGATTTAAGAGTTGGAAAGAACTCTACGTGAAATCTGATCTACTCACATTTTATAGGTCAGAAAACTAAGGCCGGAGATTTTAAGTGAGTGACCTAGGCCACAAAGCTAGAGGTAGCACAACCAGAACCAGAATTCAGTCCCTTGATTTTTTCACTCCAAGTCCTTTCCTTACTCCAAGAGAAACATCTCGTAACATTCGAGGGAGCTATGAGTAGCACAGGAAGTCGACGTGTGCCGCCCTTTGGTTCTTGAGCACAAGAATCAGTGATGACATGTGACCGAGGAGGGGAGAAGGAGGAGCTCTGTTCAGTTTCAGAGAAGAGTTTCCCAGAGACCAAATCTGGCCAGGCCTGGGAGCTGCCCTGTGAGGCGACAAGCCCCCCACTCCCAGGAGGCCTTCAGAAAGAGGAAGGGATTCTGCTGAGAGGTACAGGATTGGTCTCTACCAACCCTGACATTGTCTGATTCCCACAGAGAGGGGGATCCCCACCCGCAATGTTGGGAGAAAGATGAAGCCACAATCAGAAGCCACATTCAGGTGGCTAAGGGTGCTAAATGAGAAAGGCTCACTTAAGTGAGGACAGACTCCGAAGTCAGAACTGCACTCCAGCATCGGGTTTGTTCTCAGGCTCTGAGTCCTCAAGGAAGACTCAGCAAGGGTAATTATAGCTGACACAAAAGCAGGCAAGATTCTCACTGGGCATAATGAAGATCTCATTGACCAGGAGGGTAATAAAACACCGTAACCAACTACAGCAGTAAGCTTACAGGCTCTGTCACGTTTCCCAAGGGCACACACAGCTTTCTGGCCTGCAGGCTCAGATGCTCAGGTCACCAGATGCTCCAGGTTGGGGGCTCGACCAGATGGCCTTCCAGGTCTCAGGTCTGGCATTCCTAGACCTGTCCAGGAATCTTCTTGGCCATACCAGTGTCCCCAGGATGGATGGGAAACCATCTGCCATGCTACATCCCCCAGGCTCTGTGGCATTTCTCCTCCAGTTTTTATTTTCGTGCTTCATACAGCGACCACTGCACATCTTCCTCCATCTTATTAATATTATCTTTGGCCACCAAACCCAATTGGCTCACTGGCTTCTCTCCAAGGTAGAGTTTCACTCCTGAGCCTCTTTCTCTATCCAGTGAGATTCATTCATCATGTGTACTGGAAAGTCCCTTTTAAGCCATAGTTAAAAACTCTTTTTTCTCAGAGCCCAGATAAGCTGGGAAAAGAGAGAGCTGCCTGTTTTGCAAGTTTCAGAGGTGAAAGTCACTGTCATACAAAAAAAAAAAAAATTGGCAAAAAAATCTAGGAATGATTCACGCTGAGAAATCTGACTGGTTGATTGTAAATTCATTCATAGCCAAATAAATCATTTGCGAGGGGGGGACAGAGGAGGACCAAGAGACTCCAAAGAGGATAAGCCGGTTGGGATCCCTAGGGGGCCTATGCATTCTTGCCATCACTGGTGCTACTTGGTGGCTACAGTCTTCGCTGAAGCAGGATGTACACGGAGCTAAGTAAATGATAGAGTTTGGCTCCAGATTCAAAGAAATCTTGGCACAAGCCGACCACACAGTCCCAGGACAGCAAGCCCCCTTTCTCTCTCTCCCCCATTTCTAAGACGTCCAAGACAAACATCTCAATTAAGCAAAGGGGGTGGAGGCTGTTGCGAAAAATGAGGGGAAGGGAGTCTGCAGCAGGACCAGGAAAATGGAAATTTCTACGTACAGGCAAAATGGTCCCACCAGCGCCCACACCACCCCCGTCCTTCGGAGCCACTAACCTTTGCTAAGAAGGTGGCGTTCCTGATGGCGCCCACCATTTCTCCCCCCTTGGGGTGCACTTTGGCCACGTGCATCCACATGCGCTCCCAGGTGTGGCTGTCGATGGGGAAGCCGCTCTTGTTAACGTGAAACAGCACCCCGCCGTCTTTGTCCTCCTCCTCCGAGCCCCCGCTCGTAGCGAGGCTCACGGGCCGCGCGTGGCTGCTCCGGGACCGGGTGCCTTTGGCGCCTTTGGGGTGGGGGCAGCGGTGAGTGTCGGCCGCCGAGCCGGTCATGGTGGGGCAGGGGCGGGGAGGGCGGCGGGGGTCGTGTGCACGCGGGCGCGGCGCGGGGATCAGCGCCCCGCGGGGGCGGCCTTCTCCATGCTTCTGGCTGCCGCAGGACGCGCGAAGGGGGAGCGGCGGCTGGAACTCCGCTTACGGGCCGTGCCTGAAATCAGTGAGACCCAGCACATACCACGGGTAAGTGGACACCCGGAGGAACCAAGGAGGGGGCCGTGGCCAAGACGGCGGGGGGGCTTCGAAGTGTCCCCACTTCCCTGTCCGCTCCCCCCGCGCGCGGACAGGACGCCCCCCCACCCACCAGGGAATTGCACACGAGCTTCCAGCCCTGCCATTACCTAGAAAGGCGACTTGAATTTTGCCACAAAGCTTCACACCCACCTAAACCGCGGGAGGGAAAGACAAGGAGCGTGGAGGCTGCGGAGTGGACGGGGTAGGGAGAAGAAAGACAGCTCGTGCAGCGGGATGGAACAGGAGGTCCCCGCAAGGTTCCACACGTCCCTTGGTCGCCAGATGTGGCCAAGCGCCGAGCCGAGCCAGAACGTGCCGGCACGTGAGAGCCCGGGGCTGCCGCGAGAGCCCAGCGACAGCCTCGGCTTGCAAAAGCGGCCGCGTTTCTTCCAAGAAGCCCTCCCGAAGCTGGGCGGACGAGGGGCGGCCCCGGCCCCCAGGCTCCAGTGGCAGTGGCTCCACCCAGCCCCTTCCCTGAGTTCCAGCGCCAGGAACCCCGGGGAAATGGCTGCAGGCGGGGCGCGGGAAGGGCGCACCGCAGCTCCCGGACCCTACCTCTGGACGGCCGGCCTCATGGCTGCACGGCTTCTCCGGGCGGCGGTGGTGGCGGGCGGTGCTGGGGCTGCTGCGGCCGTCGCCTCATTCCATGTCCCATCCTCTAATGTTATTCTGTGACATATAAGCGAGTCACCCGGGCAGCCGCCGATGTTCCGACTGCGTCCATTGGCCACCGCAACAAAGAGGGGCGGGTCCCGGGCGCGGGACTCTACAACCCGGAGCTCCGCGACGCTCTGATTGGCTCCCGGGGTTCCCGGGCGGGAGGGGTGAGGAGTAGGGGGAGCTGGGCCGCGGCGCGAAATCCGATCGCTGTCGTGTCCTGCGAGCCCCGCGAGGCTGGAGCGTTTGTCCCTGGGACTTAAGACAGTTTCCCCAGGGGTCGCGGCACTGCGGGGGAAGCAACTATGGGAAGCAGAGGAGAATTAAAGCCACCCAAGAAGTGACCCTGAGGTAGAGCAGGGCTTGTCATAGGGACAGCATTCCCTGAAGAAGGCTGGGCACACAGTCACCTGCCGCTACCAGGCAGTGATGTACGGTTCAGGCAGGCATGTAAACATGACGGCTCAATAGTAAATCTTTTTTTTTTAATTCTACATTATAAATACCCCAAAACTAACAAGGGGACACAGCCATATACTCTCTGACATTAGTCATGATTAATAAAGTCCCTTTAAACCAAGCTGATATGTGACACTAAAACCGGGGACGTCAGCCAGGTCCCCACTGTTCTGTCACAGCTACTGAGTTAGGAGAGGGTGGAGAGATGCTTCAAAGCCACTGTGAAGTGGAGACCCTCCCACACTCTCCAGGGAAACACGTTTTCCTTAAAGGCATCTTCTTCTTCTTCTTTTTTTCTTAAAAGAAGAGCAGGTGAGGAGGAGTACCAGACTACTGACCTGAGGTCTGGCCCTAAGTCCAGGTTTATCACTTGGCAAAGCTGTGTGATCCAGGACAAGCCATTTGCCTGCTCTGGGCCTTAGCCTCTTTATGAAAAGAGAAGAGCAGACCCTTCACTCTCCAAGGCCTGTTCTGGTTCTAAGATTCTGTGATCCTCTGACTTCCTCTTTTATGGACACTTGGGAACCTGGCCATAATATGCTTTCTCTTTAAACTCCAGGCCAGCCTGCCAGCTTTGAGGGGAGTGAAGCAGCTGTGACAGCAATGCTAAGTTAACCTCGAATTAAGAATGCAGTCATCAAAGACCACTGATGACAGATCTCTATCTGGATGCTTAACCCTGGAACTTCTCTTTCAGAGGAGGGCGTGGTGAGGGGCAGGTGCTGGAGGGTAGCTGAGAGCCAGGTGTTGGCGGAGGAGATCTGAATTCTGGACCAGTCCTGCACAGCTACAGACAGAGCCCATTCCCAGGACTTTATAGATTCCATAAGAAGACTAACTTAGGTCTGGATAGACAGAGGAAATGGACCTAATAATAATATTCAGGAAATTATCTGAATAATTCAAGTGGAACAAGCACACTTGAAGAAAACATTAGGGAATTGAAAGAGAATTATCCTCTCAATATATAATTGCCTCAGTTTTCATTTCCTGATTAGGAGAAAACATGCCTCAGAGGGTGAGCTGTTTTCTCATCTCGAACATTCTTCCTCCCTTCTCTTCTCACTCATCTCTCAAATCTGTCCCCTTCTCCTTGCTTCCCCAGGGGTTTCAAGTCCCAGGAGACTAGGATTTCAGGATGCAGATCTCTATGCAGAGGATGAGAATATGGCCTAACCACCCCTCGGGAGAAAACTGAGTTCTCAAAGCTCAAGTAATCAGACCAGTTGGTGAACATCGAAGAATGTCTGGCATGTGTCACTGTCCTTGGCATCGATTCCCAGTGTCCCGACTCAGGCCAAATCCAAACAACTATAATGTCCCTGTCAAACCAGGGCCTGGTTCCTGCTTTACCTGAATCAAAATCCTAGGGACCAGAGAGGATTATCGGTTCATCTTCCCGCTCCAGGCACCTCAGGACTCCCTGACAGTTGAGGGAAACGCTTTTGTTTTTCATCTCCAGTATTCCAACTATCTGTTCTCTTTTCCCCAGCAGATGGGGTGCAGTGGGGAGGCAAGTAAAATGGTCTATGAAGAGAGCTGTGAGATTTGGCTAACTTTCCAAAGAGGTGGTAAGAAGCCTTCTGAAGTGAGCTGCAGTGTCCCATTGAAAGGACTGGAAAGGAGAAGGGCCCTTTTGTTCAGAATTCTTTTGCGTTTGAGAATTGTGCTAATTGTGTGGACCAGCCAACTCTGTTCTTCATTTCTTTCTGTATTTTGTGTTACATGACACTCAAGTGAACACAGGCCAGACAGATTATGGGTTTTGGGGTTTTGTTGTTGTTGTTTTCAATTTTTTTAATTGAACTATAGTTGATTTACAATGTTGTGTTAGTTTCAGGTGTACAGCAAAGTGATTCAGTTATATACATATATACATATATATTATTTTATATATACATATATATATTCTTTTTCAGATTCTTTTCCCTTATAGGTCATTACAAAATATTGAATATAGGTCCTTGTTGGTTACCTATTTTATATATAGGGGTGTGTATATGTTAATCCCAAACTCCTAATTTATCCCCCCACGCTTTCCCTTTGGTAACCATAGCTCAGATGGTTAGTGAGAATGACATAGCACACAGTGGGGCAGGGCCTAATTGCAACTTGAACAGGGACACATGATGACTAGCTGCCCAATCTCTGAGAGCATGGTCACGTCCATTCACTGGCATAACAACTGGTATAGCAGAGACATGTAGTGGGAAGGTTTGGAACAAGAAAAACTGGGTTCAGATGGTATCTTATTATTCAAGTGCCAGTCGCTGGGGTCTCAAAGATAAATAACACAAAATCCTAACCCGATGATCATATTTCTAGCTCTAACACCTGTTGATGTTAATAGCCTATTGATGGATGTATCAGACCCAGCCTATGAGCCAAATCGCACCGGTTAGACCTTGCCTTTCTCCTGCCTCCGCAGCTCCCTGCACAGCCAACCAAATCTGTGTAGTTCAGCCACCTAGGACTGATAGTCACTTGCCCAGTCAGGTCCCTCTAGGCTGCTGCACAGCCAAGCTGGCTGACCACATGTCCGGAGCCTGTGACTCTTCCACTACTTCTGGATCAGAAGAAATGCCACACTGCAGGATGTGGCTTCTGAGCAGCCATCAAAGGGGAATCCGAGGGAATTAATTCCCTCTGGGGAACATTTTGACCAATGAGAAACAAGAGATGAGAGGGAGCTGGGCAAATAAACTATCTTTCCTTCCTGCCTCCTGTGGACTGTTCCGAGTCATGATTTTCTAACACAGCCTGTCTGGAGATGTCCTGCATGGCTGAGCAGACATACATCCTGAGTAGGTTACTGCCAGGGCTCTTTGCAGTGGGTGGTGAAGCAGTTACCTATGTGTAACACACTGTCTTGCACTGCTTCTCATCCTAGCCCACCTCATTCCCCTTTCACTCACTCTTACTGCCTTCTCAGTCAGATTTAGTCTTTGCTTTAGATACGTTTTCTAGAGAAACAGAGCTAAGACAGTTGCTTCCACAAGTGGTTCAAGAAAGCAAGTCCGGATGGACCTAGAGTCTGTCATACAGAGTGAAGTAAGTCAGAAAGAGAAAAACAAATACTATATGCTAAGGAGGGAGGGAGACGCAAGAGGGAAGAGATATGGGAACATATGTATATGTATAACTGATCCACTTTGTTATAAAGCAGAAACTAACACACCATTGTAAAGCAATTATACTCCAATAAAGATGTTAAAAAAAAAAAAAAAGAAAGAAAGCAAGTCCTCAGGATGGATTTTGGGGTTGTATCTCCTAGGTGTCTGAAATCAATAGAGTCCTTCGCTGGTGATAAGAGAGATGGCAATAGCTTTGATATGCGATCGCACCCAAGCTTTCACTTGGTTAATTGGGGTGAACTGGGTGGAGAGCGAAACATTGGGAGAGCAAGTGGCTGTGGTAGTCAGTTTGGAAACAGTGCTAATGACAGGTACCAGAGACCTTGGAAACAGAAAATGACAGGCTCAGAGTAGTTAACTACCAACTCATGGAACGCTCTGAAAGCCAGAGAGCCGCTATGGCTTTAAGGGAAAGTCTTATTTCCTGAAACTGTGGGAGAGACTCATAAAATCAAGCCCAAGATCTGATCACGGGGTAGCAGAACTGCAAAAAAAAAGACTAAATGCATGGCCTTGATAGGTATCCATGTCAAAGCAGAGCCCTGATAGGGAAAGACTGGAACCCTGAGACCTGGGATGGGCATATCTCGGTGGATGAGCATCTTGACCCTTCAGATCCCCTGAATGTTCCTGCCCAAACCAGGTCCCCTTCTCCATGGCTGCTGCTTCTTCTCAAGACCTGGCCCCACCACTACTGCCTCTGCCAAAACCCAGAGTCAAGTTGCAGTACAGCCCACGCTGGCAGGAAAAAGTCCTCTTCCAGGGAGAAAAAGCATACCTGCCAAAGATCTTGCGGGACTTGGCTAACATGTACTGGCAGGAACTGTAGAAATAGTGTGTGGGAGTGGATATGGAAGATGTTATATTTGGGGGTGAAACAGGAAGCTCAATTGGGAGGATCCACTAATTTGGGGACACTCAGCCAGAACTCCAGATTTAATGTTTTCTCAAGGATGCTCGGAGTTTGTCCCGATAGTTTGCTGGGACGGCTCTTTGAAGCCTGGTCTCAACGATGGCCTATAGTAAGCAAAGTGGAGAAGCCAGACTTCCTTGTGTAGTGTCGAGGAAGGGGTCAGAAGACTCAGGAAGGAAGGAATATTAGAAGCATTTATTATACGTGGCTCAAGAACCCACCACCTGACTAGCTCCCTGGGCCAGCCCAGAGGACACTCCCTTCACTAAAGCAATAAAGAGTGTACTAGCAAGGAGGTTTTTTGAGCACCTGGTAGTGGCTATGCTTGTAGTCCAGGGTCGATGGGAGGGAGAAAGCTACTGTGGAACTGAGCTCCATACTTTCAGTGGAGATGATAAAAATCACAGAATTGCAAAGCACTTAATCATAAAAGGCAAGGTGGAATACTTACCACAATGGACAGCAAGGAGGAAGGAAGCTCAGGGTGACTATATCTGCAGGGACTCCTGGTGTTTCGATAATAAGTCATGGTGTTCCTAGGGGGAGGGTATCCATAGAATTTGTTGTCTAAATTGAGCCACTTTTTTTCTTTAACCCCACATTTGTTTATTTATTTACCTTTGGTTGTGTTGGGTCTTCGTTTCTGTGCGAGGGCTTTCTCTAGTTGCGGCGAGCGGGGGCCACTCTTCATCGCGGTGCACGGGCCTCTCACTATCGCGGCCTCTCTTGTTGTGGAGCACAGGCTCCAGACGCGCAGGCTCAGTAGTTGTGGCTCGTGGGCTCTAGAGCGCAGGCTCAGTAGTTGTGGCGCACGGGCCTAGTTGCTCCGCGGCATGTGGGATCTTCCCAGACCAGGGGTCAAACCCGTGTCCCCTGCATTAGCAGGCAGATTCTTAACCACTGCGCCACCAGGGAAGCCCAGCCACTTTTAAGAGTTAAAAGGGTCCTAGTAATAATTACATGGGGAACATAGGTATACACCAGAACCATTCCAGTCAAACTGATACCCATGGTCACCCTACCAGGGGTGAGATAGATGAGCAGCCAATTCGAGTGTTGCATGATTTGTATCATCAGACAGAACAGAAGGCCAACTTTAGTCACCATAGTGAAAAGTCACAGACCCTTCCTCATTTCCAAATCTAAACCAGATCTGGCCCAAAGCGACTGCTCTTGCTGAGGAGCCCAACTGGCCAACAGAAAAGACTGATGCTGAGCCCTCAATATAGCAGCATTCCTCAGCAGAGCCATATAGCCACCTGGTGGCAGGTAAATTTATATTGGACCTTCCACCTTGGAAGCTGGCTTGAAGGGGCTGCCGTTAGTCAAACCTGGGACAAACTGAGCACAAAATAATTAACTACAATAATGAAATACAAACCACTGGAAAAATAGGAAGCCATGAGTCTATATTGATTATAAATAGATAAATAAGTAAGTGGGGAAGAAGGGAAGACTTGCTTAGAGAAGAATATAAATGTGAAAGGAGTACTAGAGTTAGAAAATCATCATTCTGCAATCATCTCAGTAAAGATTATTTCAGGCAAGAGTCATAAATGCATGCTAGGGGGACATTTTGATGAGGAGTGGCATATCTGCATGGTCTTAGGTGTCTTACACAAGATTGCTCATAAGTTTCAAGAGAGTGCTTCCCTGGTGGCGCAGTGGTTGAGAGTCTGCCTGCCGATGCAGGGGACGCGGGTTCGTGCCCCGGTCCGGGAAGACCCCACATGCCGCGGAGCGGCTGGGCCCGTGAGCCATAGCCGCTGAGCCTGCGCGTCCGGAGCCTGTGCTCCGCAACGGGAGAGGCCACAACCGTGAGAGGCCCGCGTACCACAAAAAAAAAAAGTTTCAAGAGAAAGAATGGTAATTATCCAGTGGAGTAATTACACAGCACCTTGACCAGGGGATCAAAGTTAATATCACCAATTATGGGCAGATGGACATCACCGGTGTCCAGATGTGATATCCAGAGGACACAATATCCCCTTTACACTATTCTGGCTAGAATCCTTAACATGAATCTAATCATGAAGAAACATCATACCAATCCAAAATAAGAAAAGTTCCATTCAAAAACTATATTTTTAAAACTGTCAATGTAATAAAAGAAAGAAAATCTGTGGAAATGTTGCAGATTAAGGAAGACTAAAAAAACATGATGATTGGGACTTCCCTGGTGGTCCAGTGGTTAAGTCTCCATGCTTCCACTGCAAGGGGCACGGGTTCGATCCCTGGTCGGGGAATTAACATCCCGCATGCTGCACAGCCAAAAACAAGAAAAAAGAAAAAAAAACCATGATGACTAAATGTGATATCTGATTATAAACTAGATCTTGACCTATAGGGGAAAAAATGGTGTAAATGATATTATTGGGTCAATTGACACAATTGGAATCTAGGTGTTCAGTTAGGTAAAAGTATTGTGTCTATGTTAACTTTACGGAAGTTACTAACTGTACTACCGCGATGTGAGAGAATATCCTGATTCCTTTTCTTAGAAAATATACATTGAGGTATACAGGCCAAAGGGCCATTGTATGTGTAACTTACTCTCAAGTTCTTCAGAAAAACACCCCACTGTGTGTGTGAGTGTGTGTGTGTGTGTGTGTGTGTGTGTGTGTGTACAGAGAGAGAAAATGATAAAAGAAATAAGGTAAAATGTTAATGGTTGATGTATCTGGGTAAAGAGTATGTGGAGATTTTTTGCACTATTCTTATTCTTGTCACTGTTCTGTGAGTTTGAAATTATTTCAAAGTAGAAGGTTAAAAAAGGGGAGAGACTGAATAATCCCTGAAAACATAATAACTGTCTATTATACTAGCCCTGTGAGGCAGCTATTATTATTTTCATTTTACAAAGGAAGTAACTGAGGTTTAATAGGTTAGGTAACTTGCATAAGATGATACAATTAGGGAGTGTCAGAACTAGAAATTAAGGACTTCCCTGGTGGTCCGGTGGCAAAGAATCCGACTTCCAATGCAGGGAACGCAGGTTCGATCCCTGGTCGGGGAACTAAGATCCCACATGCTGCTGGGCAACTGAGCCCACGCACCACAACTAGAGAGCCTGGGTGCCGCAAACTACAGAGCCCACGTGCTCTGGAACCCGCGCCCTGAAGCCCACATGCCACAACTAGAGAGAGAAAACCCGCACGCGACAACTAGAGAGAAGCCCGCGTGCCACGACAAAAGATCCCGCATGCACAACTAAGACCCGATGCAGCCAAAATAAATAAATAAATAAAAGAACTAGATTCTCTTGATCCAACTCTTTTCTTTTTTTTTTTTAATAGTAGGAAGAACATGGATGTAAATGCTCATCACAGATAAGTCCCAGGCATCTTTATGATCAAAAAGTTTTACTGTCCTGATGCTTCCAACTTTTGCCTCCTAGGGAAGTCCCTTGAATTTCAGGTTCATTAATTTTTCTAACCTATCCCCTGGAGAGGGGACGCCAGAGAAGGGGGAGCACAGAGGAGAATTAGAAACAAAATTACTAAGACCAGGGGAGCCACCAGGGAAAGAACCACACTGGAATGATCCACTGGCAGCAACGGGCCCTGGACAATGGTCCTCCCTGCCAGGTTTAGAGTGCTAAGGTGCTTTGAGGACATTTGGCTAGAGGGAGCAGAAATTTAAGACTTTCTTGGATGACAGCTACTTTTTGCCCAGAGAGGAAGAGGATCATCTGCTGTAAATTTACAGTGGCAGCCTTCAGAGGAGACACCTGTTGTCACTTCTGGACACTGCAGTCAGAGGCTCTGTGCTCGCCCCTTCACAGAAAGACCATAGACTGCATGACATAAACAACAAACGTTAATTTCTCACAGTTCCAGAGGCTGGGAAGTCCAAGATGAAGGTGCTGGCAGATTCAAGGCTCTGGTGAGGACCCACTTCCTGGTTCATACACAGCCGGCTTCTCACTGTGTCCTCACTTGGTGGAAGGGACCAGGGAGCTCTCCAGGGCCTCTTTTACAAGGACACTAATCCCATTCATGAAGGCTCCATCCTTTTGACCTAATCACTGCCCAAAGGTCCCATCTCCTAATACCACTGCATTGGGGATTAGGATTTAACATATGAATTTCTGAGGGACACAAAAATTCAGTCTCTAATAGCAACCATCTCGCAAAAACTTGTATTTGGCCTTTGTGGGCTTCCGGAGATTCACGCAGAGAGGAGCCGTTGCTCAGGTGCCTTGGGACAGCTGGGGTTACGTGAGGAAGCCCCCCCTTTTGGCTCTCTGGCACTTAAGGAAGACTAAAATGAAGCAAATTAACAAGATAGCATCTGTTTCCCAAAGGAAAATGGGAGCACAGTGACCCAGGCCTGCCCCGCCTGATGAATGAGACCTAAGGCCGTTGCTATGGAGACACATGATTGGGGTCCATACAGGAGCTACAGTTGAGAGTTTCTGAAGGTCCAGGAACCCATGTGATATGAAGGGCACGCCATCTACCAATCTTAGCTCTGCCTGCAACATCCCGGCTGAGGCAGGTAGCCATCTCTAGGTATTTGGTGACTGTCACAGAATGTGTATTTGGAATATTCATGGAAATTGGAGTAGGACAGTCATCCCTGAGCAGGATGAGTGCGTGACCCATCACCCCAGCCACTGAGCAGTTTTTCTGGGTTCAGATCTCTCTACTGTCCCCTTAAAATCTATGTACAGATCAGGTTCCTCCTATATGAGTCAGGGGTCAAGCGCAAAACAGGTGGGACTCTCAAAAAAGGTGTAAGTGAAAGATATTTTTTGAAGGCCTTGTTGACAGAGGCATAGGCGGGATGAAGGGGACCACCAGGGATGGTGCGGAACCCAGAAGCTGTTACCTGCCTGAGGCCTGAGCAGGTGAGGGCAGGAGACAGGAGCCCAGTCCACCAACGGTGGCCTCCTGCACAGAGAGCAGAGCAGAAAGTGGGCTGGGGGGCAAACAAAGATGACTAGGACACCTTGATCTTCAGGGCCTGGGCGCAGGCCCAGTGCCTTCCGGGGACTCTCACACACCTGGAGATGAAAGGGAAAGACAGATAAGATAGAACGAGGACTTAACACAGGAGGGAAAACAAGGCATTCGTGTATCCAGACCACGAGCTCAGCACATTCAGAGGCTGACTGTCTCCCGGGGGATAGGGAATGTGAGCCCAAGTTACATAGGGAGGTGTTCAACCTTCCCTGAGGAGAGGACCAAGGGGCCTCTTGTTGACAGTCTCCCTGGATGCTCCCTGAATGTCCAACTTGAGGAAAGAGTCAGCGTTAGAAATGTGCCCACATGTCTTCCTTTTTTAATTTTAACATTTTCCTCGACCTGATCAAAAACAACAGCTGTTTGGGGAGCAGGTGGGTACCCATGACAAACCTCTCTTTCAGTAGAGGAAGCGCTACTAAAAGCTGAAGTGGAAGTCCACACCCTGAATGTTATCATCACATGTTACTGCTAACATTTACTGAGAACATACGATGTGCCAGACACTGAGTGCTCTTCCTGCATGGACTCAGTCCAACCTCACACAGCAGCCCTAGGAAATGGGCGCCATTATGGACTGAATTGTGTCCCCCTGCCCCGATTTGTATGTTGAAGCCCTGACCCCACAGTGTGGCTGTATTTGAAGATGGGGACCCTAAGGAAAGAATTCAGGTTAAATGAGGTCATAGGGTAGGGCCCTGACCCGATAGGGTTAGTGCCCTTATAAAAAGAGACACCAGATAGCTTGCCCTTCCCTGAGCACATGCAGTGAGGAAAGGCCACATGAGGACATAGCAAGAAGGTGGCCGTCTACAAGCCAGGAAGAGAGCACTCACCAGAAACCAAATTTACCAGTGCCTTGATCATGGACTTTCCAGCCTCCAGATCTGTAAGCAAATAAGTGTCTGTTGTTTAAGCTATCCAATCTGTGGTATTTTGTTACATCAGCCCGAGCCAAGACGGGCACTATCAATATTACCATCTTATAGATGAGGAAACTGCAGCGTAGGGAAGGTGAGTGGTTTTCTTAGGTCACCCCGTTTGCCTTTGACTTTGATCTTGTCACCACGCAGGGTCCTGCTTTTCTTATAGGAAGGGGGTAGGAGGAAATACGTCAGGGGCCATAAACTCACTTGTCAACAGAGGTCATGCAGGTAACAGAAACAGGTGAAGCTGGCAGAGCTGGAGACCACTGCCCTCTCTAAAGAGGAGGGAAGCCCTAGTCTGCTTCCACCAATCGTTGGCCAAGTGGTTACAGTTTTTCAAGACAAACTTAGAAGTCTGGATCTTTTGGGGAAATGTTCTGGTTTTTCAAATATTGGCAACAAATTACATCATAAAAGAGTGTGCAGGCCAATTAAAACATGTCTACAGGCCATGTCTGGTGTACAATGTCCCCTCTGGACTAGGTGATTTTTTTACCCTCCCTTCTCTTCCTCCCTCTCCACTTGGCCATGATTCTCTGCCTTTTGAGATATTCCTGTGGTGTCTCTAAGTCCCTTGTCTTCAGGAAAATGATCACCATCATGATCCAGAAGTGTTTCCAAGCACAGTCCATGCAAAGAATGATGTGCAGACTTGGCTGAGCCATGAAACCCTGAGCCCATTTCCTCTTCTGAAAACTCGTCCAATGATACCCACCTTGCAGGAGGAAGCAACTGGCAGATGATGAGTTAGCTGTGTGTGGAGCCCCTGCTGGGTTCAGAGGCACTGTGCTCAGCCTCCCCATACATCATCAGGCATCTCAGTGTTAAGTGTGTGAGCTCCTTACCCACAGGGTACTGTTGGCTGTAACATGCTTGAAAGAGAAACCATCCACCAAGTTCTACAACTCAGCAGAGGGTGATCTGGAGAGCCCAGGGGCCTGGCTGGGAGGTGAAGAAATTGTCAGGAATGAGAGAGAGCAATTTCACCCCCCAAAGACAGGAACCAAGCAGCCTCCTCTGCTCCAGAGGGCTTGGGAGAATTAGTAACAGTGTTTGCAAAAATGCACTACTGAAAGTTCTACTTGTGCTTAATAGCTGCCTGTAAAAATTCCAGTGGGTCCATTTTGAGTTGGGGCTAATGAGGGTTAAAAACTCTCCAGGCTGCTCAAAATAGTCTCAGAAAGGCTCCCCTAGGAAGGGAGTATTTACTGAGCTGCTGATTAAGGAACAGTTTATCTACTTTGTATCATCTTTCAGCAAAGCCTCTGTCAGTGTGTGTTTTTGACTGCTGGTGGGGGGTTTTTTGTTTGTTTGTTTTGTTTTGGGGTTTTTTTAATTTTTTTAACAAATGAGAGCCATTATGTGTGTTCCAAGGCCATGATTCAAGTTAGCTGTTTGCCAGCTGGGAGGGAGACAGAGTTGGTTTTCTGGGGCCAGCTCTCCCTTTGCAGAGCCGGAGGGGAGTCACCAAGGAGGAGAAATGCAAAAGAAGGAGGCAAAACTCACTTTCTGCCAGGTCTTGCTGGGGACAGCTTGGGACTGGGAGTCGGGGGAATGCTCTGGCGAGGACTTCGACCTGGAGAAGAATGAGTGGGTTAAAGGCAGGTGAGGTGGAGGAAAGAAGGCCAGAAAGGAGCTGGGCATCAGAGGCTAGTGGAGCAGACCCTCCCGGAGAGGCATACAGGGAGACCTCCCACAGAAACGGAAGAACCTGCAAGTGGTCTTAAAGGGAGGACCTCACAGAGCAGGAAGGAGGACCTCGGTGAAGCTGCATTGGGGGCTGCACTGAAACTCTGGATTAAAGCTAAATCCACTCTGGGCAGATCAAGGAAAGGCTTAAAGTTCCTCACCTTGGGAAGAACTTTCGGCCACAAAAGCCAGGAGATCGAAAAATGCATTTTCAGAAGAGATGACGGGGAGGCCTTTGAAGTAGAGAAGAGAGCTCACTGGATTTGGGGCTCATCCCTGCCACGAACTGGCTGAGTAATCCTGGGCACCCTCCCCTCCCCTCTCTGGCGCTTGGTCTATAAAACGAAGGGATTGGATTAGATCCCTAGTTCTAAACCTCAGCTGCACATTAGAAGTACCCAGGGAGCTACTAAAAATTCTGATACCTGGCGACAGCCCAGACCAACTAAATCAGAATCGTTCCAAGAGCAGGTCCAGGCATCAGTATCCCATAAACTAGAATACTGTACGGACCCAAGTTTGAGATCCACAGGGCTACGTGGTCTCTAAAGGTCTCAGTCAGCCCTGCTGCCATATATTAAGTCTTTAAGGAAAGGAGAGAGGGGATGATTGGCAGGCAGTCCTCAGCAGAAGCAAGGCATGGACCAGATGGCCTCTTGAGAGCTCCACTGCTCATAACATTCAATGATTTGAGGCTCCAAGTGGATAGGCTCTTGCTGCCAAGTTCCAGCCAGCTGTTTCTCCTCATCAATTCATTCCACAAATACTTACTGAGCACCTACTGTATGCCTAGCACCATTCTAGGGACTGGAACGAGACAGACCCTCTTCTGTGTTCAACTCTTGGGACAGATCTGAAATCACAACGCTAAAGAGGAGGGTGTAGGAAGGGAATTTGGGGAATGCGTTGATTCACACAGAGTTCCCAAACTTACACATTATTTCATCAAACTCCTAAGGTTATCAGGGGTCTGTCCCTGTTGTATTAATCCCATCTTCCTTTACTCCCTACCTCCTCCTTCAACTGTGGGATCAGCATGTCTGCAGTTAGCAAGCAACCTTAGGGCCGGAAAAATTCTTCTCTGTGAACTCAAATCCATACTCCCAAGTACACACCATGTCTTCCCAACTCAGCTTAAGCCCCTCACAGCCGAGGCCCGGGGCCTGAGCCTTTGGGGGACTTGGTGTAGTTTGGAGTGTGTGGGCTACAGACAGGCAGTCTGGATTCAGATCTTGCCTCTGCCCTCCTACCAGAGATCATCACTACATGGCCTTGGGCACATACTTAGCCTGCCAACCACCCACCTCAGATCTGCATCTGCAGAATGGGTGTTATCATAGCACTGCCTTTCGCATTGTCACGAGGAGCAAGTGAATTCACAGAGGGAAAGCAGTGTCTGGCCCATGAGCACACTCACTAGGCGGTGACTGTTACTATCCTAGAGCAGGAGATGTTAAATGTGCTTGCTCCGGGGGCTTCCCTGGTGGCGCAGTGGTTGCGCGTCCGCCTGCCGATGCAGGGGAACCGGGTTCGCGCCCCGGTCTGGGAGGATCCCACATGCCGCAGAGCGGCTGGGCCCGTGAGCCGTGGCCGCTGAGCCTGCGCGTCCGGAGCCTGTGCTCCGCAACGGGAGAGGCCGCAGCAGAGGGAGGCCCGCGTACCCCCAAAAAAGAAAAAAACAAAAATGTGCTTGCTCCGATCAGACTGATGGAGCGACCAGCAAGGTTGTAGGTTGTATGTGGTGGCATCTGCTGTCTTTCTCCCTTCCCACGTCTGACACTTTGGTTGGGGAATGCTACATCCTGTTGCAGGTAGAGCCTGAGATCTCAGTAGCTTAATTCCGTGAGAGTTCATTCTTCTCTCATAAAGTCTAATGGTAGTGGGGAAGGGGGTGCTCTGCCCCATGTAGTCATTAAGGATGTCAGAGGCTCCATCATCTTCAAGGTGTGGCCCCCAAGGCAGCCCAGGGCTTTGACAACCACATGGCACACAAGCTGAGAGAGAGAGAGAAAGACTATCTCGGGAGCGTTTGTGGGCCACGTGGGAATGGCGTCACTTCCACGGGCATTCCACTGGCCAGAACCCAGTCACACGCCCCAGGGAGCCTGGGAAGGGTGCTGTGAAGAAGGGCCGGAGGGAGCCAATAGGATTGTCTCCCATCTCAAGCCCTAGCACAGGTAGTGGTTATCCCGTCTGGGGCAGCACTGGGACCACTGCGCATGTGCGGGGCTCGTCTTCTGTCTCTTTTCTCTCTGACCTTCTCCGTTTACTTTCCTCCAATTACTGTTCTCTCTCCAGTGGCGCCTACCCCCTGTTGTGGTTCTGTGGTTGCAGAAAGGTTGATTGTTTGGCCACTGAGGGCTTCAGTGGAGACATGCTCTAGGGACAGTGATAAAGGATGTTGGGAGGGGGACAGGGCAAGAAATGCCGGCACAGGAGCCTTACAGGAAGGACAGCCGTGGCCACCCCCACCCCACCTCCTGTGAAATCAGAGAGTTTGATCCCACGGGGATCAAAGGCGCTGGGCTCCCAGGGGCCTGGAAGGGGCTCTTAGCCCCTGACACTGTGCCCTGACCAGCAGCTGCCATATCACCTGGGAATTTGGTAGAAATGCAAATTCTCAGCCCCACCTCAGACCCGCTGAATCAGAAAATCGGCTCGGAAAGATTAGTAACCTGCCAAAGTCACACAGCTAGTAAGAGGCAGGACAAAAGCAATTGAACAAGCCTTTGGGTGATTCTGGTGCTCACAAGTCTGAGAATGCCTGCTGTAGGGGTGGAGCCCCAGGTGGAGGGCGCCGACAGGACAGTGCTTCACTCTGCCACCCAGTGGCCGCGGTGTGAACAACAACTCAGCTTCCAGCGCAGGACAAACTTGGGGCTGAGGAGGCAGCCCTGCTAATACACAGATTAAGAAGCAAGTTCTGGAAAGCACTGGGGAATCCACAGGCCCCGCAGGGGATTCACCCAAGGCTGCCTCGCAGACACTTTTTAAGACTTAGAGTCCAGCCCAGAGACAAACCCAAAGTCTGTTTCTAGAAGGGCAAACCCACCTGGGGCTTTCATGGGGACTGGGCACAGCTGGCTGGAAGAGGCCTTTATGTTCAGACTGATGACCCCATTAGGGGTCAGGGTCCAAAAGTTGCTGTCAAGTTCAGAGGGTGCCAGGAGAAGCAGAGCCCCTTCTTCCTTGGGAGAGCACACAACTTCAGCCGGATCCTGTGAATTAGGCCCCCAAGATCCCAGGGCTCACTTGGTTTGGCCCTCCCTGGGTCTCTGCCAGGAGCCTGGGGGGAAGAGAACAAGAGATGAACCCTCAGGGCGCAGCCCCCTCCAGCCTCTGTGACCAGCACTGCAGAGATGGGGTTCGACACCTGAGCTTAACCAGGAGGAAATGTCCAGAGACAAAGGCCTCTTGCTGTTTCCCTTGCCCACCCCCCGACCTGAGACTCAGCAGGGCAGGAGGCTTAGTGCTTGGGGGACTGGCTCTGATTTTGCATTTTTATGGAAGGAGCTGGCAGCTGTGGGATTCTGGGGGGAGGTGCCCAGCTTGCTGAGTAGGCTGTTCATTTGGTCCTGACACATCTGGCTTGTCCTGACTGTGCTCTGGAGACTCTGAGAGAGGGGGAAGGGCACGGGAACCAGTGTCTGTAGGGCATCCTGTGCTGTGTGGGGAACCCATGATCTCTGTCTCATTTAACCCACTCACACCGAATTCCCAGCAAGACTCAGCTCAGAGAGGTTAGTAACCTGCCCAAAGTCACACAGCTAGTAAGCCCCCAGCTAGTAAGCTAGTAAGATCGAACACCAAAGCCTTTGTATTCTCTGTCCATCTCTCCCTGCTGCCCACTTCCCCACCGCAGAACCCTTCTGGGCTGGCTATTATGCTAGGCAGTTCTCACACCCAGAAACCTGTGGGATCCAACAGCAAGAGAGCATCCTTGCTTAGCTGCCCTGCCCTCGGCTCCCAGGGCCCTCTTTGGTGGCTCAACAGCAGCTCTGACAAGGGAAGATGCTCCAGCCAACTCAGAAACCAGGAACACTGGCCTGCGTTCCCAGGTCAGAGGGAAAGCCTTCTCACCAGGGCAAAGCTACATGCAGAGGGTGCCTGTCTCCACCCTCAGGGCTCCCAGCGGGGGCTGCAGAGCAGAGCCCAAGTTCGGGAGGGTGGAGAAGGAGGAAAAGCAATAGCTCAGCTCTTCCAGAGGAGGGACAGATGGGGCCCCTGGTGCAGCACGGAACAGCCTGGCCACCATGAGCCCCAGGTGCAGGTGCCCAGCCAAGCCGAGCTGAGCCTGGGATGGTGATGTGATACCCAGATGCCCCACTGTTCTCCTGGGTCCATCAGGTGGGCCACAGCCACCTCATGCTACAGGTCACTTGAAACCAAGGTAGCTTTTTAAGATACATTTTCTGCTGCAGACTCCAAACTACATAACCATCACTAAAATAAACACATGAAAAAACACAGGAAAAGCATGAATGGATTTATACTTTAAGCTTTATTCAACATACGGATGTCATCAAAGAGCCTAACATATATGAACCTCCTGCTCGCTCAGGGTATCTGACTCAGGAGCAGGTGGGTGTGGCTTGTTGGACTTTTTGCCAGAAGATCCCCAGGATCCCCAAGGGAATCACCAGTGTGGCTTACAATCACTGACATAATTTGCAGCCCAGAGTGTCCACTGCCATATGCCTGACTTCGAGGCCCAGAGGATGGAGTGGGCATAGAAAGGGGACTGCCTTGAGGGCGCCAGCAGCGGCTGCCCCAGACAGGTCGGGTGTGGGAGACCTTTCTAGAGAGTCTGCACGGGACCGATGCTGAGGAGCAGTCTAGGCAGCTGTCCCGTGGGTGTTGGAAGGCAGAAGTGCCAGCAGCAGATTCGTTCCAGGGCTAAGAAAGCCAGCCCCCGATGCCCTTCAAGGCTGATAATCAGCGCTGACTTCTCCTTAGAGACATGCATCCCTCTGGGTCACCGGGGTGGGCTGGTGCCTGCCTGAGGCTGGGGCAGCTGCCAGCATCTCCCAGCTTGGGTTTTCTGACCCTTCTTTTCCCAAGGAGGCAGCATGGAGCAAGGGAAAGGCCTGCCTTGCAAATCTTTCCTAGTCCCAGCTCCATTCTTTTCTAGCCCTGCAACTTTTGGCAAGACTGAGTCTGAGTTTACTCTTCTGCAAAATGGTTGTAATCAGTGAGGCTCCAGAGTTTTTTATAGGAGGCACTTAAGGGGCCCTAAGGAAGGAGGTGCTGGGAAATTGTCGACAAGCACATATACAACATTTTGCTTAGCTTACAGGCTTGTTGGGGGTGGGTTGGGGAACGGGGAGCCAGGGCGAAGCTGAAGCCTCTTCCAGCCATCTTTCAGTGCTGCCATGGTTCCAGGACTCAAAACCTGCCTCCTACACGTGGCGATTGTGATGGTCAAATGAGATCATGCAGTGAAGCCCTCTGGGAATTGTAATGCTCTCAACAGATGGAGTATGTTATTGTCTCCTCCTAAAGAAGGACCTGAGCCCTTCAGCCAGGAGCCTGACCAGCATTGCTTGCTAATGGATCAGGGATGTTTCTGTGGACCCTTCTGCAGCGAGGCCTCCAAGGAGCACTTTTCCAAGCTGTGGACGATGCCCCAAGTGGTTATCTGGCTCCTTCTTACGCCGGGGACTTGGTTGGATCCTCCCAACCCCCCCAAAGCATTGTTTTCTGAAGGAATCTCCCTACTCATCAGCAGCCCAAGTAGTCCTCCAAATAGGTGGAAAGAACCTTCAGAGGCAAAGGTGGGCCAATCGCTCCCGGAACCAGTGGATGCTTGTGAAAAATTCCACAGCCGCACCCTTGGTCTAAGGAATTAATTTCTGGGAGTGGGCTGGAACAATCTGTGAGGTTTTTTTGTTTGGTTTTGTTTTGTTTTTCATCACAAGCATCCCTGGTTATTGTTGTACAAACTGAATTTGGGTTTTGGAAAGGGTTTTGCATGGGATCTGGTGCCCTGCCCAGACAGAGTTCCTGCAAACCGTTCAAATTCGGGAGAATCTTTCCCAATTTTAAAGTACTCGCTTAGTCCCTGGGAGGTGATGAAGTGACAGGAACACACCACATATACCAGCCACGTATTCCTTTTGGAAAAGTCAGTTGAAATAGTGCAGAAGGAAACTCGAGAATAAAAACAGAACTGGGGAGATAGGGTTTTAAATGCATTAGGAACTTTTGCTAAGGGCAGAAGCTCCTGTCTGGAAAAGACAGAAAACTACGGGAGGTCTCACAGGGGGCTAGGGGATGCTCCTGGCAGACTCAGCTCAAACAGCAGCTCTACCCCGAAGCCTTCCCTCCCCAACTCCCTGCCCACCCCACAGGCGCCTCCACACGCAGAGTTCATCCTTGCTAATGTGCTTCAGCACGCGGCACAGATCCCCTCCTTAGCACTTTCTCACCATTAAAATTCTCCGTATGTCTGTCCTCACCAGACTATGAGAACTGGCATCTTGCTTGGCTCTGCAACCCATCCACTGGCCCAAAGTACTGTTTAATGTTTGTTGAACAAGTAAACAAACAAATCCCATAATTAACCTGTGAGACAGAAACCCAGAGAAGATCTTGAATTTTAAGAGAGAATTTAAAGAAGAAGAAAAAAATGCAAGTCCTAATCATACAATTCATTATCCTTATAAGTAATAGAGGGAAAACAGAAACAGGCAGAGGAAGGGTTAGGCAAACCCATACTTGAGAGTTCTAGAAGTGAATATGTAATTCAGGGAAGTGGTTGTCTTGTGTGGGTCTGACCCAGTGTGGCCATCCCGGATCACTAGGTGACTCCTAGAAATTAAAAATCAAGACCACAGGGCTTCCCTGGTGGCGCAGTGGTTGAGAGTCTGCCTGCCGATGCAGGGGACACGGGTTCGTGCCCCGGTCCGGGAGGATCCCACATGCCGCGGAGCGGCTGGGCCCGTGAGCCATAGCCGCTGAGCCTGCGCGTCCGGAGCCTGTGCTCTGCAACTGGAGAGGCCACGACAGTGAGAGGCCCGCATACCGCAAAAAAAAAAAAAAAATCAAGACCACAAGCATCGCTTTCCCTCCTTTACTCTCTGGGAAAGAGGCCGTAGCATCAAGCCTAGGTGGTTGCCCTGTTGAGAGTGGTGGATTTTGTGCCCAGTTTCTGGGGCAGAGCCTCTTCTCTTCTTTGCTGCCTTTTCTCCAAACCAGGTAAGGGTGTTTCTTTTCTTTTTTAAAATTTATTTATATTTGGCTGCGCCAGGTCTTCGTTGCGGCATTCGGGATCTTTAGTTGTGGCATGCAAACTTCTTGGTTGTGGCATGCATGCGGATTTAGTTCCCCGACCGGGGATCGAACCCGGGCCCCCTGCATTGGGAGCGTGGAGTCTTACCCACTTGACCAGCAGGGAAGTCCCGGTAAGGGTGTTTCTTGCCTTCCTCCCTTAGTGGCTGCGGGAACAGGGTGTGTGTTAGTGCTGTCTTCACCAGGGAGAAAGCAGCTTTCCTGGAAGCTGGTTTTTCCAACCCTCCTTTCCTTGAAGCAGAGTCCTTTGCTCCCATCTCAAATCCACCCTGTTCTCTGAATTGGTCCAAAAGCAAGGGGAGGGGAGGAAGATAAACGTCTGATTGGGAAGAGCGCCAGCCAACACTCTCCAGGGACCAGCCTGGCCCTCCCCGTGTCTCCCGTGGGTGCTCAGCTTGTTTCTGCACAGAAGCAGGTGCCTGGTGGTGGCTTGTGTCCCGGGCAGGCTGGAGACGGGCCCCCTGCGCCATCTGCGTGCCTTCCCTCTGCAGCCACAGATGCACCCGCCCGGCTAGGAACTGTCCAGGTGGCTAAGAAACCCAGTCTCTACCTTGTTCCTCTTCACCAGGGGAAAGACAAAAGCCTCCCATCCGGATCATGAAAGAAACAGCCGGGGCCTGCTTCCAGTGAGGCTGGAGGAAGCATTTCTGGGGCATCCAGGGGGCGCATGCGTAGGGAGGGAGTGCTGAGCCCGGGGAGACCCCCCTGAAGAGGCGGCGTGCACTCGGCCCACCCAGGGACGCGAGGCCAGAGGCAGCTACTGTAGGGTGGGAGTTCTCAAAGAGTGGTCCCGTCCTGGAACCAGCATCTACATAACCTGGAACTTGTTAGGAACACCAGTTCTCGGGCCCCACCACAGACGGGCAGATCACAACCTCTGCAGTGAGGCCCAGCACTCTGTGATTTAACAAGCCTTCCAGGGGATTCTGAGGAAGGCCCGGATTGCTGGGCCTCTGGGTAAGGTCTGCCAGGATGGGGACCCCTGAGCCCTGGTGAGGGAGGCAGGGCCCAGGGGCTGGGGGTCCCCCCAGGGCGCCTCCAGTCAGAGCAGCCTCATCCATCTGCCCCAGTGTGTTGTACAAAGAGTATCCTTTTCTAGGTGTGCTGGCAGGTGAAAAGCGTTTGAGAGCCAGCTGAGAAGCACATGACAGGGAGAAACGCTGAGGAAAGTCACCTACTGAAGGACGGCTTCCCTCTTCCAGATGCAGATGACCGTTTATCCCAACTTGGAGAATGTGTTTCCACAGATTCCCTGGTAACCTGGCTTGGAGACTAACATTGTGTGCAGATCCTTTTGCCCAACATAAAACTGTCGTGTTTCATTCAGCACAGGCCCGCTACTTCTTGATATTTGGTCAGCAGGTGTGGAGAAGGGAGAAAGCCCACGGCCAAGCTGAGGGGTGTCAGTGGAAGGAAGCCCGCCATTGGGCTACCGGGCTGGGTCTGGAGCAGTGTGGCCAGAGGTACCCCGAGGGCCACAGGAGCAGCCTCCAGTGAGAAAACACTGTGCTCTTCCCAATCTTACAGAAATTGTGCAGGACAGTTAAGAGAAGTCAGCACGTTCACCAACCATCCCATTATTTGGCTTGGAAGCGTCACTAGAAGTATGAGAGATTGTTGTTGCCCCCTGATGTGATATGATGTGTGTGTGTGTGTGTGTGTGTGTGTGTGTGTGTGTGTGTGTGTGTGTTTGGGTTAAATGACTCCTGCTGGCCTGGATATGGTTGAAATGAACCTGCACATCCCATCCCCCACTCCCCAAACAGCGAGATTTCTGCATTGTCTGAAACGGTTTGCGAGACCACCCAGTAGAGGGCGTGCTCGCCCCAGTTTGGGGAGGAACCGGCTCCCCGGGCCCTGAGCCCGCTATGGGTCTAGAAGGCAGCCTTTCAGGGCTAAGGAAACCCCAGATTGACTCAGAGGTCAAAGAGGCATCAGCCTAACGAAGAGTGACTTCAGGGACACAGGGAGGTACAAAGGCTCGCATAGTCTGTCTTCCCAGACAATTGAGACTGTCTGAGGTTTATCCATTTAAAATGCAAATATAATCCAGGATTACACTTCAGGCCTTCCTGTCTCCTTGAGATGGAGGGAGCTGAGAGGGTTTTGACAAACTAGAAGGTGAGGGGGAGTGAGTGCTGGGGTGGGCAGAGAGGGATTCGGGGCATAAAACAATGAGATTGGGGCCTCGCAAGCATCACAATCCTCCTCTGTTCCAGAGAAAAGAAAAGCCTTGTGTGATTCCCAGGGTGACAGCTGAGACTGCCCGAGTGTCTGTGTCCCTCAGGAGGGACGCCGTCTCCTTGGGGGTCCGTTATTATTTGCACGTGGACAGTCTCTGATCAAGTGCTTGGACCCTGATGATTTATTTTCTTGCCTTTGAGCATTCTGAGAACAGCACACTGCTTTGTATTTCTAGCTCCTGTCATAAACCCTGACACAATTGTAAATGTTCAATAAAAGTTGAATAAATGAACAAATGAATGGCCACGAGTAGGGAACCATTAAGTAAATTATGGTGTATCAGCCTTATTGGAATATTATGCAGTGATTTAAAATAATGGTTATTTCAGGGACTTCCCTGGTGGTCCAGCAGTTGACTCCACGCTCCCAATGCAGGGGGCCAGAGTTTGATCCCTGGTCAGGGAACTAGATGCCCCATGCCGCAACTAAAGAGCCCACATGCCTCAACTAAAAGATCCTGCATTGCTGCAACTAAGACAGGCGCAGACAAATAAACAAATAAATATTGAAATAAATAAATAAAATAATGGTTATTTGAGAATTGCTAAAAGAGTAGCTCTTACAAGAAAAAAAAATTGTAACCATGTGAGGTGATGGATATTAACTAAACTTACTATGGTGATCATTTCACTATATATATAAATCATATCATTATGTTGTATACCTTAAACTAATACAGTGTTATATGTCAATTATATCTCAATAAAACTGGAAAAAAATAAAAATAAAATAAAATATTGGTTACAAAGGCCATGTAGCAACATGGGAAATGATTATGATATTATGTTGAGTATACAAATTGCTTTATATCTACGGAAGATTATGCATTCATGTGAACAAAAAGGGAACAAGGAGAAATGAAGAGTTGTGGCAGGGCAGTGGACTTGTGGGTAGCTTCCTTCCTAGCTTGTGATTTAATTTCCTTTGTTGTGGGTTGCGCAATAAACATAAAAACCTTTTTTTCCTGCTCACAAGAGCGTCTCAGTTTTGTTCTTTGGTGCCAAAGTACCTTGACTCCCATCCTGTTTGCTCAGATCTCTGTCTCTTCAGAATTCATTTGTTCGATGTGCTGGTCACCATGCCCGGGGCTGCACCCACATGCACACAGAAGTATCTAAATCCTTTGGTTGTTAATGATTTTATGGCAGCTGCTGTGAATAACATCAAGTTCAAACACTTAAACTGAAGTTCTCCCAAATCAGTCAACTGTTTCTCACTTAAGTTCTCCCAAATCAGTCAACTGCTTCTCAAGTTCTCCCAAATCAGTCAACTGCTTCTCAAGTGTTATCTGTAGCAAGTCCCTATATGTACCGTTTCTCAATGAGAATAATAGTGGATCTGATTTTTTCAGAAGCTACTGTGTGGCTTCTACGTAAATTTAATCCTCACCACAAACCTGCAAGCAAGGAAATATTATCCCATTTCGTAAAGGAAGAAACAGAAATTCAGAGGGTTTCAGTTACTTCCCCAAGACCATAGGCAGTTGGGTTTCATACCTCAGACTAGGCTCCCAAAGGCTGTGCATGTTTTTACCCACCATACCATGACGGATGCTTTCAAAGGGCTCACAGTGCAGCAGAGGCAATAAAATAACGCACATGAATAATACAGCCTAACTATACAAGAAAACTGTCATGAATAATAGTACCGAGCACTACATAGGTTTGGAGACAATCAATGAGTCTCTGCCTACGTGTAATGTCTCCTGGGACCTCTTCTCTAACACTGAGCTGCTGATTGTGTAATGGGAAGCTCCACCCATAATTCGTGCCCTAGCTGATGATCTGGAGCTTACCTCTCTTGGTTTTTGGTCAAAATATGTTTTGAAGGATTAGGCTTTTCACTGAAAAAGAAATCACTGTCACTCTTTTTTTTTATTTATTTATTTTTGGCTGCATTGGGTCTTCGCTGCCGCCTGCGGGCTTTCTCTAGTTGTGGCGAGCGGGGGCTACTCTCTTCATTGTGGTGCACGGGCTTCTCATTGAGGTGGCTTCTCTTGTTGCGGAGCATGTCACGTTTGTTTTTTTTTAATTTAGTTTTTAATTTATACTATTTATTTTTGGCTGTGTTGGGTCTTCGTTGCTGTGCGCGGGCTTTCTCTAGTTGTGGAGAGTAGGGGCTACTCTTCATTGTGGTGCGTGGGCTTCTCATTGCGGTAGCTTCTCCTGTTGCAGAGCACCGGCCCTAGGCGTGCGGGCTTCAGTAGTTGTGGCACGCAGGCTCTGTAGTTGTGGTTCGCGGGCTCTAGAGCGCAGGCTCGGTAGTTGTGGCGGACAGGCTTAGTTGCTCTGTGGCACGTGGGATCTTCCTGGACCAGGGCTCGAACCCGTGTCCCCTACATTGGCAGGCGGATTCTTGACCACTGCACCACCAGGGAAGTGCCCTCTGTTACTCTTATTTCAGCTTCACTCTTTTGCATTCTGAAGCTTTATGAAAATTTATTCTATCCATTAATCTCAGGGGGTTAGGGGCCATTTCAATCCCTGGAGGAATCAGATGTTTCCCTGAGAAAGGTGTACTCAAGCAGCATGTGTCAACCAAAACCTGGAGGCTGCAACCAGAAATCAAGGGTCTACTGGTTTCTGACACTTCTCTTTAGAGTGACCATTTCACCATGGGCTTAAAAATAATAGGAATGAAGAGAAAAGTGCAAATGAATACATGGAACAGGACTAGGCAGAAGCCTGATCTGTCGTTTGTCTAAATGGGGAAATGAAGCTCATATACGTTACCTTATGAGTCGTTTTTCCCTCTCTCCTGAATCCCATTCTCCTCTTTTCTCAAGGCTCTAGCGCCTCCAGACCCATGTCCTCCTTCCTCCAATTCAAACCTGCTCACAGGACATCTATAGATCTTAGTACAGATTTAAGATAAGGTATTCTTCCTTGATGGTCAGTGCACTTTGAAACTTTATCTCTCTTTAGGAACCCAAAGGTATTTTATCTCCTGTGAGATATTAAGAATCTGCCTTCCAATGCAGGGGATGCGGGTTTGATCCCTGGTCGGGGAACTAGGATCCCACATGCTGCAGGGCAATTAAGCCCACAAGCCGCAACTACTGAGCCACAACTAGAGAGAGGCCCGTGCACGGCAACTAAGACCCGACGCAGCCCCAAATAAATAAATAAATAAAAATGTTTAATTCTAAAAAAATATTAGTTTTTAATTGGCCTTGGCCTGTTTCAGCTCCGCAACGCTGGGTAGAGACGGAGGTGACGGGACAGAAGAGGTGCGAGAGGAGGGGCTGTCCCTGCGGCATAGAGGCGGGCCTGAGGTTCGGCGACGCCGCTCAGGGTGCCCCGCGCCAGGCCCCGGAGAGGGACCGCCGTGTCCGCGTCCTGCCTCCTCTCCCGCCGCTACCGGCCCCGCTCCGCCCACAGAGTCCGATGGCGGCGGCGGCGCTGAGGGACCCGCCTGAGGGCTGTGTGACTTTTGCAGATGTGGCCGTGAACTTTTCCTTGAGGAATGGGGTCTCCTTGACGAGGCTCAGAGATGCCTGTACCATGATGTGATGCTGGAGGACTTGGCACTTACAACTTCCCTGGGTTGTTGGCATGCAGAAGAGGATGGGGAGGCGCTATCCGAGCAGAGTGTCTCTGATCAAGGAAGCCCACAGATCAGAATTGTTAAGGCAGGTCTGTCTCCCCAGAAGGCCAACCTCTATGAGATGTGTGGCCCGATCTTGAGTGACATTTTTCACTTGGCTGAGTACCAGGCAGCACGCTGTGGGCAGAAACTACTCGCGTGGGGCGTGTGAGAAACCATTCTATTTCAGAGCAAACCTCCATCACCAAAAGCAGCACACTGGAGACAAACCATTGAGAAGTGATGTGAGGACAGCATTGTTTGTGAACAGCTGCAAATTCTAGGTATCAAGGAAGCCCTTTACCTTTGGGGATGTCGGGAAGGACTTCCTGGGCAACTCAGGGTTTCTTCACCAACAGGCCACATGCAACTGGGAGAAGTCAAATAGTGGAACTGAGCGTGAGGCTCCCTTTCCAAGGGGAAAAAAATCATTAGAAATGGGGAGACTGCCCAGAAACTTTCAGTGGCAAACATACTTGTTCAGCACCAGAGGGTCCTCACTAGAGGAAGATGTTACACGTGCAGCGAATGTGGGAAATCCTTTAGCAAAAGCTCCCATCTCATTAGACGTGAGAGAGTTCACACTGGAGAAAGGCCTTATGAGTGCAGTGAATGTGGGAAATCCTTTAGCCAAAGCTCTAACCTCATCACACATCGGAGAGTTCACGCTGAGAAAAGGCCTTACAATTTGGGAAATATGCTGAATTCTTTACCTACAGTTCCAGTCTCTTCACACACTAGACTGTTTACACTGGATCAAGGCCTTGTTAATGCAATGAATACGATAAGGCCATTAGCCCATGGTTTTGACTCTGGAACCACAGATTTCAGAAGGAAAAAAACATCTCACATGTGCAGGGATGTACAATTTCCTTTTTCAGTGTGTCAGCACTTGAGATCCCTCCTCGTGGTACCATCTGAATTGAACCTCATACATCCAAACATCTGCAAACATCCCAGGTATGTGGGAGCTGCATTGTACTTTTTAACCTGCCCAGGTCCCTTGCCAGATTTCTGTCAATGACAGTTTCTGTGGCCAAAGCTATTTCACCTCTCCCACCTGGCAGGTACTCGCAGTGTACAGCATTCACCCACCACAGTGTGTTCAGGGAGAGAAACCTTGATTTTTCCCGTTCACAGGAGGGACCGTGAGAATCCAGAGCACTCACTCCTTTCTCATTTCTTTGATGAGTTAAGTCACTGACCTGACCATTTTTGGCCCAAAGGACTCTGCTTGTGACTTGCAAAAATGGACGACCTTATTCAGGGATATTGTTGGCCTCACATAACTCCTATGATAGGATTTTCTAGCCATCAAGTCACCAATCCAGGAGTAGCTTCCCTCCCATTGCTCTGGTTTGTGCAATTATAAAGGTCTCACTGTTTAAGCCACATTAAATCTTGAGGTTCCATTCACTGTATGGGATGATTTGAAAACAGTTGGGTTCTGCTAACATAAAGGAGTGATCAGCTTTTGTTGGGAATCCCACGCTTTGTGTGCCTTAAGGACACAGTATGATAGCAGATATACCTCTCTCCATTTTGGCCTTGTTTGCATTATTGCCCAAGGCTTCCAAGGAAAGACTACAGAGCTTTCTGGTCCTAATTTGTGGCCTGAGTGCCATATTTTCTTGGTTCAGAGGTCAGCCTGGGGAAGGAGCAATTGTTGTGACAACCCTCCTTGCTTCTGAGAGTAACATGAAATTTACTTTATATATCCCCTGTGAACTTCTGAGAGTTCACAGGGGATATTGCCTTGAGCTCAGCATTAGTGAGGAAAATATTCTCCCAGGTCCTGCATTAGAGCCATGTGCCCTTCTGTGCAGAATTCTGTAGCGTAGCATCACTGGTTGTAAGATTATAGGGGGAACGATAATTGTCACAGAAAACATTGGATTAATAGTGGGAGGAGGACACTATTACAAGCTGGCTGGAAAGTGCCTCATTTAAAGGGGCATCCACAATGACAATGTTCCAGTCATTGTGGCCGTGAAGGATGAGCATGTACAGAAATTCTCAGATCTCCTGAACTGTGAAGCTTGTATAGCAGAGGGCATTACAAGAGAAAATAATCTGAAGGTTTTGTGGATTTCTGTAGCCTCTGTGGGTTATCCTCCTCAAGGCCATTTCTGTGCAGACAGAAAAATGAGAATAGAGAGAAGGGATATCTTTTCATCGAGTAATGGACTTTGTGACCCAGACAATATTCCTGTTGAATCAGGTGGGAACAGTCTTCATTGCTTACTTATATTTTTGACCACTGAGGCAAGGTGACCCTCCCAGGGGGTGAGGCAGAAAGTGGTGAAGTCAATACAGGGAATTTTACAAAAAGAGTAAGAAATCCAGATTTTTATTTTGGATAATATTTTTAAGCTTTAATAAGGTATAAATACATGCAATAAAATGCACATGGTTAAAATTTAAAAAAATATTTAAAAAGAAAAAAAAAGAAATGTGCTACTTACCTATATATCTTTGCCTGCTGTGGAAAATGAGAATGGTACTGCTTTTCTGAAAGGAAGTCTTTTTTTCCACTGAAAATCTAAATGTAATTTTAGCGCTTTTCAATAGGATCTAAGGAAGGGCTTAGATTTTGAAGTCCCTGTTTATTATAGGGTAACTAATAAAACTACCCAGTTCTGCCTTTCTTTCTCACAGACTGTCTCCAGTGATTTCTCACAGACTGTCTCCAGTGATTCTCCTTTCTTCTGTCTCATTAGACACCTTTGATCCTTGACCCCCTCTCACTCTCCACTCTTCCTTTTCTCCTCACACTGTCAATCGTTGTTTGAAAGCCAACCTCTTTTCTAGAACAGTGGTTCTCAAAGTGCGGTTGGCAGAGCATTGGGAGTCCCCAAGACCCTTTACAGGGAATCCATGTCAAAAGTCTTGTAATAATAATAATACAAAGAAGTTACTTGCATTTTTTACTGGGTGACATTTGCAAAAAGCGGTGACTGGTAAAACTGCTGGCATCTTAGCCCGAATAGGGCTGTGGCACCAAACTATACTACTGGTGGTCATTGGATTCTTCACCACCACGCATTTGCAGTTCAAAAAAAGTCAGTTTCACCTAAGAATATCCTCAGTGAAGGAGTAAGAGCTATTGAATCCTGATCCTTGGGTATATGACTTTTTAATATTTTGTGATGACATGGAAAGTATGCATAACACACCCTGCCACACACCAAAGTATGAGGGTTGTTAAGAAGAAAAGCACTTGTACAATTATTTGAGTTGCAAGCTGAACTAGAGACTTATTTTCATAGAAAATCATTTTCACTTGAAAGAACGACTGACATAAATTACGGTTACCTAGACTTGGGCATTTAGTAGGTATTTTCTCAAGAGACAATGAAGAGAGTCACTTCAAGAAACAATGAAGCGAGTCACTTCAAGAAACAACTGACAGAATTCTTTTGCCAATGGTAAGAATCAAGTTTTCAAACTAAAATTAGCGGTTTGGAAATCCTGCATCTGCCAAAACAAGATTTGGAATACTTGTGTGAGCTTGACTGCTTCCCAATACTTAAAAGACTTTCTGATGAGATCAGAGGTGATTTGTCTGGCATCATATAATGAAATATATCAATATTTGGAAGAGCTGCATAATTCAGTGAAATCCTATGTTCCAAATGCCAATGTATAATATTACAAAATCATGCATGGTTACAAATCTATTTAAACAAGAAGACAGACCATTAGATTTTAATGTAACAAAGTTTCAGATTCCACATAGCAACTAACTTTTAAGACACTACCAGTTCGAATTTTGGTATAGTATTAAAGGATATCCACAATTACCTGAAAAGACTAGTACGTTTCCCTTTCCAGCTCCATATACGTGCAAAGCTTTCCTTCAAACGTCAAAATAGCGTATCTTTACAGATTGAGCACAGAATCTAAGAATCCAGCTGTCTTCTATAAAGCCAGACATTAAAGAGTTTTGCATTCTTTAAACATTAAAAAGAGTCACTCTGGGGACTTCCTTGGTGGCTCAGTGGTTAAGAATCTTCCTGCCAATGCAGGCGACACGGGTTCGAGCCCTGGTCCGGGAAGATCCCACATGCCGCGGAGCAACTAAGCCTGTGCGCCACAACTACTGAGCCTGCGCTCTAGAGCCCGTGAGCCACAACTACTGAGCCCACGTGCCTAGAGCCTGTGCTCCCTAACAAGAGAAGCCACTGCAATGAGAAGCCCGCGCACCGCAACAAAGACCCAACGCAGCCAAAAATAAAAAATAAATTTATTTTTTAAAAAAAGAGTCACTCTTCTCACTACCTTTGTTTTATTTTGGGAAATATTTTCATAAAGATGTAATTTTTGTTAAGATATAATGAAGTTATTTTTAAATGAATAAAGTAGTTTTTAGTTTCTAATATGATATTGATTTTTAAGTGTAAAAGAATTTGGAGATCAAAACCTTTGGGTGGGCTTCCCTGGTGGCGCAGTGGTTGCGCGTCCGCCTGCCGATGCAGGGGAACCGGGTTCGCGCCCCGGTCTGGGAGGATCCCACATGCCGCGGAGCGGCTGGGCCCGTGAGCCATGGCCGCTGAGCCTGCGCGACCGGAGCCTGTGCTCCGCAACGGGAGAGGCCGCAGCAGAGGGAGGCCCGCATACCACAAAAAACAAAACAAAACAAAAAAAAACCTTTGGGAGTCACTGCCCTAGACCAATCTTTCATCTGGCCTCCAGTCTCTATTACAGTTTCCTTAATAGACACTAACCCATTTATTAGTACACAAGACTAGCTTCAGGAGGATTTGGAGTGGGCAGGCCCCTGCCCGGTTTGATTTGAATAGTGCAGGCCACCATTTCCCTTCTCCCCAAATATCTTCTCTGTTGACCCTCCACAGGACTTCAGATTTTCTTCATTGGTATTCTTTTGATATAAGTCACTTCAACGTCTCTCTTCAAATTTAAATACATGTAAGTGGTAGTCATTGCTAGTTACCAGTCATTAATGTATTAAAATAATGCTTTTGTAAAAAAAAATCCTTTGGCTGCACTGCGTGGCATGTGGGATCTTATTCCCTGACCAGGGATCAGAACTGCACCCCCTGCATTGGAAGGGCGGAGTCTTAACCACCGGACTGCCAGCGAGGTCCCAATACCCAACTTTTGAGTGTTGACTATGTCAAGCTTAATTCTAAACACTTTTCACGTATTATCTCATTTAATCTTATGAAGAATGAACATTTATCCTACCCTATTTTCAATGAAGAAACTTGTAGATTGATATTATTACATTAATCAGCAAGGCCTTGAGGAAAAGTGACACATACTCTAGGATATAAGGTCCCATACAGGCACATGCTACCAGGAGAAAAAGGCAGAGAACAGTCTGGAGCTTAGATGTAGTGTCCAGGATGGCTCATGGTGGGCTGCCCATCTGGCCAATGAGAGGCAGGCACCAAAGTAAGGGGAAGAGATTGAGCCCTGGCTACTTTGCTGGTTCAGCCCTGACCCTGATCTGGACCCTGACCCTGGTGGGCTTTGTTACCTTGTACAGTAGGTCACCTACATACGAACCTTCAAGTTGCGAACTTTCAAAGATGCGAACGTGCATTTGCACGTCCAATCACGTGCTTTCGTGTACCTTACTGTACAGTACTATATAGAGTACAGTAGTATAGCATATTTATTTCAAGCCTAGGATGCCTTGAAGCAAGCGTGAAAGCTGCAGGGATGTAGCTGGTACTACTGCTAAGAAGCGCCAAGCAATAACAATGGAAACAAAAGTGAAAATAACTTTTTTGGACTTACAAACAAATTGGACTTAGGGATGTGCTCTGGGAACAGAACTCGTTCATATGTAGGGGACTTACTGTATTCCACAAACCACCTCTTCTCTCCCTTGGCCCATTCTGAAATGTTATAATCCCTTTCCATTCCCCATGTGTACTAAAACATCAGAACTTAAAAAAAAAAAAAAGCCACACAAAATTAACCTTAAAAAAATAAATTTATCTCAAGTCTGAAATAACTGATGAACAAGCATACAGCTAAATAGTAAAAAGAGCAAAAATTAGAACATGAATAATGACTTAAGACAGACAGGCATTCTTCTGGCAATACTCTATGTTTACACATATTTTTAAAACACATTTTTAAAGACATTTCTCCAACATTCACAAAAGGCAAAAGCTATATTTGCAACATTTATAAATACAAGAGCTTTTGAAAGCATCCAGTTTCTTTCTAAAATCACTTGATTAAAATTTACACAAGTGATAGTTATCAACTCCATATTCCAAAGATATGACATAGAATTGCATGACATTCTTGTTTGATATATTACAGACAAATTTAATTCAAAATACAGAAAAATTATCAATTCATTTTGTGTTTTGTCACATCATATTTCATTCTTTTTCTAATCAACAAGGAAAAATACACATGACATATATGTATATATGCTTTTCAGAAATAAAATATCCAACTTTTATCTGTAATTTGTTCAAACCTCAGGAACTTGACAAGTACATGATTATTTGAAATAACATTGACAGTTTAAAAGTAAAAACCATTATTTAGAAGAGGGACCTTAAAATATATTTTTGGCCATAAAATCTGTGATGTAAATATCTAAGGAAGTTAATGATTCAGCATATTCTGCCTGAGCTATCACCAACTGAACGAAAAGGCTAAAAACAGATTTGATTTTATTTTTTAAAACTTTTGTCATGCATATTTTTTTAATTAATTTATTTTTGGCTGTGTTAGGTCTTCGTTGCTGCGTGAGGGCTTTCTCTAGTTGTGGTGAGCAGGGGCTACTCTTCGTTGTGGTGCACAGGCTTCTCATTGTGGTGGTTTCTCTTGTTGCAGGCACAGGCTCTAGGTTCATGGGTTTCAATAGTTGTGGCTCGCGGGCTCAGTAGTTGCAGCTTGCGGGCTCTAAAGCACAGGCTCAGTAGTTGTGGCGCATGGGCTTAGATGCTCCGCAGGATGTGGGATCTTCCCGGACCAGGGCTTGAACCGTGTCCCCTACCTTGGCAGGCAGATTCTTAAACACTGCACCACCAGGGGAGTTCTAAAAACAGATTTTTTTTTTTTTTTGCGGTACGCGGGCCACTCACTGTTGTGGCCTCTCCCGTTGCGGAGCACAGGCTCCGGACAAAACAGATTTTTTTTTTTTTGCGGTACGCGGGCCACTCACTGTTGTGGCCTCTCCCGTTGCGGAGCACAGGCTCCGGACGCACAGGCGCAGCGGTCATGTCTCACGGGCCCAGCCGCTCTGCGGCATGTGGGATCTTCCCGGACCGGGGCACGAACCCGTGTCCCCTGCATCGGCAGGTGGATTCTCAACCACTGCGCCACCAGGGAAGCCCTAAAAACAGATTTTAAGTTCCCGGTATCTACAAGGTAAGAACCACAGTTGTTTATTCAACTGTCCAGGAATTTTTCTACAGCTAGATTTAAGTTCCTGTGGTACAATGATTTGGTCTATCCCCCGATGAGTGCATTTAAAATTCAAAAAAGATCTCTGAGATCAAATTTTACACATTCATTATACGGATGAAGAAAGTGCTGCCTGATTTACAGGGAAACTAGAAACAGATCCAGGACATTGACCTGAAGTTCCTGATTCCCAGCTAAGTTCTTCTGGTAACATGTTCTCCAGGGTAAGACTCCACATAATTTACTGTCGTTTGGTTACAGAGAATGTTATAATTTCAGTATAAAGCTATGTATATAGTATACCCAAATCAGAATTGTTAATTCACTTCAAGGATATTCAAGGGAATACCTGATTGACTTTTTGTGTTTATGTGGACATAATATAAATATTATGGCTGTTTAAATGCCATTACTCTAAGGATATTCCCTATCAGTTTAGAGAGCCAGGACATGAACAACATTGAGATTCTCACTGTAAACAAAACACAGTGGTAGGCACTGTGGAAATGCATTTGGTCCTATTCTCCTTACCCTGAGCATGTAAAAGAGCAGACTGTTCCAACAGTTTGGAGCCTATGCACATTCTGTGGTGAAGAAAAGAATCCACTCCCCCAACACACTGAGGGAGCACAGACCTGGGCAAAGGATTCCTCAAAGAATGATAAAGATTCCATAAAGAATGATTTGCTGAATTAGAACAGACAGCATTTCAAGAGGTCTCCACTAAATGGGAATACCTAGGCTACCTGAAGTTATTACAGATTTCCTTATCTCAGGAATCTTCAAGGCAAAAGTATAAGGTGTGATACAAAAATTTATGAAAAAGCCAGTAACACATAGGATGAAATTTTCTTACTAGAAAGTTATATATTGAAGAAAAAAAAGAGTAAAAAAAGGTAGCGGATACAAAACTACTCTATATCAAGTTGGAGTGAAAAAATATAGTGTTAGCATTCTTACGATGAATGGGAAGGCAGCACAAAGAAGAACTCAAGGTAATGAGTCTGTGTCTGGGCTACTTCGCTTAATGAGAACATATGCCTAAGACCAAAGTTATGGGTTCCGTCTGCACACAGAAAAGTTTTTATGGCCACTGACAGTACCTGTTACAAAGTATTTTCTAACAAGAATGTAAGAAATGGGAAAAATCTTAAGAGGTCATCTGGAAGTCTCATCCCAGTAGTGTCATTTGGTGGGTTAGAAGTCATATTCGTAGACTGTATTCATACTGAGGGGGCTTGGACAGCTGGTCTAACAATGGAAAGGGAGATAATTAGGAATACATTGTACACTTGGTTCCACTGTATAGTTTTATATAAACAAATTGCATGTACTGCTATGTGACTTGAAGGGATTGGACCTCCATATTATCATTTTAGAAAGCCTTCTAAGCTTCCATTTTCTACAAAAAGAACATTTACTTTTGAAAACCAAATGTCAAGAAGCTTACTTTTAGGTCAATAATATAAGATGGGACACTCATTAGATAAATGGTAGTGTTACAATGATGTAAACAAAAGTATTTTAAGCAAAATATTGCTTAAATTAACAAGTAAGAACAGTAACTGCATACACGAGTCATACAATAATTTTCAAATAAGTGTCCATTCCCCACAACCTATAAACTAAGCTTTGATATTAACTTTTCCTTTCACCTCAAATTGCTGATTCTGATTGCTTGGACATCAGAATAGTTTTTGATTCTTCATCTGTGGGGCTATCAACTGGTACCTGTAGAAAGAATAAGAGGATAAAAAATTTACATTACATATCTGGCATATGCCATTATGACAGATCCACAGGAATAAAAAAAACAGCTGATGGGGTAGACGGGTTTATACTCACTCTAGGCACACATTTCTCAATAGTATAATCATAAAAATATTCACTACTTACAGCTTTAATATCGCCATTTGTAATTCCTTTATTTATATTGTGCCTTTTCAGATCGGACTTGATTAATGCTGCAAACAGAGAAGCATCAATGGAGTTACCGTAGAGTATGTATAAATATACTTTTTTCTAAGCAGTACAAAATCTTTCTTGATATTGTCAATTTTAGCACTCTACAGTACCATAATATTCCAAAACATTCTTGTAGCCTGGAAAAATAATAGTATCTCTCTAAGCCATTAACTTAATTAGCAAGTCGTTCATTAGTGAACAAATACAGGATGCTAAGAACCAAGACACAAAGAGGAAAAGCACCATTCTTTCCCTAAAGGACACTCCAGTCTAGGGAAACACTGACATGCAAACAATTATAACACTGTATAACAACTCCAATAATGCAGGCATGCACAGGGTGTAGCGGAAGTGTGGGGGAAAAAAAGCATATGTCAGAAGGAAATCAGGAAAGGCTTACCAGAGGAGATATGTTTGAACTGAAACTTGAAAAATGAGTTGGAACTTGTCAAGCAGATAAGAGGAGAGGGGAAGGCATTCTAGGCAGGCGGAAACCAGTACATGCCAAGAGACCAGGACAGGAAGAGTACAGTCTATTCTTGGCACTAGAGGTAGTTTGGGATCACTGTAACATCAAGTACAAGAGGCAGGTGGCAAGATGGGAGGCTGGGTTGGCAGGATGACATTGCGTCTGAGTAGGGGAGGATATGATCCGGTCTGTGCGTTAGGGAGCTCAGTCTGGCAGCTGTGCGGGGGATGTCATCAGCAACAAGGCTAGAGGCAGGAAGGCCAGTCAAGAGACTTTCATCCTGCTGAAAGGTGGTAAGGCCTGCATGTGTGAGAAACGGTGATATAGGGACAGGTTTCAGAGATATTTTAGAATCGAACCAATAAGACTCAGTGGTTTGAGGGACTTCCCTGGTGGTCCAGTGGTAAAGAATCCGCCTTCCAGTGCAGGGGACGCTGGTTCGATCCCTGGTTGGGGAACTAAGATCCCACATGCCGCGGGGCAACTAAGCCCGCGTGCCAGAACTACTAAGCTCGTGAGCCTCAATGAGAGAGCCCGCGTGCTGCAAACTACAGAACCCACATGCTCTGGAGCCTGTGCGCCACAACTAGAGAAGAGAAAACCCGCACGCCACAACTAGAGAGAAGCCCAGAGCTGCAACGAAGAGCCCGCACACCTCAGCGAAAGCCCCGCGTGCCTCAAATAAGACCCAACGCAGCCAAAAAATAAATAAATAAATAATATTTTTTTTAAAAAGACTCAGTGGTTTGATAGGATATGAAAAATGGGGATTAGGGAGGGGGAAGTGGGTGACTTGCTTGGGCAATTGAATGGATGGAGGTCCTAGTGATTGAAACTGAAAATACAAGACGAATTGGTGTGATTGGGAAGGTGGTGAGTTCAGTTCTGCACAGGTTGAGTATAAAATACCATGGGACATCCAGGTCCAGAGATAAATAGATGATTAGACATATTGGTCTGAAATGTAAAAGCGATCAGGGTCTGGAGGTACAGATTAATGTGGTAGTTGAGGCCACAGACTGCACAAAGAGAGTGTAAAACAAGAAAAGATAAAAGTTTGTGGGTAGTTAGGTAATCTAATCAGTCATAAAGCAAAGTCGGAAAGGTGAAAGTAAAATCAGTCTTAAAAATTAGACTAATGCTTCTTTAGAAATCCACACTGCCCCTTATAATTCTGTTCCATTACTGAAACCAATATTTTAGAAATTCAGATATTTACACTGAACTAACTGGATATATGTAAAATGGCCTTTCTGAATGCATTTAAATGATTTTAAAGTGATGTTGTGTAACAAGCTCATATTTACAAGCAGCTTGATATTAAAACGTCATGCTTTAAATTGCAGCAATGATCGATATTGGCTGATCCGCTCGACATTGTTGTACAATCCACCAAATCAAAGAGGCTACTCATTTTTTGTAGGGGGAAACTGTGGATTTCTTTACCATTAATATTAATCATAGAATTTAGAAACACTGTGAAGTGTTTAGAAACTTTTTTCAATGGACATAAATGGGCTAAGGAGCATATAAAATAGACTTTACAGAGAGCTGTCAATACTGGAAAAGCAGAATGCACTGCATTTAAATGGTAATTCCCCTGTCAAAACAAGACCTGCCAACAATTCTCAAAAAATGTAAAAAGAAAAGGTACCACCTTCACCAAACCTCAGGAATTTCCCAGCCTTCTTTCCTCTGTCTAAACAAATAACTACTGGATATAAATCCATCACCCCTCTCCAGTAAAATATTCAACATATGAGAGACATTAATTAGCATTTTTAGGTGGCAAAAGTATCAATGTAAAACTAATTTTAAAGATCTTTTTTTCACTTAATTAATTTTCTGTACTTCACCTGTTTGAATTAACATTTATGAAGCTTACTATAAGATAATGTGAAAAGAGAACACAAAACTGTTCCCTTTTTTGGTGCAACAGAAACACTCTATTTGATAGGTAGGTGTTACTTCCCCAGAAATTAAGAACAGATATGGAATTATTTATGACAGATCAGTAGTTAAGACAGTTAATGTATTAAATTACATACATTCAGTTACAAAACATTCAGTTTTGTACGCTTTGTTTTACTAACTGAAGAGAATAAGAGGAAAACACTTCCGTGGTAGGATGTTTTTCTTTGAGGAAATGGTACATTTAGTCCCTTTGAGTGTAATGAATGAATGATAGTGACCTCAGGTGGTTGTGTATTTCCAAAATAAGTGCTTGTCACTGGTAAGCACTTATCATATTGGGGGTTTCAAAAAGAATGATCAGGTATTCAACGAATATAAAAAGAAGCCTTGATTCATATCTTTCTGTTAGATTCTATCCTTGAATCAAGTTATAGCAGATCAAAAAAATAATCCCTCTTCAAGTCTCCATGGTTTCTGTCTCTCATGTTGACAAGGGGACTCAGAAAGAAATTAACAAAGTGAAACAACAGTTGAGGCCAACATGGGCCTGGAAGCACTACTGGATATAAATCTTGCTTTTTTTTTTTTTTTTTTTGGCCATGCCCCACAGCTTGTGGGATCTGTGTTCCCTAACCAGAGATCAAACCCGGGCCCCAGCAGTGAAAGCTCAGAGTCCTAACCACTGGACTGCCAGGGAATTCCCTAAAAATCTTGCTTCGAAATTCATCCTTACACCCGTGTGCCTGGATAAACTATGGATAAAAGATCTTTTAAATGCTCTTTTTCTGGAGATTGGGCACTATTCTCTTTCCTGCCCATGTCTATTCTGACTAGACCTAAGAAGAACTGGCAAATAATTCCACACGCTATTTCCACCACCACCATTTGACTTCTTCCCATGGTTACCACATTATAATAACAGCCTGGGACTTCCCTGGCAGTCCAGTGGTTAAGATTTCACCTTCCAATGCAAGGGGTGTGGGTTCGATCCCTGGTTGGGGAGCTAAGATCCCACATGCCTCGCAGCCAAAAAAACAAAACATAAAACAGAAGCAAAAATTCAATAAAGACTTTAAAAATGGTCCACATCAAAAAAATCTTAAGGGGGCTTCCCTGGAAGTCCAGTGTTGAGAATCTGCCTTCCAATGCAGGGGACATGAGTTTGATCCCTGGTCAGGTCACTAAGATCCCACATGCCACAGGGCAACTAAGTCCATGTGCCGCAACTATTGAGCACACAAGCCACGGGCCACAACTAGAGAGAATCCAGTGTGCTGCAACAAAGAGCCTGCACGCCACAGCGGAGGATCCCGCATGCCGCAACTAAGACCCGACACAGCCAAAAAAAAAAAAAAAAAAAATCTTAAAAAAAAAAAAAGCAGCCTATGTGATACATGATCAGGCATGTCCTAGGTGCCAGACACTATACTAGGAGCTTTTCATCAACCATCTCAGTTAATCCTCACAGCAACCCCCTAAGGCAGGCTTTTTTTGTTGTTGTTGTTTATTTTTTATTCGTTGCTGTAGGGATTGCACTGTGCATCTTTAATTTATCACAATCTTCTTAGACTTTATATAGAATTACTTCAAGAAAGATGTAGAAATCTTGCAATAGTATAGCTGCATTTCCCCCTTTCTTTTTTCTGTTTTTACCATATTTATATTACATCTATATACATTTTTTGAGATACAATTCACATACCATAACATTTACCCCTTTAATGTATACAATTCAGTGTTTTCAAAATTATATTCAAAAAATTGTATAACCATCATAAAGCAGGCATTTAATACCCTATTATATAAATGAGAAAGGGAGGATGTGAGAGGTTGAGTAACTTTTCAAAGTCACACAGCTAGTGAGCAGCAGAATCAGAACTTGAGGCCAGGTCTGTCCATTCCAGGCCTTTACTGACACTTGTTACAATGGTTTTGTTTTCTATGCATAGTAATTGCATTGAATGTGAAACCTGAAAAATGAATTCATAGATTCATATCCTTGAAGGGAAACAATAATATCCTGCTTTTTTCTTTTTTTTTTTCTTTTTTTTTTTTTT